>NW_028277793.1:0-327612 GCF_059751315.1 Micrasema longulum
TATACATCTTGGTATACAATAAATAATATGAACTCGCTCGTAATGAACGGCGTCGTGTATTCAACATAAATGATTTATTTTGATTACATAAACTCTCATAAAAATCGAAGAATAACGTTAGACCGGTTATTTTTATACAAATTAATAAATAATAAAATTAATTCTACTAATCTACTTAAAAGATTTTCATTCCGTGTGCCATCTAGACCGACAAGACAAAATCTTCTGTTTTACACAGACAACGCGTCAACAAACTATTTGACACAATCTACAATACCTAGAATATGCGAGCAATATAACAATAGATTTACCGAGGCTGATTATGACAATGTATGTAACTTTACGTCAAAAATCATAGTAAATATTAAGAGACGCAGATAATAAATTAATTTTATAATTATAGAGATATTTTTCATTTCTTATCTTTTACATTTATTATGTTTAACATGATTTGAATTATTGCCTTGAGCGTAAATTTTTCGGTGTGTGCATGAGTGTCCTACACTAATACACAAAGAAATTGCTAATATTTCTGTACATGCTGTTTGATTACCTAATAAAATAAATAAATGACTTAAGAAAAATTTTAAAAATACAAATTTGAAAATTAATAATTAGTTTATTTTGTCAAGGTTAAAAGATGTGCTTACCTATTTATTTTTATATATTTTTTATGGATTGTAAAAAACTTACCAAACATTTTGAGAAACTTGTTTACTTTTTACGTTCACGGATGATTAATGCAATTTGCCTTTTCATACTCCTGAAGGCTGTATAATTCAGTTGTATATTATTTATTATATCTACAGATAGTTTATGAATCGAAATAATTAATCTTGAAATGCGTGACGCTGTTGACATGTTAACAACAATTGAATAGCAACTACTAATAAACCGATACGTAACACGTATTGTTAGGCTCTGTGAATATACTTCATGATGCTGTAGGCAATGCCATTGTTGCCTCCCTCACAACTCACAAAGTACCCAACAAGGTAGCAAATGGTCGTCCGCACCGAAAAACTCCCTCCCGAGATCGTCTGTAAACTCGTCCACTGAGTATTAAAATTTAATGTATTCTCTCAAGAGGTTTACGACAGCTTTATTTGAATTCCCCCTTTTGTTGATGACTGCTGTTTTAATTAATTTCGTTTTATTTTATTTTAATTAATCGCGCTGTAGCTACGAGTAATCTGGCCGCAGTACATAAAAAAGCGAAGTTAACGTACCTACACATAATTTAACATGTAAATTGTTCGTGAAAAAAAGATAATTTTAATATCAGTTGTTAAAATAATACTGCAATCTTAAGCACATAGTAGATTGTAGTGATCCTACCGCATGAGCGGAACTGTTCTAAATATTATAATTTCTGTACATAGAAAACTGCATTGGTACACCAAATGCAGCGCATCTTGAGAATTTTTGTTAAGCGAAGGTGAGATGATCAGTCTTACGCTTCAGGTACCGGTACAGGGACTATGAAATAAATATTTCATATCAACCATTTCGGGTATCGAACCGAGACCTCCAGCATGGTAGGCAAACGCGCTAACCATTACACCACGAGGTTGACTATTGATCTTACAAAGTACTTAATTCTTATTGTGCAAAGATTATTGCACTATAGTGGAACGTTTGTTCAAACTATAATGATCTTAATTACCAAATATCCGGATCGTTATTAGTAAATATAAAATAAAAGAGATGTTATAGTAAAAAAATAAAAAGTCATTCGTCAAAGCAATTAACTTTGTTGGACATATTTAAGTAAATTTTTGATGAGATTCCAATTCGTATTATTTCCAATTTGTATTATTTTAAAAGTAATAAAAATGTGATCTTATGGTCAATTTTTCGTTTTCTTTCAAAACCTTTCCTTAATTTAATGCTTGATCCAATTACCAGGATTTCTGCATATCCAGAAAACGTTTAGCGCTCATTAATCCGGATAAATGACATTTTACAATGCATAAATCCATTTGGAAATAATGACTATGACTAACGAGTAAATAAAAAAAATATATTTCGGATTTCGTGATTCTAAATTTAAAGTATCAGGTAGTATCATATGTCAATAAAAAAATGTCAAAGCTTTGTTTAATATTAAATTATGCATATCGTATAGTTTCAGCTACTATTGATGGTTGTTGCATAAAAATACCATTTTCAATATTCCTATTTACGCCAAAGCTCTAGGTTTGTATATTATACTCTAAGCTCTCAACGGTCAATAAATTGAATAGAAAATTAAACTGAAGAGTACAAGTATAAAATAGAATCGTATGATTTCGCGTCTAGGGTGTGCAGGTTTATTGCATCCGGTCTGTTAAAGTTAATACACTTCATGAAAATGTAAATCAGGCTTACACTAAGCTGATGTGAATAACTGTATTTTTTTATTCCCTTTGCCGCTGGTTGAGCTCCAAGACTGTCTTCGATAGCTGACCGAGCGGTAGAATAATTTAATTCACTCGTTTCTATAGAATTAGTGGCTTTTTGTTGAATGAAAACCTTACGTCGGAGAATTATTACCGGTGACTCGTTTTCGCTACTGGCAAAATATTTTCATTGTAACGTTTAAATATTTAAAATGGTGTTTTGAAATTAATAAAGAATCGCCTCCCAGGATAACAAAGTATTGTACAGCTTTATTTTTAAAGTATAAAATTGAGAAAACCCGGTAAAAATAATAAACATTTAAATGCGTAGAGCATCAGAGAAATAATGCGTGAACCTATAGAGAAGCCCTATCACTATGTTTCATAGAACGCAAGCTATGTTGGTTTGTTGGTGTGCAACGAATTGGCGGCCATTTTGTTTTGTTTGACAACATAAACATAACGGTTCGATCGGATTCTTTTGTCGATGTGCTTGGCTTTGTTTGTAAATAACTTGAATATTTACGTTATAGCGTAGAACAATGCCATAAACATATGTTTTCTGCTTACTTAAGACGAGTTCATTTCTTTGTCAAATTTATCACACGTCGGTTGATTGACAATTTATTAGTAATAGTTAGAAATCCGTTGTTAAAATTGTAATTACTAGGCACCTTACGTAATGTAGTGGTTCAAACGCTTAACTCACACACGGACGTTTCTGGGTTCGATTCCCGGTAAGAACTACAACGCCCGTCAATTAATAAATGCGTTTGTGGTGTCTAGAGTCAATTATTGTAATGGTATCTACGCATGTCAATCAATAAATAAAATGACTCGCCTACAGTCTGTATTGAATGCCGCTGCGAAACTTATTTTTGGAATTTCTAGCTTCAGTCATATCACTCCACTACTTCGGGAATTCACTGGCTACGTTTTCCACTGATGGTGGAATACGAATTCCGTTGGCTTATGTATTAGTCACTGCACAACTCCGCTTCAGAATATCTAAGGGAACTTTGCATTCCAGACGAACTAGCTGACAGACGTCTTACGCTTAGATCAGCTACATCTACGTTGAGAGGAAAAGTTATTATACCTCTACGCAAACAGCGGACTAAATTCGGCGAACGCGCATTTGCGGCGCAAGCCCTACGGCGTGGAATGCTCTCCCAGCAGAGGTGCGAAACTGTGAGAGTGAATTAATGTTTGGGAAAAAACTTAAAACCAACTTGTTCTCAAAATCGTTTGAATAAATCCGTAGCATATGATAATAAAGTAAATTGTTTTTCTTAAATTACAAATAAAAAAAGTTAAAATTTAATTTATTTCTTCATATAATCACTTTGTAAAGCGTCCTTGATGTATTATATTAAGAAAATGGCACTTTATAAGTTATACATAATAGTAATAATAATAACATATAAATTAAATGTGATTTTTCTCAAGTCTGTGTTCTGTTGTGTAATCGGGCCTGATGGCCTGTCGTGGAACAATAAAAAAAACGATTTTTAATCGTTATCACCAAACAAAGAAAAGTTTAGTCAAAGATAGTTCAAAGTTAAATCATTGAAAATATAATTACTTGTTTATATGACTTTTTTTTATACAACTATTTTTATGAAAACGTGAGGATTTTTTAAACTTTATTTTTAAGGTTTTAGTGTAACTGGCCGTAACAACTTGTAGCTAAATACTGAAAGATAAAAGTTCTAAGTACTACTCTTTAAATTTTTACTTATTAAACTCCTAACGAATATATTTGCTAATGATACTATGACTTCACGAGTGTTTGTTTATTAAAAATGAATTTTGAAATAAAATTATTTTACATGGCAAACATTGACAATATTAAGTTTCATATTTTAAATTACGTTAGGTGCTGACACGGACCTATTTTCTACAACGCTTATGTTATATTTATCATATTATTTTTTATATTTCTGAATAAAAATTACGTTTCATGACGTAGATTCTTGCGCAGACGGTAATTATTATTTGAGTGCATTTAGCACACCTCTCGAGTACAATCGTGGTCAGGGATGCGCTCTGTGCAGCGCACAGAAGTACTCAACATGCGCGTCTCTCGTGTCCCGACATAATGGTTGACAACCGCTGCGACGGTTCAGTGCCTCACGCGAACCGCTCATCAGTAGCCCTGCTCCGCGCCTACTATCGTGATCTCAGCAGGGTTGCTAAGAAAACTTTAAATATTTTCGAACATGATATGGAAAATGAGGCCTAAAAAAGAAAAGTTAAAATAGGTCTGTGTTTATTAAAAAATGTTTTTTAATAAAACGTTACAAAAGTAGAATAATTAAATTGCTTTTAATTTATAATGTTATTGTCAGTTTTTAATTCATTGTCTGTCTGTCTGTGAGAAAGTATTTTAATTGTTTTTTATTTTAATATTTAGTGAGCATTTTTACGCATACCAGGGTATTTTTTTTACATCAATTTGTGTTTTTCGATTTGAAAATGAGCACAAAGAAAATAGCTCGCAGTTTGCGTTATGTCACTTTAACGTCACACGTCATAAGCACCGAGTGCACTTTAACTAACTTGCTGCCGTTCTTGCGCTAAACTTCTTGTTTTCAGGTAATTCAAAATATTCGTATTAAACGTATAATATAATGTATATTTTTCTGACGTTGTACGGAAAAATAATAATTTCGTTGCCATCGTAGGGATTTTTTTCTTGTTTCTTCTTCTTCACGTGTCATGTCGGGTCCCCCCGACGTTGACGATCACTTGGGAGAAAGCTTCCCCATCCTGAGCAGTGCTAAAGAGCTCCTCCACAGTTCTAATCCTGGTCCATGCACGGATGTTCGAAGCCAGGAAAGCTGTTTTATTCCGAACCCTCAACGTCCCTCAATCTTCCCCTTCATGACAAGCTGAAGTATGTCATATTTATCTCCTCTCAACACATGGCCAAAATATAAAATCTTACGGAGCTTAACAGTGGGGAATAGTTATTTATTAGTATTGGCTCTACGTAACACTTCATTGTTGGTTATCATATCGGTCCAAGATATTCTTAACATTCTACGGTGGATCCAAATTTCAAATGCTTCAAGGCGGTTTTCTTGTTAACCAAAAAATTTTTAAAAAAAAACGTGAAAAGACCCCTTTATACAAAAAAACTGTAACCTGTAAAAGTTATATGTACATTAGTTTTAGTTGAATTGTATAGTTATTTAGTATTTTTCATGATGCGTGTACTCAAAAAAAATTAAGGCCTATCCACGATTCGTCACATTTCACCCGTTCCAGCTTGCAACAACCCTGGGTGTCATTTCCTTCCACAGCAGAGATCCGACCTTTTAATTCGCCTGTGGGAACACGCCGTGTCTGACGAGGTGTTACTTCTTTATTGGTTTTGTTTTCTTTGTACATTTATAAGTCGGTAATAATTACTGGCGAGCATGCACCGTGCGAACATCGGGTAATGCGCCGCGTCGCGCGAAGCCGTTGTTTCTGTCGTGTCGTGTCGCATGACGTTTTCCACAAATTTGTAGTCGCTTGACGTGACTTTATATGAAAGCGTGATGATTTATACAATTTTAATACACTTGAATTTGTAAATATACGTAATCAAGATCAAAACACTTCGCCACATTTGCAAGAATAATTTATAAAACGAAAATAGACGTTTTCGTAATACCCAAGCAGCAGGTATTTTTATTGATTTTGTATCAGAGCAATCGAAAATAATTCCAATTTATTACTTCCTCAAATTCGATATTCGAGGTAATTCAAGCTTTGATTGCGTTGTAATAGAAAATGACATGATAATTAAAGTTATTGTGCACATCTGCCGTGGATTCGACGACTAACTGTGAAATTGGCGTCGCAGGTTCGATTTCCGTCAGTTGCAAAAAAAAATCTCAGAAATATTTATTATGAATTGGCCTGAGTGTTGCGTATTTATCATATCTTCGTTTCGTATTCCCTCTTTTTGACCTGCTGACAAGCCACTTATTCTAAAATAAGGGGGATTTAATAATTAAATAAAAAAAAATTTTCATTCATTTACATACATCATCAACACTATTGGATCGATTCATTTTGTATATCGGTTTGAAATTAATTAATCTAGTTTTAGGCAAGAAAAATATGTAGGTAGCTAACATAAATTTTACATAATTCTTCGTGCTAATATAGACCAGCTACGAATATTCAATAAAATGTTTAATAAAAAAAACACAAATAATTATATTTTGTATTGAAACTATAACTTTCAAAATGACACTTTTTCAATAATATGAGTGATAATTTTGTATTACATTGTATTTTGAGCTTGTTTTTTAAAGTTTTCATTTCGTAATTATTTTGTGTTTATTTCGCACTGTTTCAAAATAAGTTACACAACTCCTGGGACTCAAATTCTTAGTAATTTTATATGAATGATCAAAAGATGTTATTTTTTGTGTTAATTTTCTGTGAAGATATATTTCAAAACTTTTCTGAGTCAAGTCACGTAAATTGTAAGGACAACAATAAAAACATAAAACGCATTAAAAAATAATGATGTCGCGTAATTGGAGTGGGTAAGTACTGACGTTCGAAGGGTGCAATGGAGACTTGTTTTATTGCATGTCCCTTAAAAGTTGTCAGTCTGTAATTTGCCATGTGCGAAACAGATCATTTCGATATAAATATTCATATTTTATGCAATTTTAAACGATGAAGTTGTGTTTTCAGCACAATGAATGATTCAGAAAAAAATAACACATTACAAAATTGTCGATTGTAATTTATGGCTAATTTATTTCTGAATTGTCACCTTACCGGTCGCTTTTTAACAATGTACCATAAATAACATATTTTTTAATGGCTTCATTATCACAATACTGTACAATAAACCTAACATTATATATAATATGCAATAGCGCCAGCTAAAAAAATAATTTAAATAATGAACATATTACAAGAGAGAAGGAAAACATGGAAAAGGCGTCGCTTTAGTTCGTTTTTGTCTAACATTCCATTTTTAATGAAATTTAGTTAAGTGTGCAGGAGTTCTGAGAAAGCCTTTATTTATAAAATTCAAGTAAAAAATGTATTTTAAAAAATTCTATTAGGGGTTTTTAACGAGTTTTGGTTTAAGTTGTGGTGATTATTAATGCCTATTTCGTAAAAATAAACTTTAAAGTTCTACTTCTGCAGATTTGCGTGTTGTTCTGTTGGACAAAAACAAACTGACGCGACGAATGGTCTTAAATCACTCGGACAAATTGAAAATATTGTTGATAATAATACATCTTTAATTTTACGTTTGCCAGTTCAGATTTAGTACTTTTAAAATTATGAATACTTCTATCACCATCCCACCATTTCAATGTAGGGGTAGACAAAGAATATAGACACGTCGATCCTGACATATACCTATTCCTAGCATATTCTGCATTCATATATTTGTAGGATTATGGTGTGTATTGGTGATCCTGCCCTAGTTGATGATGGAAAAAAGAAGTGAGGTTGCGGTTTAAATGCGTATTTATTACACGGCCTACAATAGAGCACTTGGTTGTGTAGCGCGAGCGTAGCGGCGATGGTGGGTTGAAGTAGCTGCACTTGAACCTACATACATGCCGAAACCAAGTGACTGACTGACTGAACTCTACTGGACTGTTGGGCCTACTGGGCGTTGACTGTGCCGTGTGGTCTCTTTATAGGCCACGTTCCTTTGTTCTTCATATCTCCATGGTAGAAACGATGTTAATGTACTACTGCAGGACGTTGATCTCGTGTTTCGCAGAATGTTATGAATTGCATTCAATAGAAAACGTTGACTTGCTTCAACGGTCGTCGCCTCATAATTTTAGGTGAAATTATTTAGCACGTGTGTGTCATCGATCATGGACTATGAACCCCACATATTTATTTTGCGTTTTACTATATCATTTTATAGTTTCTCTGGACGCATAAGTCTAATTATCCTGTCTTTATATACCCGACAAGTTATCAAGATACGTGTACACAATAAGATCAGGATAAAAATAATATATTTTAAGCAATAATTATGTCATATTCTGTTTTAAATTGTTTAATTGAGTATTATTTCTTTTGATTTTTTACTTTAGCCCGGGTAAATTTCGTTTTGTATGTGTATATGTGAGTGCCGCTAGTGATTTGATATTGTCCCAAAAAATGTTTGACTTTAAATCCTCGCTGTATCAGACATCAAATATAAATTACATTATTTTTGCTTTTATAATTTGAAATAATAGTTTTTTTTCCTTCAAAAGTCCGGTACGCTTTTTCCACGAGAAATTTGAATTAAATTTGTAATTTTATAGTGACAAAAATCAGAGCGAGATCGAATGAGTAGTAATGCGGGAAAAGCATTTTCGATTTAATCACGGAAATTCTTTCATTTTGAATTGATCAAGAGATTTCGTTTCTGTATAATACCAGTCGGAGCTAATACTAAATAACGGCGCATTCATAGTGTGCACAGAAGTAACGCTTCGTACAGGTGAGTAGTGAGTACCTAGCGGTGCTCGCACTCCTACACACATAACTGAGTAGGTACGCGATATCCACACATCCGCAGGTAGCGTTCAGCCGTGAGTGTCGCCCCTTCACACCTGACGCGAGCCTCGGTCGATACCTAATTATGTAATTAGCAATTGTGAATTGGAAAATAATGATCAGTTTCGTGGGTCCCTGTCGCGAGCATGGCTGTCATTACACCGCAATACGTAGCCAATCGACTACATGTAGTGGTTACTAAACTTATTCTGCCTACAGTATGTTTCAAAACTGAATTGAAAAATAGGTGATTATACACGATGTGCTTTTTTATTTGCGAGTTTTTTTTAAACAGGAAACTATACGAGAGCTAATTTCTATGAATAAGGGACGCTTTCATGTAACATGAGTAGGTGTTTAAATTTAGCCTCGACTGCATGATTTAATTGTGTTTGTGAAGCAATAATGCGCGTTGCGGTACTAATTAATAAGCATTTTAAAATATTTTTTTAAAATAAATGTTAACGTTCTTATGTTTTACCCAAATATTTCATTTTGAGGGCCATTTTCAACGAGTTGTAAATAACTCACTATTAGGAAATGAAAATGTTGGGGTGCAGTGGGATTCGAACCACGGACCATTGAGCCGTGCGTCCGAGACGCTAGTCACGGGACCACAACCCGATGCCTTTTTGTATTAATTTGTATAAATCTTATTGTTTGACCATTTTGGGTATATAGGTACAATACAAGCAATATGAGCAATTTTAAATATGAGTCCCCGAGAACCGCTTAGAGATAAGTTTTTAAAAATCTATATTTTGACAGTCACATGTCAATATATTTATGAAAACTTGAAGTACGTATATAAAAATATTGTTGATTTTAGGAGAAACAGAAATTTCCAAATATTCAACATTAGAAATAAATATAGGCTAGCTGTGCCCACTACTAGACTGCAAAAATCAATCATTATTTTGCCTCAAACTGCATAAGATTTTACAGTAAGGTACCTCTTGAAATTCAGGCTTTGCCAACAAACAAAAAGTTAAAGATTTTGTCAAGCGCAGACTACTTGAAAAGAGCTACTATAAATTCGAAGATTTTTTGCAGGACAGCTTGGCATTAAATTCGTGTTTATTAATTTTAGTTTGTTGATTTAAATTGTGTTCTTGATTCAAAATGATTCGTTTAATAAGTTTAATTTACAAATTATTGATTTATATTTTATGGTTATTGATTTATACTATACAGTTATAATTTTACTGATGATAATAAGAGATACGATGACTCATAAATAAAAGAATATAATAATAATAATAATAAAATAGATACACCCATTAAAAAATATATACATATATATATGTCGTCAGACTTGCAATGGAGCTTATAATGTTTGCTAGACAGAAAGTTTTATGCAGAAAGAAGAAAATAAATAATTAAAAATACATTGCTAAATAAATGTATTAAGAAGTGAAAAAAAACCCAATGATATTTGTACATATAGTTGATTTTTTAGTTGAAGAATTCGTTACGGCTGTCCTTAATATTGAAATAAATGTCTTTAAAAGCATCGGACTCACCGTCTAGCCATTAAGAAAAATAAAAAATAATAATAATTATGATTGGTTTTGAGGTTTTGATGTATTAATACTACTGTCATTATGTATGAAAACGACATTACTTCTGTAAATCATTTTTTTCCTGTTCATTTATTTTTCGTAGTTGATATATACTCCACAACCACCCGTTTTCTGTAGAGTTTCTGTAGAGGTACCCAAATTAATCATATTGTAGATGCCACCTACGTACAATAAAATGAAATAACAGTTGTTATTTGTCTCATTAACAACGGGTTGACATTGTCTTACTTGCAACATGAGGATGTCAATTGTCAACAATTTGTTATTACTGTGATAAGTGGAACGGGTGTGTTATTTGGTGATAAAATAATAGAGCCTCAATATACCGGATGATATCATGATTAATGAGTGTTCCCCGCTGTTGTTTGTATGGCTGACATAACTATTACCTAACTGTAGTGAAGATTATTGTATTTGTAATTTGTTCAATCTATTGTCTGCTTACCTTTGTTTAGTTTGCTTAATTTTATTATCAATTCATTTTTTAATTGGTTCGATGTTATGTATTTTTAAAGGTAAAGAATCGATTAAAATGTGTTTATGATTGCTAAGGAATATTGATAAGTATTTTAGACCCTTAATTTACCGGCCTAAATGTTAAAAAAATATTCGGATTTGAAAAATACACGGGTTCAAGATGGAAAAAAAATACAATCAGAAATATTCTCAAATATTATGTTTGCTAATATTTCTAAAAATTTCTTGGGTTTTGAAAGTTTTGGTTTCATTAAATGTTTGTAATAATATTTCATTGTAAAGAGTACGTATAATAAACGCAACGCAATAATTTGTTATTTTGGAATTATTTTTTTTGAAAATTCATTATTTGACTGAATCACCCAGGAATCGTGGTTACTTTTATTTCAAGCTCGATGGCATAACAGTAAAAAAGATAATTAATTATATTATCCCCTGTAAAATTTTTTTGCTTTTTTTATATCCAACTATCAGCCATAGTGAAGTAGGTTTTAAAAATTTACATAATTTAATGCGGATGGTTACCGTAAGATATATGATAGTCGAGTGGGAATAGGTACGTATTACATACACATAATTACATAGGTGTGTGGGTAAACGTGGTGTGACGTAGGTTACACACATTCAAACAAAATTATGCCTCCACTCCGGGAGGTAGATACGCCCTTACGATGATGAATACGCGCTCACTAATCACGAAAAAGCGTAAGAATGATCCGTGTCACTTTTGTGTTGAACACACGCCACGTCACATATTAGTTACGCGCCTTAATATACAAGAGACGGAACAATTTGCCCGTGATATATGGGAATTTCGGTAAACGAGAACATCAGCATAAAACTGGGTTAACGCTTAATCCCCACGAAAGCCTCTACTTACCTTTTTATACTGCGTATATCAAACATTTCCTTCTAGTCGGGCAACGACTGCTGGTGATTGTTTTCGTGAAAATTGTATTCGCGGCGTAGAAAACGCGAGTTACTAAACTTTCACTAGGCCTGCGATAATAATTATAATTGTAACTTTTTAATGAAGTGTTTCGTTTTAACAGTGGCGATTTAAGTTGTGAGGACATGGCACGCGATCTAAAACAGAACAATCGGGTAACTACGTCTAAAGCTTTGTAAACTTTGGTTAAATTGCAAGTTATTCGCCCACTTAATCCACGGTTAGGACAAGTTGAATGCGTACCTTTAAATAAGTAAGATTGTACTTCACCTACACGCCAATATTTTAACAATTTTATATTAACTCTAGTAACGATAAGGTTTCGTCGACTTTACGGCGATGTAAAGAACCGCATAGGTTGCTAAACGTACTTATTCAAGCATATTGTAAATTGTGACCAATGGTTTTTCTTCGGGGGACTTGAAAACAGCGTTGCCAACCCTACTGATTCAGTTCGACTAAAATTTTACGGATTTTTAAACATTTCTTTGTAAATTAAAATTACAATATAGAAACTGTTTACACTTATTTGTTTATAAATTTGTATAAACCACTTTAATTTATTTTTTTTTAATTACACTTCGACCTCGAAATTGTAATCAAGAAAATTTTGAAAGTTTGTAAATTTTTACCTTAATCTACCGTTTTATTTTTTGGTATTTACCGATTTTTACTTGATGGAGGTTGGCAACACTGCTATAAAGAGTGCCCCGCAGAAAATACGTGATATCTCAAATCAGCAAATAATTAATCATTGTATGAAATGATTACCATTTACGCAAGACGTATAAATACGTTTAAATGAATAAAAATATGAAAACGCATTAAAATTAAATATCGTTGTAGAAAATGGATTCATTTTAATTTCTCCCTATCCCCAGTATTCCAGTGGTGCATAGGGCACTGCATTAATACTCCAATTGCAGCGTATCTGGATCACTTTTGTTACATTGATGATAAGGTGACCAGTCTCACGTTTCTGGTGCCAGCAAAAAAATAGCCATCAAGTCGAAAGCACTCTTCTGAGATTCTCGTAACATTTTACGTTTTACTTTATTCTTCACCCGTCTGGACACGGATAAATGTTATGATTATTAAATAACGAATATCTGTACATTAACATAAACTATATTAGTTTCATATTGACACAAAAATATACATAAACAAATAGCTATGTTTTCGTGATTAAGATTATAAATGTGACCGTTTTGTATTAATTCAAGAATTTATAGAGTATTGATTATAATACCGGTCGTTATATATTATTGTATTTTAAAATGATAAGTACCTACCTATTGTAATGTTATATTTTAAACGTTTGAGAAATATTTATGTAGGTATTGGGTATCTATTTAAAATTATTGTTTTTAAAATCCCATAAATTCAGACATAGAACGAATGAATTATTATTTATATTTATTTAGAGTGTTGTTTATTAATGAACTTTAAGATTATGATAATTTTAGCTGTTAAAATATGCACAAGGGAATAACCGTCCACTAAGCGGATAAAATATTCTGTTATTTTGGATAATTTTCTTTGCAAAAATGTCAGCGCTTTGTCAAAAAATAATAATTTATTACATTTTCAATACAAAACAACCCAGTAAAAATATTAGACAAAACAAAATAGACGATTTTACATAAATTGAAGTTGTCTTAAAAAAACTGCACAAAAATACGTAACTGGTATGTTATTTATAGAATTTTTTTTTTCCATTTTTTTTTTAAATAGCCTTTTAGTGAAATAAAAGAATAAGCATAACATTAAAAAGATCTGTAAAAAGAGAAAGTATAATATAATTGGCGTTATGAAATTTTATTTTAAATTAGCAGCCATATTTAATTCGTGCAATTTTAAATAAAATCCCATTATTTTATTAGTAAATAAATTACACAAGAACTTCGTTAAAAAGCGTAGGTACTTTTTTAAGAAAGTGAAGTTAAATATTTATGCATTAATACATAATTTTAACCCATATTTAAAAGAAAAAAAGATATATAGTTAAAAAGCATTGTAGCCACTTTTATCATTCTGTATCAAAAAATTAAATTTGTAAGAAACTTCGTAGCACTTACAAGCATTTTCGCATTTGGCTAAATTTACAACTCAAAATTTTATATTATTTATTTATTCATATAAAGATACATATTGCACAAAACATAATAACGTATCCCTAACTCTATGAGGCCAAGAGCCCTGTGTTGAGTTGGAGTTGGAGTGATACAACATAATAGAAAGTAGAAGCATCCATTTTATTAAATAATACTACAAATTAAAATTTTAACAAAAATTTTAACAAACATCTGAACAACACGCACAATAGTACTATATATAAATCTATGCAATATATTATATACCTACGTAATGAATTTATAGCGCTATATTGTATCTACCCTGAAAATCTAGGATAATTTTTTTTCCTACGGGATATCTCGGGTACCTACTTAATTGCTTACAGTGCTTACCTGCCTGGTGTGATGGAATGTTGGAATTTATTTTTTAAATTCTGATTTGAACGTCTGTCATGACGTCATCGGAGATGACGTGTGCTCTCTTGGGGGTGGATTTCTCCACGACTTTACCTTCTCCGAGCCGTGCCTAGCCTCCCTTTACTCATGAAACATCTTATCTCACGTGACGAGATAGAATATATATTTCACGGTTTTAATTAGGTATCCCCTAGCTTACATAAATTATTTTAAACCCACCGAAAAACCCTCATTAGAATATATAATTTATGGAACGATAGTGATTGTGAAGAATTTACGAAAAAAAATTATATTTAGGAATTTTGAAAATAATTATTTTCATGACGACTATTTTTTCTAAATATTTTTTTATGTATATTTGGACCCCTGTATTTATTAGCCTTACGTGTCATGTACCATTATTTACTTTAGTCAATTAACATAACTGATTTGAGTGTGAACCAGTATTTATTCAATTTTGATCATAATACATTATCATACCTTTGGTTATTTTGAATCAATAGACAAAATTATTACTATCTCATCTTTATGTTTTAAAAAAGCTACTCACATAAATATACATATTTGATTATGTATAATTGTCATAAATTTTCTTTGGAAAAAAAAGTAAATTCACACTTTGAAAAAAGTTACTCGGTATTTGTGCAAAAAAACAAATGGTTTTGAAAACTTGGTATTTATTTAAAAAAGTGTCCTAAATTTTTTTTAAAGGATTATTTTTTGTAGTTGTTGTTCTATTATGAAAATAATTAACAATTTAATTAAAACAAAGAAGCTAGAATTTAACTGAATTTAAAATATTTATTGCATTTTTTTGTGAGGTTGTTTATGAGAAGTCCATAAATAGCATTTATGCTTATTCTCGGCCTATTGTGTTCGTGTTACTACTAGCATAGGTGCGTTCTCTTTTAATATACAACATTAAAGCCTCGATTGTCATTCCAAATTAATAAACTGATTTATACTTTCCACAGTATTAAACTTCTGAGAATTTGTATAATTAATCACCCAATAAAACAGCCACTGCTTCATCTCACCTCGCGCGTTATTTAATTTGTAATCGTTGTACGTCTGTAAATCAAAGTCGCTCAGGTATTTGATATCCACATTTTTTCTCACTCACTGTCTCGATACGATACACGTTCAGTCATTTATCACTGAATCCTTTATGCTGACAAGCAAATTAGGAAGACGAAGCTTCGACTGATGCCAAGAAAAGGTTACTGATAACCGTAAAATAATGTAATAGAGCGTAAATAATAAGGTTTAAAAAAATCAGAACGTTATGTTATGTAATCAGTCAAATTTAATTTACATAAAACAATGCTTTTTTTCGTCAAATCAATGCAGAGCTTGTTAAAAACGCCATAAGAACTGTCTTATGGCGTTTTTAACATGCACTGCCATGATAGCGATCTGATAGCATTTATTTAATTTATTTTATGTTTTTTTGTTAAGTGTACAAATATGTTAAGCATATTGAATGGTATAATTGATGCACCATCAATGTAAAGACCTCTGAATGGGGAATTGGGACAAATAAAGTTCAATTTTCCGACGCGTTTAGTTAAGGAACAATGAAGTGCTGTTCCTCGATCAGCGTAAAACAATAACAAACTACCACAAACTATGTCTTAAATTCATAAATATCTTGTTTTAATCGAACTTATTGAAAATTTCATAAAAAACTAGTCATTTTTTATTTAAATCTACTACGGTTTAAACGAGCACTTGATAAAAAACTTTAGATTTTGTCTTGATGTCATTGAATGCTTTGCCAAAGCTCTGTTGTTTTTTTGTTTTTTTCTTGTATTTGCAATTTTGACTGTATTAAAAATATATCTTGTTTACGTTGACGTTTGTAAATGGATAATTGTTCGTCAATTGATAATAATATAAAATTAAATATAGTCTTAAATAATCACACAATCCTTTTTTCACAACAGCGTTGAAAACATTTTGATTAACTTTTAGAATGTTAAATGGTGAAGAATAAAATATTTATCAAGGAATATCTAAAAATACATTATTTCTTGATGAATCGTTTTCAAAGATTTCCTAATTTTTAATACAAGTGATAATAGATCATTTGACTAAATTAGAATACTCCTATTCTCAAAATTACTTATGGTTTGTATTGTATATATGAAAAACTTACTAAATTTACATTTCAAATAGTTTTAATACTTTAATATCGATGTATTGATTACATGCCATCTTTGCAGTCTTTGAGCGTTACAGTATTTTCTATTTATCCCCGTTTGTATTGTACCTTTGTGTTGTTGGCTGTTAGTATTTGTACAGACTATAGTGGAACTTTAAGTGTTGTCGTGCACATAATATTTCTATAAAATTACTCATTGCGTATACTCTATTACCATAGTGCCGATTCATTGCTTTACACCTCTCGTTCATTAGAGATACAATGTAGATTTTATACTTAAACCGTATCATACTATATCCGCATGATAATTTATGAAAAGAAATATTTGAAGGAGTGCAAGGAAAAACATAAGTTAATGGACGTACATCAAAAGAGAAATTTGAATGCGTTGATTTTCAAATCGCGCGAGGATATAACGGTGTTACTTTTTACACCTCGGCAGCGCTTCAGCGTTCTTGTGGGGATTATATTTTCTCGGTTGGATCTGGTTGGATTTTAATGGTCCATGGATTGTCATGGTAATAACCTCAGCGGGAGAAGGTTTTCTGGTTGGAGATGCTCGCTGTCATCACCCGTATCAAATTATTTATGTAGACAAGGAGGCTCTGACAGCATCCACTAGCTTACGACCCCGCACGGTTTTTATAGAACCACAAAACTCGCGTCGCGCATGTTGCCTTATAATATTGAGTATGTTAATTTGACAAAACACTAAACTGGTCAGATTATGTTCCGCGATCATTTTCCATAATTCAAAATATTCTTGTTATGGTGAGGCCAAGACTTAATTTTGTGAGCATTTATTTACACATCCTTTTTTTTATTAGATACGCAGTACTTAGTGTTAAGAATTCAAATATTTTAATGGTTTCTAATTAGAAAAAGCACTTGATGGACACCTAAATCTCTTAAAAAATAAATGATCAACGCTAGTTGCTTTTTTCAATACCTGATATAGTACAAGAAGAAGTCAATGTTTACGGTTAAGATACATATTGAGGAAATGCTCATAGGTATGTATAATAAATAATCCATATAGTAGATATTAATTTAAAGATTAATATGGTGAGTAATGATGTATTTGAATTTATTTTAATTCTCGTATAACAAAGACACAGATACATCAATACAAAAAAACTGTCGATTATTATGATATTTATTTAATACCTGAATATGAATTTTAAATATCGAAATCAATAACCGATTTTAAATATGTAAAAAACTTTCTATGTACCTACTTTAAAAACGCTGCAATAAATTTTCTGTCATAAATTTAACAAAATTTCATTATTTAAATACATTACTTATTTTTTTAAGGTGGTCAACCCTGACTACCGGAATAAATCGCTAACTGCCGAAATGACCAGACTCGCTATAAATTCCATTAAAATATTCGACGCCACTTTGTTTAGTGAATTGGCGATTAGTTCACTTTTTAATAATACTGTTTACAGGTTCAAGTAACACGGCGTCTCAGGATTATATTATTGGCGACTCGCTACGGGACCCCCCGGGGATTCCTTGAAAATACCAATTAAGTGGACGTAAAATATCTCGAGTCTTGTGCACACAAAATAATCGAAAAATTAACGACGCCTACCGATTAGCAATTTTGGCAAGCACAGAAGCATTCAGTTTTGTTAAATAATTATTTATTCAAAAATTTTATTGGAATACCATATATATTATCAATAAATTACGTTCGGTTGTGAATCAAACCTCCGAGCAATTAAATAACAGTAAATGAACAAATTACAATAGGGATAAGAACATTTTAGATAAGGGAATATAGAAGTCTAGACATTAACAGGGCTTAGAAGAATAGAAGAAATAAGGATATTTAAACATCGGCAAAATGGTGAATGTTACACAGTGTGTAAAGTGGCCACTTAAACCTGCCAATGACAGGTCATGAGCCCTGTAAATGCCTAGACTTCCATACCCTTTAACTAAATGTTTGAAACAAACATTTAGTCAAACTCAAAATATTGTAACAATAAATTACTTTTCAAACGTGTTGTTTTTTCTTTTAAAAATAAATTTTTGATAATTATATTATTATTTTATATAATTAAGATTAATTCATGAATGTCTGCAATTTATTATTTAATTTATTTTTTACTAGAAATTGGTTTGAAACCTTTATCTAAATTTTTTGCAACAGATAGAAAGAAATTTTTTGAGAAGGGAATATGAAAGTTTCTGCATTTACATGGCTTGTGGCCTGTCATTGGCTGGCTTGGCTCCTTAGAGAGGATATCCTACCTGTCTACAAACATTTGGACACACCCAAAACATTGTTGATTAAAATCTTCGTGATTACGATACGTTTTTTGTTATATTAAAAATACCTGTGTTAGACTTTCGACTTAGTTAATATGGCATATTGATTTCAATATTTAGTTTATACTTTAATCAGCAATTTAATTGGAAAACTTTACGTGTTGAAATATAATGTTAAATAAATATTGTTACACAGTGTGTAAATGGCCAGTTAAACCAGCTAATAACAGGCCATAAGCCCCGTAAATGCCTAGACTTCCATATCCCTTGATCAAAAATGTTTTGCCTCTTTATTGGAAATACATTTATCTTTAATGAATCTTGTCTTATGTGTGTGTAACAATAAGTTTTCATATAAATTATTCAAATACGCGTGCTTAAAGAAACAAAAATTATATGTTTACGTATTTCAAACACATTCTTAATTAATAATTATAACACAATAATATAGGCTTATTAAGCATTCAAACGCAATGCATATATTTTATTTGTCAGTCTGCAAAAAATTGGTATACGGTATAATGTACAAAAAATATATATTATTCAAATTACGTGTAATTTATTCATTTTAATAAGACAACATTATGTGCTGAAATACAATGCACTTAAATATTTTTTAATTGAGTTGATTTAAAGTAATATATTCTCTAAAATCACTTCAACTTTTAATTTCTTTATTAACTCAAACTTTGACAATTCCTGAATGACCAACGGGCATTTTCACGTCAGCCGAATATGGTT
The DNA here is from genome assembly GCF_059751315.1 of Micrasema longulum. Taxonomy (NCBI): domain Eukaryota; kingdom Metazoa; phylum Arthropoda; class Insecta; order Trichoptera; family Brachycentridae; genus Micrasema; species Micrasema longulum. Next base: position 19,608 of record NW_028277793.1, read on the forward strand.
AGTACATAATATTTTTTTATTTAAAACAATAAAATAACGGACATTCGGATACGAGTTAATTTAAGTACACATTAACTATTACTGTTAAAATATTTATTATGATAAATATTTAATTTATCTTGGAAAAAATCAAACTCGAGACTTTATACACGGTAGCCATTTAACACGGTGCAACTTAATATTATAAACTAACAATGTTACTAATCAAATCACAAGGCACCTACGAAAAAATTTAACATGCTTTTTTAATATTTTTTTTATTCGTTTATTGTGCTTTAGTCAGATTTAGGAGAAGTGTTGCCCACGGGATACTTTATGGCTGTCGTGGTACTAAAAACATTTTTAATGTGCATCGTATACCAGAAAATTATTTAAATTAACACGCCCAATTGTCAACGGCGATTCTCATGTCTAATAAAATAAAACGACCCGTTAAATTAATTTCCTCTTTTATTTACGGCATACCAATGTAAAAACAATTAAATAAAACATTATAAATGAAAACTAAAAAAGATTTAATAATAATTTCTTTATTAAAGGCTTAACAATTTCTGTCTTTGATAAATTCTATGTCTAGACATGAAAAGTCGGAAAGTGGTTATATCAAATTATGTAGTTACATTTAGTATGGTGTATATTTACTATGAAGTGATCTCATACTCGTAGAATAATTGCATCGCACCCGTTTAAAATTAAACTTCATCGATAATAATAAGAAACATTTGTATAACGGTGTTTTGTAATGTAAGATGGTCTATTGCTTGAAATATAATTTCTGCATCTAACTGTGGCATTTGACAAAATACCAGAAAGTCAATCAAAATCGCATTAATATTTCAAATGACTGACATTTCCGAATCCTTTTAAAATATTGAATCAAACCGAAATTATTTTTAGTACATTCATGTCTCAAAATGAAACAGTTGTTTTGCTTGTATTGCTTTGCTTACAAATAATATATTGCCAAAATCAATTTTCGTACACACGGTCATACATATACTTTATGAGTCCAAAATGACCTATTTAAATAATATTATTTTCAAAGCAGACACTATTGTTATCTGCAATGGAGACACGTATTCAAAAGGTATATTTTATGTATGATTTCTAGAAAGACTGGAGTTTTAGTATTCATTTCCTAGGCCGCGATTATGAACGGCTATACTAAGACGGTATTATCTAATATCGATATTTATGTACAAAAGTGTGTTTGTTTGTATGAAAATTCAAAGTATCTTCGTCGGTAACCGGTAATTAAAACTGTTTTTAAAAAATGTAAATATATTCTATTTTTCATACGGAAAACTTAATTTTACTTCGTAGATAAAATTGAAGATAAATTTTAACTTCTCATCAGAATACGTACCCTGATGCCGCTTCTTATTACTTCCTTCGCAATTTGACGCTGGTAAGGTCAAGGATAGTAATATTAAACTAAGAGATTAAAAAATATATGGTAGAATTGGTTCTGCACTTTATGGCCATTTCACTGGAATAAAAATTTAAAAAAAAAATATGTACATTGAAAATTGTTATATCAAAATGGGTTTACTCTTTTTACTGATGTCATTTTAAAAAAAATACATCAACCTTCCATGCATGTGTGCGAAGTCTGGTCGCTGACAAAAAAAAAGCTTTCAATTATGAACTAATTGTCTTTTGACATTGCTATACAACCTGAAATTAAATAAGGCCCTCCGAGGTCCAAAAGTCAGAATTTTTGAGCATGTAACTATTTTAACACATACTTTCTGGCCTTACACACAGTAATACAATTACTAATAAATGTTTTCGATTTAAAGGAAAAACTAAGTTTGCCACTAAATAATTTTATGTGAAATTTCAAAACGATTATTTTCTTACCTAGATTTTACAATACTATAAATGATAAATAATACTTGGTAAAGCTTTGACGTACAGGAAAATGCATTACTTTGTACATTTTCCAATGGAGTGCATACATTGTTTCATGCAATAAATTTCACTTCGCGCTTACTGGATTGCTTATCATAAAAGTGTGATGCACTTTGGTGTTAGATTGGATTCACACCTGGTGTAGGTAATTAGTGGATGTATTGAAAACACGCATGCATACATTGCAAGCAATAATTAATCCACTTTTTAAACTCATCTGCTAAGCATACCTATTGTGAGTAAGAAACTTAGAATGTAAAATCAATTATGAATAGGCTAGTCTGAAAATCGTATGCAATCATGATCTAGGAATTCCGATTTCTTGAATTCCACTCGGGAAACTGTTATCTACCTACCCACAAAATGTTACTTCTGAAAATCAATTTTAGTATTAAATTTAAATAGCCGTCAAAATAAATATATATTAGTTGTACCCCTCTTTCCGTCACGATTCAAGGGCGTCATAAACATGCACTTTTGAAGTGGTTACCCGCTACTCCATAATGCTTTGAATATAAATTATATAGATAGAATTACTGAAATGATTGTTTTCTAAACATAATTTATGTACTGATGGATTTTTCAACTATTATTGTACGGGAACTTTCAAGTTTGAGAATTCCCCCACCAGTGTTTATTTTTTTGGTTAAGATTCTAAGCTTAAAAAGGTCTTTGAATATATTGATTTCTGTACTTCTTACTATAATATTAAGTTATCGTTACTTAGTTTTAAATAAGTTATATGACAAATACTTAATTTTCGTATCTTTTAATATAATATATTCATGCATAAACACTATGCAGAATGTAATATACTTTGTAGACAAATTCTGTATTAAATCTTGAAGTCTATTTTGTAGATAAACGTATAGTAATGCATTTTCATTGATTACTTTTTTACATTTCGCCATTTAAATGAGTTTACCTATATGTACATTAAAAAGTTACAATGATCATCTAACTTAGTTTAAGCGTATCTAGTATCTATGTAAGACGTTATTTATGTATTTAATCGTACCAAAGGGAGGGGTCGGATGTCTGCCCTTGTTCGAATAACAAGAAACTCCAATAGGGGAGGGGAACTGCATTCATTTCCACTTACAAGAAGGTAGTTATGTAGCAAGTCGAGGAACAAACAAGTACCTACGTACTACCTACATACGTCGCATTTCAATTTTTATATTGGCTCACGTTGAAAGGGTGCCGGAAGAAGACGGGGGAAACGCTCCCTGGTGCTAGAAAGAGATGAACGTAATTGGATCGGATACCACAACTTGGAGGTATTTATGTGTTTCTATAGAAGAGGGAAGCTTTGAAAGTACTTTAGATTTAGCCCACTGCAATAGGGTGGTTTACTTATTTTAGACAGAGTATATTCTGAATGTTTTAAGCGATTGCTTTCATCGGTAATATATTAAAACCTTTTTAAAATTTCCAACATTACACCATTCAGTTATTTGGCAGTTCATGTTTAAACTAAGGGATTCAAATCTGATTTGTAAATACACAGACGAGTCAGCAAGTGATAGAGAGACCTGGAAGCTATTTTTTTCGAAATTGCACATCTATATGTTACAGGCAAGGATTGGATATAAAATATATGTATATACAGTATTAAGGATTTGAATAATAGTGTATTGTTTGCGTCAATTCTTCGAGTTAGGTCAAAATCCTTAGTACGGACTGTACGGAGGTAATATGACGCACGTCATAAATTACCAACGTTAAAATTAGGCCAGGAACCTTTATCATTCCAGAAACTAAATAGTTCGTCTATCTGTGGGAAACCACTGAAAAAACAAAGAACAAAAATTTGTACCCAGTTTAGAGAGGCCCAACAAAGATGGTAATAAAATAATAAAAATATTTTGGTCGTGTGGCCAGTCCGTCCCCCGCGGAGAGGGACCGTATTTCATACCATCATTGTTTCTAAGGTCCGTCAAGTTTATTTTGTTAAACAATAATCAATTAGACTCACGGTCATTTTCAATTTCACGAGGAACTTGTTATTTTGTTTGACTGGATCACAGAATTTAAACTTTAAATTTTTTACAATCAGCAAAATGTAAAATAGAAACTTTAATAAAGTTAATGAGTATGTTTTTAATAATTATCCCGCATAAACAAATGTTTATCGCAGGAGGCTAAACTAGCAGTTCACAACGGAGTTCTAGTTCCAACTCTAATGTATGGGAGCGAAGTATGGAATTGGAAAAATAATGATGAAAGTAGGTTGAATGCTGTCGAAATGCGAATGTGTGGTAAAACGATGTATGATAGGTGCACAAATGTCGAGATCCGTGAAGTGTGTAAGGCTGAGACATGTATTATTGACAGAATCAAGGAAGGGGTGCTGCGTTGGTTTGGACATGTAGAGCGAATGGACAGCGAAAGAATGACTAAAAGGATCTACGATGCAAATGTTGATGGATGCAGAAAACGAGGAAGACCGAGAAAGACATGGCACGATCAAGTCCATCAAATACTTGAAGATGGACATGTCAAAAGTAGGAATATTTCTTGTTCTAGGTATTCAAAAGTAAAAATGATGTCCTATATATTTACGAGGGTTAAATTTATTTTACGGATTGGGTAGTATCATTTCGTCAAATTTTATTATCGTTAGTATAATACATAGACACTTCTTAATATTTTTAAAAGAACTTATTATTTTTTAACTAACTTGATTTGTTGACGTCAGTAAAGTCACTTAAATTTATGAATAAAGAAACAACATCATTATCATCATGATTACTTTTCCGCACATTATGTTGCATAGGGCACTGCATTGGTACACCAATCGCAGCGTATCGTGATTTTTTTTGTAACATGAAGATAAGATGATCAGTCTTACGCTTCAGGTGCGAGTTCAGGGACTATGAAATATTCTAGTGTAAAAACACATTTCACACAACCATGTCGGGAATCGAACCCGAGACCTAGAAATGAGAAATAACATACATATTTTTTAATTTACACACTTATCATTTCAGATATCAGACTCGTATATAATTCTGCAGGCTCTTCTCAGACTTCGTATTTTTTTAAGTTCATGTGAAGTTCTGGTTTTCTTTTGCTTTAAGTTGCAACAAGGAAAGTGAATACTGTTAAAACTTTAAACCATGCACTGGGTTGGTATCCTGAACGGAGTTACGCGCTGAGAGAAGAGATCGCTCTGTTAAGCTAGGGTTTCTTAGGACAGCGGTGCCCGTATCTTAACGGCCGTAGTGAACGGTGATGCGGTGGACAGCCGTCGTAACGGTGACTAGAGAGTGGTTTCTTAGGAAAATGGTCTTAATAAATGTTATCAGATCTGTTTTCCTAGGAAACCACTCTCTAGTCACCGTTACGACGACTGTCCACCGCATCACCGTTCACTACGGCCGTTAAGATACGGGCACCGCTGTCCTAGGAAACCCTAGCTTTAGCGTGTATTTAGTACGTAAATACGCGTTAAAAATGCGTTTTCTACGCGCGCTTTTGCGTTCAGAATACCACCCCTGGTACCCACATACATTTTGCTGTACGAGATTCTGGTGATAAATCTGACGCGTGCTGTACTGACGGACGTCGCAGCAAAAACTTTTGATGAAAATCATAGGGGAAATTGTATTCGTAATTTGTAATTCCATTGTAAATACCTGATAAAACGGTAAATTTTAGTAGGACAGTTTTAGTTAGTCTGTACGATTATTGAATAACCTAAGGAGGAAATGGTAGTTTAAAAATCAATCTCTATTTATCGCACTTTCAAAACCATCATATTTCATCCATCACTTGACGTGCAGGCATGTTGTTTATACCGAAAATGTGACAAATGCTTTCTAGCTCATGGGACAATGGAACCAAATTTTGTGGTTCCCATGCCTCGGGTTTCTAAAACGATTGTCAACCTGCTTTTGTTGCGCCTTTCCTCGACTATTTTTATTGTGCCGTCGATTGTCTTTAGCTCTGTGGGCGAGAAAAGAAATGACTTAAACGGAGTACTTAGCCAAATGAGAAAAATATCGCTCAAGTTTAATGATGTGCGTTTGATATTTTAGCATCTGTGAAGACAGGATCTTAAGCATTCTCAACCTCAACTTTTGTTCATTTGATTTTATGTTTTTATGAAAATAACCATCGGTCACTTTAAAAGTTACAAGCGAATATAACCAGTCACCGTAATCAACATAATATTTAATTTAAAAAAAAAAAATAGAAATAGGTTATCGCCGACTTCGTATCCTACTTCGAAATCCGGATTCCCATAAATTCTTTTCCATCTTCTAATACGGTTATTTTGATTATTTTTTTATTAAGTTTTAAATTTGTGTACATAAACCTCGGTTTCCAATTGATTTCTTTGCATTTCCATATCAGTTTAGGTCTAAATTAAAAAAAAAAAACAAATGCCCACGTTGAAAAAATGTGTATGTTTCATGTGATGACTGGATTAAAAAACTAATGCTTTAAGAGTGTCTACGTCGCCGCTAAAATTAGCCACTCAAAACAGAGTTTAAGCTGTTCATTAAATGCCAATATTTAACTGAATGGCTAGAACATTATTTGAATGAATTAAGATAATTCACCGTTCAATGTGTTGGCTGGTTGAAAGCTAGGCCTTTGGAAACGGCCGAACCAAAAGCCGCCGGGTTAGATAAGAGTTGGGTTTAGTTTAATAACAAAAAAAATATTTTACTTAACTTGTCAAGTTAATTAAGGAATAAATTATGAAGTTGAAATAAAAATTTAGTTAAGCAAAAAGGTTTTTAAAAAATGTATATATTAAACTTAATCCAACCTTCCCTAACGTAACTTAACTTAACATTACAAAAAAAATAAAAAAAGAAAACAATTGTAATTGTTGCATAGTAGGCTAAGCGACGTTCAACCCTTTCGTAAAACGGTCATCCAACGAACGACCTGCCCATTTGGGTGAATTCCGGCATTTAATAAACAGCCTAGCTGCTCAGTGGAGTGGCTGATTTAAGATTTTGGGGTGACATCTTTTATAATTGGACGCAATTTGTCCGCAGACATACTAACCCCAGTTGACTATTATAATATTTATTTTTATTTCAGTAGCCAAATAATTCTCAATCACGAATGATTTGTATTACATCAAATTATAACAAGTCGTTTAACAACGTTGTTCTCAACGGCCAGAAGAATAATCGTATTGGGCTGTCAATCTCGTTATGATGTATATCGGACGTGGCCCAATCTGGAACTGTATTACGGAGAGGCGATAAAAAAGTTTAAGCGATTCAGCTAACTCAAATCTTTATAAAAAAAATGAATGACGTTTTATAGGTTACTTGATTGGTACTATGTAACTGAGGTAAACGATATATCTAATATTTTTATTTCAAGAAAGAATTTTTATGTAGGTACATATGTATCTACACAAAAAAAGTATGAAACAGTATTAAATGTTGCGAAATCCGATGTTAAGATAGGGAAATATTGACATATGCACATGCAATAGATTTATTTATTTATTTAAACGCCTTTTAGGCTTTTACATGTTATTACATTGATATATATACAAAAAAAGACAGACATGTATTTAACATTGAATTAGCAAAAAAAAATATAAATTATTTTTAGAAGAAAAAGAAAAATATCACCTTTACATATAAGTATAAAAGTGAAAAAAAGTGTATTTTTAAATACGAAGACAAAAATGCATTTTACACAAAAAAGGAGCAAAAAATTAAAATGAATAAGGAAGAGAAAGAAAAATAAAATAATAATAAAAAAATAAAAATCATTACATATTAGTAGAAAATATATGGGGATACATTATAATACATACATATATTGCAGTGAAAAACAGGAGTACATTTTTTCGTATAGGTTATACTTAAATAATCTTAAAATTATAAGAAGTTATAGTAAAAAAAAATAATTTAGAATACAGATTATATCTGTATGTGATGTGTTTCTACAACTCAACCTTTTGAGACCAGAAAATATGTTGCTAAGAATGTATTTTTTATGCAGTGGAATTCCTCAATCTATATATTATTGACTTATAGTCAATGAAAAACAAATAATAAATGCTAGGCAAACGCGTCACACTACGAGGTGAACTAACCTGAGAATGTCCATCGCCATCGAGTTAAAAATACTTGTCCAGGGTTTCGGTTCTATTACTTACACATTACAGTAGTCTCAATCCACCGGCACAGAATATGTATGGATAAATAAAGATACAATTCCTTATCGTCCTGATGTAATCGAGCTCCTGGCCCTGGTCTGTACGGTCAGTGCCACCCACGAGTGGCCGGCCCATATAACGCACCCGAACCCGTCCCCAATTTGTATCCTAACACTTAAAAGGTTTTACTGCAGATCGCATATCAACTCTTCCAATCTAGATGTGTTTCTACAACTCAACCTTTTGAGACCAGAAAATATGTTGCTAAGAATGTATTTTTTATGCAGTGGAATTCCTCAATCTATATATTATACAAATCAGAGGCGAACCGTGTATAGACGCGATTATGCGCAGCTTATCATAATATTTGACTAACCATAATAATTTTTACTGTAATTTTATTTACAGAAAAAGTAATTAATAATGACTATTTATTTTTAATCATTTTCACCGTTAGTATCTTTATCCTAATATAAATATTAATATTAATAAAGCGCACTCAGCGCCTGCAGTTAGCCAAGAAACTAGCCGATTATTCCACCTTATTTTTTCATGCAAATAAGTATACTATATTTTGAATGTCTTAACCCCAGTGCGGGTTTTTTCTCCTAGATTAAACTAGCAGATTACACAATTTGCTAATTATTTGAAGATTCTTGATTTGGAAAACAGTATTTCCAACATTATTTCTTAAGGGGTATTTTTCTTTGAAATGGTACTTTTGACATAAGACCATTTACTTTCATGCGTCATATTGCAGGACATATGGCGCTCGACGCGGCCGTTTTTAGCACTATTAATATCTAAAACGATTCGGCCAGTTGACATTTCAACATAGAAGAAAAAAACAAACGAATTTTCATTTAAAAAAATGTAAATATCAATGATAATTTAATCCAAAACTGAGAATTAAAGTAAAAGCAGATTTTTTTTTTAATACCATGAATTAAACGAAAATTTGAATTTTATAATAAATAGTAAAAACATTTTTAAATACCAACAGTAAGATAAAATGGTATAATAGTAAAAATATATATATAAATTTTTAAATAAATAAAAACTATCAATAATGTTTTTTATCAAAAATGCAATTCGAATTAATTAAAAAAAAAACGGTATTAGTTAAAAATGAAATAAAATTATGTAGTTTTAAATTTTTTTGGAAAAACATTTTTAATAACATGTAATAATTCAGAACAAAATATTGTGTTGTAAAATAATAATTAAAATATGGTCTGTATTTAAAAGATAAATAAACGAACGCCTGAGTATGAATGTTTTTTATTTTAAAAATTTAAGGGTGGCTTATTTCAAATGAAATAAGCATAAAGCAATTCATTCAAATCGGCCGGTTTGGGGAAGACGTCATGTTATCTTTCGCTCCTATGCCGTGTAACTTGAGCTCACGAGGAACATGTTCATAAGCATTATTCCGTGAAAGATGGCAAAATAGTTTATTTATACACACTTACCGAGAATTTCAACTTTGAGTGATGACTTTATCGCATATCGATTGCATATACACGTATTAATTTCCGACAAAAAGCATTTAAAATTGACGGATTGTTATTTTTACCACACACTGTGAGCTGTGAGGTTAGGAAATATCACCAAATAGGTAATAATAGGCAAACTTGCCCATAAACTTCAGTCCGCCTCGTGGTCTATGGTCAGCACGTTTGCCTACCATGAAGGAGGTTCGGGTCCGATTCTCGACATGGTTGTAAAGAAATATTTAGTTATAAAGGTGTCTTTACCCTGGAATATTTCATAGTCCCTGAATTTGCACCTAAAGCGCAAAAGACGTAAATATTGTTTTGTCCTAGAACTCAAGCATCGTCCACCTGTAAACAGAAATTGTAAAACAACAAATTGTTCCGAGACATTGCCTGAAATTTTTCTTATTTGTTAAAGACTATTAAAATAAGCCGATTTAAAAAAAATATATGTCACATTATCGGCGCATTGATTTTTCAAAGTTTTTTATTTTTGCAATTACTTCGCGTGTGACGTCTAAAGTTCTCTTCCCCTTCTTTTCGGCCAGTTATGCCGATTGGTTAGTTGACTTAGAAAACCGAATGTCTATCACAGCTTTATTACCATTGATTGATTGATAAGAACTAATGACGTCGTTCAAAGTAGTTCGTTTTTATTTAAATAACTTAGTTTTTTTTTAATACATTTTCAAGAAACTTTACCGTTTAAATTTAATGCTCTATGTTTCACTGCGCTTAAGAAAACATTTTTTACATCAAATTTTCCCTAAAACTGAATTTCCTCATTCAGAGAAATATATTATGTTTCGATAATGTTAACTAAAAAAAAATAAACAACCGAAATCTATTGTTTATTATAAAAATAGAAGAACAGTGATATTTACAATTTTGAAATAACGAGTGCCTGATTTCATCGCTTGCGCGACATCTTCGACTTGTACAAAATTAAATTTGTATGTATAAAAACAGTAAGAATAAATAATTAAATGTGTAAAAGTAATTCAATTAAATGGTTTTTGTTTGAAAGGTCTTTTTACAAATTGTTACTAGGTAAGTATCACTCGCCTTTGATTTCCATAATATTATTTTATTAACAAAGTTGAATCCTTGAAATACATGGTATTTCAGTAGGCAAATACTACTTGCAAATATAATTTGACGTCTAATAAATAAAAGCAATCTACTTGATCGAATAAAAATCATATTGTTTACAACTACGTAATAAAAAATCAAGTTAATCTATTTATATACATTTACGAATGGTAAATTATAGTAATGCAATATATGAGTATTTATTGTAGTAGGCATAGGTAGAAATGGCGAGGTAAAATATAAATTAATGCAACAATAGAGTGGTGTAAATTTCTATAGGATGTAGAGATTATTTATAGCTTGATGGAAGCAGTTCTTGCCGTGTAAATGATATAAAATATTGAACCATATCTCAGTAAAGTTATTCATATTTTCCGAGTCGTAGATCTTTGTCTCCAAATGTAAATGGAATATGACAGGTTAAAAAACGAACGAAATACGATCAGATAACTCGGCTATTCATATCCTTACAATAGGAATGTGAATTTAAGCCAGATCCGCACTGGATTTAATGAGAAACACAAAAATTGTGTTTAAAACACTTTTGAAAAAATGGATTCTGTTATTTTATTGATGTTTTTTTTATAAAAAGGAATTGAATACTGGAGTTTTTATTATTTACCCAAATAGATATTTAAATTTTTAGACCGTTTCCGAAAAGTCGTAATTAACTTGTGCTGGAAAATGCCTTTGTAAGCATAAAGGCAGCTTTACAGCAGCCCTTACAGGGCACGGCAGATTAGACAAACACCTTGCTAGAATGATCCTTTTCGAAACTTCTAGATGTAGGTTCAGCAGTGCAGATGAGGAAACACCGATACATATTCTATGTGAATGTGATGCTTTACATCATTAAAGGAGCCTCATCCTCTGGGGACCACTAGATAAACCTGAGGATGTTAAAGAGCTCGTCTCCTACCTGATAGCCAATACTTTAAGGATCTAGACTTGGAGGGGGAGATTTAGCAAAATGTAAAACTCTCGCCTTCCACACAGTAGCCAGGCTTTTAATAGACCCGGGCTTGGAGGGCGAGAACTATTCACGGGGACCCTAGACAATAGATCTTCACAGGTCGCAGTGATGTCAGGAGCTTGAATAGCACTGACCCCTACCTCTAAGAATAAGAATAAGAAGTATTTTTTATTATATCATGTATTTTGCAGTTCGACCCTGCGCTAGTTTATCGGTTGAAAGGTTCTAAACGTTTAGTACTGTTAAAAGAAGCCATTTTAAATCTTAAAAGGATTATTGGGAGCATCGTCTTCACCTGCGCATGCGTACTAATACTGCTACCCTCGCTCTCATCCCCTTCGAGATTCTTCCATCTAGCTTATCTAATGCAATCATTTAGTCATGTATCATATTTTTGCAATGAGGGTGAACGCTTTAAAAGACGATGTATTCAAACTGTTATAACGTATAATATGTATTTAGCTAACGTTTTTTCTGTACAACTATAAAAATAGGTTGCGCAGAATAAATATATTATAATAACAATAATACTGCGATACGAAATCAATGTCCTGGAAAAATAACACGGAACTCATTCCAATTTTCTGATTATCGATTCTGAAAACCTCATATAGTGAATTACCTTTAATCCACCAGACGTAGTTAGTACGATTTAAAAATAACTGCTGAAATTCCTTTTGGAAATGGTGATGAAACGTCTTGTTTTATTTAGCAAAAAACGGGATATAACGCATAAACTTACATTATGTATAACTGTTAAATCATTTATTTGTCATAATTTGTAAAAATAATCACATAAATCTATTTTAGCAATATCCATCTTCATTATTGAAAAAAATAAGAGAAAGAATATATCTAATCTTATGTTATATAAAGACTTTTGTTAAGCGCCCTGTATTTAAAGTTATTTACCATTTTTTAATTTTGAAAAATCAGTACTTATTCCGTTTCGTAGAACTTTTGCGTATGCGGGACGTAATGCTGATATTCCATATTGATTTTCATTTCCAGTTTTTATCACTCCCCTATATATACCTAATTTACGTGACGGGCTCACTCTTGCGACATTCACATTATCTGTCCCGGGCATTACCTTGGTATTACTATCTGAAAACGTTAGGTATAGTAAATACACGTAACTACTTTCAATTCAAGAGCTGTTTCTAAAAAACTTGCACCATTTTATGACCTGGGTCCATTGTTAGTTCTCGGATTGTTGGAGACGCTTTGTCACTGAGACATTTAAGTCACATAAAGTGACGACTCCCCGCCGAGGTGAGGAATCCTGACCACCCAGTTCTATTTACAAAAGCCATTTTGTGTTGCGAATTTCGTATCGTGACCAAATATTTGAGGGTTTCAATTTCGGCTTGATGTTACCTCGATTTCACGGCAATAAATGCAGAAAGATATATCCTATATCCTGTCAGAGCGTGCTGCTTTGTGCTAAACTTGTAAACTATTATATTGCAATATATTATACAAATATTTTGACAGTTTTTGTTCCAAATTAAAGCTCGACAAAGGTCTGATCCGTTTTATTTTTTTATAAAAACATTGTAAAGCACTTTTTTATTCCATTCAAAATAAGATAAGATATAAAATGGGATGTTTTATGTATGGAAGCGAAGCATGGAGTTGGAAAAAAAGGGACGAAAGTAGACTGAATGCTGTTGAAATGCGATCCCTCAGGCGAATGTGCGGAAAAACAATGTATGATAGGTGCCCTAATGTCGAAATTAGAGCAGAATGCAAGGCTGAGTTAAGCATTATCGACAAAATTAAGAAAGGTCTTTTGCGATGGTTCGGTCATGTGGAGCGAATGAATGATGAAAGAACGGCTAAAAAGATTTATGATGCGAATGTGTCTGGTTGTAGAAGTCGAGGAAGGCCGAGAAAGACATGGCATGATCAAGTACAACAAATTCTTGAAAGTGGTCATGTGAAAAGTCGGAATAATCGACGTGCGTGCATGAGAAGATGTATGAATGTGAAGGAAGCAAAGGAAGTGTGCCAGGACAGAGTGGTGTGGCGTTCTATCCTCTCTGCCTACCCCTCTGGGGAAATGGCGTGATGGTTAGTTAGTTAGTTAGTTATAAAATGGGAAATTTCGGTCTTTTGTTCAGGTATTTTAAAGAGTTTTTTAAATTTTATAATTTAAAAAAAACGACCGAGTTTTTCCTCAATCAAATCAAGTAATTATAAATTTACATATTTTCGACACAATTTTTGTTGAGTTCGATTTTTCAACTGTTTTGTTAAATTGGCATCTTAATTTAAAACTATAGTTAGTTTTCTTGTATTACGTCAAGTTTTTTCTCTACAGCTGATCTAAATGTGAAATTTACACCATGATATCTATCTATGTTTGCCATTTGGTAAAATAACTTTACTACTTGTATGAAGACAATTTGAATTACAGTAACGAAAAATATTAAAGCCTTTGTATGAATAGAATTATTCTCTTTGTACAGTATATTTGGTATTTTTTTTCGTTTTTATGCATATTTTGTATGACTTTTGGGACTAAGAGAGGGTATTTAAAAATATTGACGTCTTAGATAAAAACTAGGTTCCAGTTTTCGATTCAGATGCTAAAAGTTAGTCAAAATCAAGTGTCAGATCTAAGTCAACGAAATTTTGTGTTTCACGGTTAAATCATTGTAGAAAATTTAATCAACATCTTCATGTTAATTTTTTAAAAGTTTTAACAACAAAACAAAACGCATAAGTCAGAAAAAACTATTTGAATTAAATGTTTTATTTTTATTTCGATCCGTTTTACCATAGAAATAAAAATTGTTTCCTACGTCTTTTTTGCTATAAATTGTACTGCATAAGTGTATGTATTTGCAATGCTCAACTCATAAAAGGAAAGGTTACGTTGGCTGCCATCACTACACCACATTACTGTGGCTTTATACCATCGCACGCGTAGTATTTATACATCTCTTATTAAGAATTTCTATACAATCCTGTTAAATTTCCATTTATTATTGTAAAGTAAAACACAGTGTCCATTCTCGTGTCTTGTCTCTTGTCCCGTGTCCCGTAAATGGCCCAGTTCCCCGTACTGGGCATGGCCATACAAATGTTACTTGAGAGTTCTCAGGAAACATTGAGCGGAAATTCTAAATTGTCGTTAGAGAACAATTCGCCTTACAATGTTTCAGGATAATGAGCGACAATATGACAATAAGTAAGATTAATGGCGTTTAATACCTTGCTGGCTGATAATTACCTTTTTCATTTCAATCACCATTTTCACCGTTCATGGCTGTTTTTATTTTTAACGTTATTTTTACTTTCATGTAAGTACAGTAGAACTCCGTTTATCCAATCTCCGGCCATCCGGATTGCCGGATATCCAAATCATTATCAGAAAATAAAAAATGAAGATTATGTTTTTAATTTAAATTTTATGAAGAAGTTCAGTGGATTTTTTTTGTTAGTTAATAGAGTATTAAACTAATCAAATTTTTTTGGATTTTTATCAGGGCTATGATTTTTTTGAATTTTGTATTTTTGAGATTCCTCGGGTGTGATATCTCAAGTTTTCTTCTCCTTCTTCTCAGTCAGTTCTGCCGATTTGTCAGTTGACTTACCGGAAACCGTAAATTCATCACAACTCTTTTTACACATATTTTTTTAATACATTTTCTAGAAACGATGCCGTACAATTTAATGTTCTCATTTTTACCGCGCGTAGGAAAACATTTATTTTTATCGAATTTCCCATAAGTCTCAACTTTTTTATTGTGAAATTAACTTTGCTGGACATGTTTAAATCAGTTTTTAATGTGATTCCAATTCGCAGTATTATTTCTAAAGCTATAAAATCTGGCACTCATTAATCCGAATAATTGGAGTTTTTCTGTACCAGAAATAGTATATAAAATTGAGAACAAATTATATCATTTTCAATGCATAAATATGTCCTTAAAAATGCAGATTGGGCGCATAAATAAAATCAAAATAAAATATCATAGCATTAATTATTAATAAAATCAGAGAAGCAGAACTGTTGACGATTATTTTCGTCTCAATAGCAGCTACTTTTAGGTAAAAGTGAAATCAAGTAAAAATAAATCTGCATCGTGGTGTAGTGGTTAGCTTGTTCGTCTACCATGATTAAGGTGATACCAATGTTTTTAAAAATAGAAACTAGATTATAACAAGTACTGTTCATCGATCACCGTAACAAACTATGGCCTTAATTCTCCAATGACCCGTCTTTTTCGTATTGTTAACTCAAGACAAGATCTGGACTTTTTCGGTGTAAGTTTACAACGATTCAAACGAGCACTAAATAAATAGTCCAGATTTTGTCTTGATGTTCCTTATGTTTGTCAATGGTTCTTTCATTCTTTTTTATTTTTTTAACTATTCCTAAATTGTAATAATCATCCCTATAAATTGTATAAATGGACAATATCCGTAAAAAAAATAAAGAAATTTGCCAGCAACTGAGCGCATGGGCTGTGCAATTCCAGACCCCTTTTACAAAATTTAAGTATTTGATGCAAGATTGCCAATCGTCTTGCAGCTACAAAGCGCATGGAGGAGTGGCATTTGTGGTTAAGTAGTATATACATACTCACAAATACCGTAATTTTTCTCGCAGTCCGCCGAGTCGGAAATAACTGATCAATTTGCATATCCACATCCACCCTTTACCGACGGAAAGGAAATAAATACCCGATTTTTGGGAGTGATGTGTGGAATCGCGAGGATATCGACAGGCACGTCCGACCTGCGATCGTGTAAATGAGTTAATTTGTCAGGGCGGCTGGGGTGGTAGGCGGGGTCGGTGAGGGCGCGTGGGCGGGTGCAGGGGGAGGGGGCACGGCGGCGGTGATAATCCTGTGATAATGGTGGGCGGATGGGTATGGCGACAGGTCCCGATTTCAGCCTCTGCCAATCTTCGCAGCTTTCAGTGACCGAGCGAATAAATCGATAGGATTTTTTCCTATCGATTCAGTCAGGGTATTGGAAATATATAATCTATTCATAAAACTTTTTTGTTTACAGAAACATAGAACTTTATATTATGTGTTTCTAAGCGTGAAGTGGACAGCTTAAAAATAATATAAATAGTTAAGCTTTAACATGGTCGGATTTTATAATTTATATGTAATAAAATATTTAGCATTTTCAAAAGAAAAAACAAATAAGTGTCTTTACTGATAATCTAAAAAAAGTAAGAGTGCTAGGCAAACAAAACGATTGAAAAGTCAATACAAAAATTATCGATGAGCCATAAACGTATATTTTTTTCAACAATATTTTGAGTTTGTCCATCTTTTTGTAGACAAGGACTGGATTCGACTCCCTGGGGAGCTGTTTACATTAACATATTACAACAGAGATAAAGAACATTAGATATTCAATATAGATGTTCAAATATAGGCAGAATGGTGAATGTTACACAGTGTGTAAAGTGGCCACTTAAACCAGCCATTGACAGGTCATAAGCCCTGTAGATGCCTAGACTTCTATATTAACTTCTCTTAAATGTTCTTTATCTCTGTTGTAATATGTTTGTATATTTTTTTATTATCGTAAGTTTGTGTTATTTTACTGTAACCTTGACTTATGTATTTTATTTCCATTATTTCATCAGATGTTCTTCTCCTTTCTATGGATCTAGCGATCTTTTCAGACTGGATTTCAATCTTGGTCCTGTGATGAAGACGTCTAACTTTCTCTCCGTCTCTTTGGTGGTCGTCCTAGCGTTCGACGACTCTCTGCAGTCTCGTGCATCACGATCTTAGGAATCCTAGCTGTATCCATTATGTCAACGCGGTCCCTTTGGAATCATTCAATGTTAAAGAAAATAGTTATTTAATTTCATTAATTTAACGTGGGATAAAAAAAGTATTTCTGGAAGTTCATTTTAATTTATTGAAAATTATCCACTAATTTACGAAACATATAGGATTAGTCCTTATATTATCTTGGATTGCGTATTTAGTGCCCCCTTGAAGTGTAAAATTCTACGAAAGTGGCAGCTATTCACTACTCATTATTATTTATAGAACACGAGAAAAGAGGCCAAATATGGCGTGAGGCGTGCCAGCTCCGGTCCTCACGATATGATGATGCAACGTATGTATGGTATTTCCTATCCGAAGCGGATGTCTGGTGACCATACCACTCTACCACAGCGGAAAGAAGATTTGTGTCCGCCCACTAGTAGCGTGGTGGATTGTTGCGAGACTGGTGAGGTCTGTTCGTAGATATTGTAGTACGTAATTATGTATATTATAGAGTCATTGAGTGCAACCCTTCACGGTAGCGTCAAACAGCTACTGAACGAATTCCTTTCTGAACTACATGCGAGTACGATAAACATGCTTTTACTATATAATATACGTAAAATTTTCATACACGAATATAATTTAAACATTTCATCTGACCACGATTACCATAGAAATGTTGAACGTCATACGACTTACCCGCGATTTACCTGTTAAGTCGAAATAATCATGCAAATTTTATCACAAATAATTTTATATTTATGAATCCCTTTCCTTATTTTACCCTAATTTCATGTTTTTTTCCATCCTTTTGATGGAAACATAATTTTCGTATGATAGTATTTAATGTTTTTTAATTTTTTTTTTTAAAGGAATAACCCGCTAAGCCTCTATTTTAGGGGCTTGTCGGCAGGTGGGAAAGAGGGGATATGGAAGGAGGTAGTTAAAAATTCACCATAACATCCAGACCAATTGAAAAAAAAATATTTCATGGATTTTTTTCTTACAACTGGCGGGAATCGAACCCGCGACGCCAGTTTCACAGTCGGCCGTCTAACCAACTGCACCACGACGGCTGAATATAAATGATAAAATATAAATATTTTTATATTAAATCAATCAATGTGTTTCAACTGTATCATTTCAAAATAAGCATTTCGGAATTGGTTATTTATGGTTAATTAGATCAACATTACTTTCTCCTCTATTGTTTTATCTTCCTTAATTATGAATTATTTTCGTTAATGCGAACTCATTGCCAACTTAAAAATTTAACAGACGTTTCGCGAGATTTCACCACATTAATTAAAAGCAATGATTCTGGGATTTTTAATACAAATACAAAACAACCGTTATCTAAATTTGATATTCTACGCTATTTGGCAATTTCTGGTTTCTAAAACTGATTTTATTACTACTTGTCTTAATATTATTTTTTTCAAAAAGACAAATGAGTTGGTGTATTTGAAATAAAAATAAATAGTACGATGTACATATTTACTCAAGTGATGGTAGTAGCATTGTGGACTTTGAATCACAAACCCGGGGTTGGTTTTTCGTCTACCACCTTCCAATTTCCAACATTTTTATTTACGAATAATTTGGAATTATCAAATTGAAATATTTCGGTAAATAAATCATCATTTTTTTTACCTCTTATCACAGCGGCACAGTAAAAAAATATGTTAACTTGTTTGAATGTATAATGCGTGTGTAACATTTAAAAAATATATTTAAATTGTATAATCAGAACAACGTATCAAAAAATGATTTTAGTAAAAAGACTATTTGATAGGATATTACATTTTACGGCTTATATTTTTCAAACCATTCCTCTTGATATCCCAAGTAATTATTGATTTCACGAAACATCTACAGGAATATTTTATTTGAGTTTTTATCCATATCATGATTTTTCAAAGGTTCGTGCTCAGGTTCTTCGAATGCAATTAAAAGTAATACGATTAATATAATTTTAGCCAGCGCCAGCGCCTCTTCACCAACCCCTTATCCAGCTTTGACTCCTAACTGCTTCTCGAGTAACTCTTACACACTAATATTTAGATAACTTTGAATGAAAGCCGCCGATAGCACACTTATAAAATGACAAAAACGACTGCCTGTCATAGCTGGGTAACTAACTAAATTTACAAAGATATGCATCTCGGAAGTTAACCATTTTATGGAATAAAATTTTATTTAAAGACAAAGAAGTCATTTTTAAATGCATGAAAATAAACATAATATTACAAAACATGTTTTGTGATTACTCTTATTATCCCAAGTAATTATTGATTTTACGAAACATCTACAGGAATATCTTATTTGAGTTTTTATCCATATCATGATTTTTTAAAGGCTCGTGCACAGGTTCTTCGAATGCAATTAAAAGTGTTACGATTAATATAATTTTAGCTCTGACACCAGGTGTCCGGGGCAGGTGCCCCCTGCCCCCGCCCTCGCCCCTCGGCCAGCGCCTCTTTACCAACCCCTTATCCAGTTTTGACTACTAACTGCTTCTCGGGTTACTCTTACACACTAATATTTACATAACGTTGAATGAAAGCCGCCGATGGCACACTTATAAAATTATTATTTTTAATACGTAGGTGTCTTCTTTTGCCATAATAGCTTTTTTATTCGTTTAGAATTAGCGTGCAAATTTACATTGCATCAAATCTGAATTTGTTTTGAACCAAAAAACTTTTTAAATAGATACACATTAGTACCTTTATAACCATTTACTGCTCAGAGTAATAATTCTTTAGAGAAGCTCTTAAGCTCTATTGCATAGAACAAAAGTGTTCCAATTTTTTGGTTTGGTTTTTATAACAACAAATGTGTAACGGACGGATTCGGTGAGCGCTTGCGATTCTCAACCCAAGTACCTACGGCTCGTTGTATCGCTGTAATATGTAGCTAACTTCGTGGTCAATTATCATAGAATGGTGTTTGTCCGAATGAGTGACTCTATTACGTTATTACTCCAAGATTTAATGACTTTTTTTGCATTTACCGGTTTCGAAACGTACCCTTCTTTTCATCAGAACACTTAATAAACTAATACGTATAACAGGATTCGCATGGCAAAGAAACATATTTTACATAAATAATATTTTCGATATCGATAATTCGATTTTAATTTGTCGACAAACGTCGAAAAATATTTTATTGTCCTTTTGTAATGGAGGGTCTGGTTGCATGTTGCATTTCGTTTGGCCACACTAAATAATAGTTGATATTTAAAAAGATACGAGACACGAGTTATTTTTCCTGTTTATTGTAATTTGTCGGTAAAACATAACGATACTGTGGCGGGTCGACAACGACGGCACGAGCCGAACATTGCCGAACGCCGACGTAGAGCGTACGAACGGGCCAAACCGGCTAGGGAAAAAACTACCGGATTCCGACCTCACCGCACGCGTCTTCGAGGCACAAAATTACCGCCAATTTAGATTTACCAACTTCATTTTATTTTGCCTAATATAGTTATTAGAATCCTTCTTTCAATGTGTTAGCTTCAGTAGTTTAGTTTCGTGAATAAATCTTTGTGTAAAACGTAAGTACCCTGTTTTACTTGCTCTCATTCTGTGCACCCACATAACTTTGTACATCACAAAATTAGGCCACCAACTAGGTGCCTACATAAAGGTGGTAACAACACCACTAAAGTGGTATACCCCGACGTTTGAACACGAAAACACAACATTAAACAATCAATCACGGTGACCCCATTCAAATTCCATAAAAATTGCGCAAAATTTCAGACAGAAATATCTTCGCTTGACAAAATTGTACAACAATTACTTTTTTTCGGTCGGTACATGAAAAATTTAAAATTTCATTTTTAATTTGATTGCACTTTTAATTTATTTGTAATTAATCAAGGTTAATCTATTTCAAGGTTAACTTATTGTAAGGTTAATTAATTTAGTATAATAGAATTATATTATAATAATTATAATATATAATAGAATTAGATTTTTCAAAGACCGAGCGAATCGAGTGAATTTTTCTGTCGGTAACAATCTTCAATGTAAATGTAACTAATGTAAATGTAATTAATGTAACTAGTGAATTGATTAAACTGTGATTAATTTCTTAACAATATTACTCGGCCGGGATTAATTCAAACAGGTGATTCATAATTTAACTAAAATTATTATAAACAAACATAATATAATACGTTCGAGCGACTCGCTCACCAAAAATCGCACGCCGAGTAATACATTCCTACAACACATATAAATTTTATTTTTTTTATTTTTCTTGAGTCGAACACACAAACAATTCACACGAACATTTACATAGGGTGCCAGATTGAGTAGAGGTACTTACAGGGTACCGGAAAATAATTGTTATTTATAGTTCTTAAATTTTGTTTTTTTTTTTTTTTTTTTCAAAAATCCGGTACATAATTATTTTTGACAAATATTATATGGCGAGACAAGCGTGACGTAGGCATCCGAAAGTTTTCTCCTTGTGAACGCACTGCGGGAGTAAGTTTTTTTTTTACCAGCGAAATCTATCGGAAATATTTTTCAGCTGGCGCAGTCGTTCACAATACTTGCAATTTGTAAAATTTTATTTTTGTAAACAACTTGAAACTATCAAACAAACAGATATTCGGGCGGCTAAGCCGACGAATGTTTAACTTAGTACGTGGACATTAGTATCCATACTTTTTTTCTATATACATTATATTGTGTGACTGTACTATATATGTGTATATTTTTAACCTAGGCTATGCATGTTATTATGTGTTACAGATTTGAAGTTTTTACCATAAACATTTTTAAACTTGATATATTGTACAACGGACAATCAAAAGGAATATTAATATTGAGGGGACCACTCAGGCTTGGAGAATACAAATACCTAATAGTTGGAAAATGTGTTCCGCCGTATGGTAAAATAATTATTTAAATTTTCTGTTTTTAATTTTCTTTTCTATAACTTGCACAGTACATACATAACAAATAGTGACTCTGACATTTAAAAAATAAATATTTTTGTTTGAAATTTAAATTTAAATTTAAATTTAAATCTAATAATTTAAACTTAACTTTTTAATACAACTACACTCATTATTGAATACTTTTATTTCAATATTTTAACTTATACTGTAATCATTATTACATACATTTTTCTGAATTTTTTTTTTTTTTTTAAAAACGAATATTTTTAAACTGTAAACAATGGCTAACAAGGACAACACTGACTTGACAAATATCAACACAGCAAACAACATGTTCCACACGGATAGGATTAGCGTTAAACTACCACAGCTATGGGTGAACAACATCGAACTTTGGTTTAAACAGATAGAAGCACAATTCGAGTTGGCAAACATAGTTTCAGAAGACGCACGTTATAGTCACTTAGTGTCAAAACTTGAACAAACGCACATAGAACAAGTTTCAGATATTTTACTCATGGAACCGAACCGAGCAAAATATACGAGGCTGAAGGAAGCTATAATCCAACGCATGGGCTGTCCACAGGACAGAAGGAGAGAAAAACTGTTTTCTTCCTTACAGCTTGGGGATCGAAACCCATCCAGCCTACTTAGAGAGATGCGGACGCTAGCAATAGGTTTACAAATAGACGAAACGACGTTGCAATACTTGTGGATACAACAACTGCCCAAGACGATCCAAGCGCATTTAGCCATAAGCGAAGATGACTGGGATAGGCAAGCGACGATAGCAGATCGCCTAATACAGGTGTACACACAGGATAATGTAGCGGTAGTAGGTACCAACAATAAAAATAACATTTGTAGTTTAGAACAGTCCGTACAAGCTCTAACCCATAAGGTAGAGAGTTTATTTCACACAATCAACAAACAGCATAGTCACAACAACAATAACAATAGATTCAAACACACAACAAGTAACAGCAGTAACAATTTCAATAACAACAAATACAACAACAATTTCAACAAAACAAGCTATAGGGCCAACGGAAATAACAAGAAAACTATTCTTTGTTACTTCCACACAAAATTTGGCGATCAAGCTAAGAAATGCGTCACACCATGTGAATTTAAACCGCATCTAGCTTCAAAAAACTAGATGGTCGAATCATAGCGGAGGCGGCTGATTCAACCAACACAACACGTCTCTTTGTTAAAGATCGTGATACCGGTGTGTCATACCTCGTTGACTCCGGATCGGAAATATCATTAATTCCTAGATCTTTACACAAACGCCATGGAGAAAAGTCTAAGCTAATTCTCTATGCAGCGAACGGGACTACGATCCAGAATTTCGGAGTTACCACGGTAACACTGAATCTGGGATGTAAACAAATGTTTACATGGAAGTTTATAATAGCGGATACGACACGCCCTATTATAGGAGCAGATTTTCTCCACAACTTCCACCTGTTAGTAGATGTTAGGAACAAACGGTTAGTAGACAATACAAACGGCAAGATAATCAGAGCATTTGACATCTCCACAAACAACAACATAACATGTTCCATATCATTAACAGACAAAACCAACATTTACCACTCACTCATATTGAAGTATCCACAACTAGTAGATATCAATAAACCATACGCAGGGCTGGATAAACACAACACAATCCACCATATAGATACCCGTGGCAAACCCGTTATGTGTAAGACTCGTCGGCTGTCCCCAGAACTACTGAGGCAGGCGAAGCAAGAGTTCGATCACATGGTGGCTCAAGGTATTTGTAGACCCTCCAAGAGTGAGTGGGCCTCTCCATTGCATATGGTGAAGAAGAGCGATGGTACTTATCGCCCTTGTGGCGATTACCGTAGCTTAAACGCACAGACGGTACCTGATCGTTATTCCTTGCCACATATCCACGATATATGCAATGACTTATTTAACTGTAAAATTTTTTCCAAAATTGACTTACAACGAGCATATCACCAAATTCCAATTAATGAAACTGACATTAAAAAGACAGCTATAACCACACCATTCGGGTTATTTGAATTTGTAAGAATGCCATTCGGACTATCATGCGCTGCACAAACATTCCAACGTCACATCAACGAAGTCACAAGAGGTCTAGAAGGAGTACACGCATATATCGACGATATATTGATCGCTTCACCAGACGAAGAAACACATGTGGAACACTTAAAAGCTTTGTTCCAGCGACTTCAAGATCATGGAATGGTGGTAAACCCATCTAAATGCGAGTTTGCCAAGAAAACACTGTTATTTCTTGGTTATGAAATTTCGGCTGAAGGCATCGGACCCTCGCCAACAAAAGTGGAAGCCATCACGAACCTCAACAAGCCAGAAACCATTAAGCAGTTGAGAAGATTCTTGGCCATGGGAAACTTCTACCGAAGATTCATACCACGAGCAGCACACAAATTGATACGACTACACGATTACCTCAAGGGAGCAAAAAAGAATGACAACAGAAAAGTAGAGTGGAACGAAGTCACTACACACGATTTCGAAGAGGTCAAGAACTCGCTGATCAACGCCACTAAGCTTAGCTACCCAGAGGAAAGCAGCAAGATGTCAGTGTGGACAGACGCCTCAGATTACGCAATCGGAGGCGTGCTACAACAAACCACAGACGGCATCAACTACAAACCGATAAGTTTCTTCTCAAAAAAGTTGAACAAGGCTCAGTGTTCATATAGTACGTACGACAGGGAACTACTAGCCATTTTTGAGACTGTAAGGTACTTTCAACATTATCTGGAGGGCAGAGAATTCTGTATATACACGGACCATAAACCACTACAATTCGTGTTTAGAAGGAAAAGTCACGACAAAGAAAGCCCCAGACAACTCAGATATCTAGACTACATCTCACAGTTCAGCACGGACATCAAATACATAAAAGGAGAAGACAACGTCGTCGCCGATACCTTATCAAGAATCGACATGATCGAACAAGAGGCAAACATATCGTTCGAAAAGATCCATAAAGAACAAAGGCAGGACAACGAACTACTCGCACTCTTGGACGACAAGAACACTGCTCTGAACCTGATCAAAACCAACATGCAGGGACAAGAAATCGTCTTCGATCTCAACAAAGGCAACATGCGACCGTACATCCCAAAAACGCTACAGAGATCTTTCTTCAACCAAGTGCATAACCTCAACCATGCAGGAGCCGACGCCACGACCAAGACCATCAGTCAAAGAGGCGTCTGGAAAAATATGAAAGCAGACTGCGCAGCTTGGACGAAGGCCTGCATACCCTGTCAGAAGAGCAAAGTCAACAAACACACGAGGACACCGATCATCAAGATCGACATGCCGAGACAGAAATTCTGCGTGGTCCATGTCGACCTCATCGGACCTTTTCCACCATCAGAGGGACTGAGGTACTGCCTCACATGTATCGACCGATACACTCGATGGGCGGAAGTAATCCCTATCGCAGATATCCAGACCCACACAATCATCAGAGCCATCTGGGACAACTGGATTGCGAGATACGGCGTACCGGAGAAAATTATAACTGATCAGGGTAGGCAATTCATGTCTACGGACTTTAACTTGTTTTGTTCCAGATCAGGCATAGCACACTCCAACACGACGCCTTACCATCCACAAAGTAATGGCATGATCGAGCGATTTCATAGAACGCTGAAGACGGCCATTAAAGCTCACCACCCTGTTCCGTGGACAAAATCGATCAGCACCATACTACTCGGACTGAGGGCCACACTGCGCACGAATGCAGAGCACTCAGTAGCAGAGATGCTGTATGGGTGCAAACTAAAGTTACCAGCAGACATCCTGGAGCAGACGAACGACTACATTGACCCGGACTCCTACACTAGGCAACTGGTAAATTTCATGCAAAACGTCAAACCAAGGCCAGTCGAGCACCACAATAAAGGTAACGTTTTCATCCACCCGGAACTAAAGAGAGCCACACACTTGTTTCTGAGGGACGACAGAGTGTACAAACCCCTGATGCCGAACTACAAGGGGCCCTACAAGGTCATCACCAGGGCGGAAAAGACGGTAACACTGGACGTGGATGGCGAACATAAAAAGGTTTCGCTGGACAGGTGCAAGCCGGCGTTCCAGACAGCGGAAGAACGAGCCAGTCCAGCAGAAACGGAAACACCAACAGAACAACCGGCATACACAACGCGTAGCGGCAGGAGGGTGATACAGCGTCAGTTTTGAAAAACAGATTTCAAAACTTGGAAGGGGGCTGTGTGGCGGGTCGACAACGACGGCACGAGCCGAACATTGCCGAACGCCGACGTAGAGCGTACGAACGGGCCAAACCGGCTAGGGAAAAAACTACCGGATTCCGACCTCACCGCACGCGTCTTCGAGGCACAAAATTACCGCCAATTTAGATTTACCAACTTCATTTTATTTTGCCTAATATAGTTATTAGAATCCTTCTTTCAATGTGTTAGCTTCAGTAGTTTAGTTTCGTGAATAAATCTTTGTGTAAAACGTAAGTACCCTGTTTTACTTGCTCTCATTCTGTGCACCCACATAACTTTGTACATCACAAAATTAGGCCACCAACTAGGTGCCTACATAAAGGTGGTAACAACACCACTAAAATACAAAAAGTGTGAGCATTAATGAATATTTTTTATGTTTTTTTTTTACCACCCTTGAAAATTCTTCCATGGTTTTCGGTGACCAGTATATTGTTTAAAATAAAAAAATCTTAAGTATGTAAATGGTAGATTTATTTATTTATTTAATTATGTATTTATTTATTTAATTATGTTTTTATTTAGTTATACATGCATTTCATATTAGACGAAATGTTACAAAAAACACTCTGACAAATTTTGCTTTTACAAGGAGTACGCTCATTATATGAAGGGTCGGCAAGCCAGAAATATTAATATGGCTAATGCTGCAATCGGCTCCTATATGGGCAAATGCCTGTTCTAAGAAACCCATTTGCCGGGGGAAATATGGTTATCGAATATGTTTCCCATAAATAAAAATAATATTAAAGAATTGGGAAAACATTTACAGCCTAAAAAGAAAAAAGAAAATATACGAAATGAATAGATTTCCAAATGATTCAATGGAATTGAGAAATATTTAGATTACTTTCCTTGACAAATTTTCTGATTCCTTACTTCCAATATCTGTCAATCAAATCGTAATTATCTTTTTCAATACTGTTGATTAATCAAATTTCCAAACACACGGTATCAGGTTATATAGACTAAACATATTGTTAAAATTAAAATTTGAATATCAGCTAACTCACCATTTTGTCTATTTATTTGTATTAAAATTTAGACAAAAAATATGATATGTCATGTGGAGCGAATGAATGATGAAAGAACGGCTAAAAAGATTTATGATGCGAATGTGTCTGGTTGTAGAAGTCGAGGAAGGCCGAGAAAGACATGGCATGATCAAGTACAACAAATTCTTGAAAGTGGTCATGTGAAAAGTCGGAATAATCGACGTGCGTGCATGAGAAGATGTATGAATGTGAAGGAAGCAAAGGAAGTGTGCCAGGACAGAGTGGTGTGGCGTTCTATCCTCTCTGCCTACCCCTCCGGGGAAATGGCGTGATGGTTAGTTAGTTAGTTCAAAATATATGAAAAATTACAATACCAGTAACTTAATATCGTTTTTAAGAGGCTTTAAAAAAAAAATAGATCCCAAAACTGTTTGGTACCTAATTTTTTGATAAATTTTAATGTCTGTTCAAAATCACTTTTTTTGTTTAGAAATATTTTTATTTTATCCCACTTACTCACTTTACCCAGCAAATGACAACGGGCGACCTAAATACACTTTCATATCATGATTTGTTTTACAATAGTCATATTTCGTCCGATTTATTTACGAGTTGCCCAATGGACAATTATGACCAATAAATAAAAGTTGTAAACTGTCTACTTCCGCGACAAAAACGACTGCCTGTCATAACTGAGTAACCAACTAAATTTACAAAGATATGCATCTCGGAAGTTAACCATTTTATGGAATAAAATTTTATTTAAAGACAAAGAAGTAATTTTTAAATGCATGAAAATATACATAATATTACAAAACATGTTTTGTGATTACTTACAAATAATATGTAGGACGATTTTAAAATGACATTTTTTGCGAAAATCATCTGTATTATAAGAACTTTAATTTTATTATGCATACCTACCCTACGTTTTGCAACTTTGAAACATAAAATATAATATGCGTCTTTACAAATTTTGCCGTCTACGTATTGAAAAATTGTCAATAGTTTTTAACTTGCGTGCATGGACGATTGAATTAAATATATGTTTATTGTAACAGTTTACTTTTATATGTGGTAATATTTTTTTTAAAGGTATCTAATTTTTTTTAACAATTGGTGCGGTGAACTTAATGAGGGATTTTATAATGCCTCTAGGTAATTTTCCCATGAATTGAATACGTAACAATAAATAAACGTTAACATTAGTAAATCATAAGTTATAAAAAATAAGTTTTTTTTATATTTTTATTTATTGCACAAAATACACAATTTTATCATAGAGCACAATTATATTTTTTTATGTCCCGACTTGTTAGAAAATTCCGTGTTAAGTTAACTCTTCTATATATAAATCAAAAATACTTATTAACATATTAAACAATATACAAAATAAGCAAAACAATATACAAAATAATAATAGAAAAATATGAATAATAAAAATTCATACACGTCGAAAAATGGAATGCAGAAAAGTAATATAATAATACATGGCAATATGTTATATGATTTATAGTTATTTTATAATTCAATTCGGTAATTAATTGATAGTAAAAATAAATACAAAATAATACAATAAAGTAATAATAGTATCACATCTACACATATGGTAGAATGGGTTATTAAATAAATATAAGTATAAAGTTAAATTTATATTAACCAATAATTATGCATCACTATTAAGTTTATTCAAAGAGGATAAATATATATACGTATATGGATTATAATGAAGATAGCATATTTTTTTTTATATGTATACGTTCGTGTTAACTGCATTAATCAGTATACCTAGGCACAGGCTATTTCAATGTGGATTTTTTCTCATTATGACGTATCCTGTTGTTTTATTTAATAAATTTTATTAAAAAAAAAAAACTGTAAAATTACTGTCGGAATAAATGTAGCCAAGAGTTTATAGCCAGCTAACGGTAATAATAATATTGATTTACTGAATTTAAAATCGTATTTACATTTTTTACTAGTCTTTTTAAACCGAGATATTTATATTATTATATGAGCTGGCGCACATTTAAAAAGTAACAATTTGTTAAATTGAATGCTTAGGCCCCGCAATTAGAATTTCTCGGAACTGGTAAATTGAATGCCTTCATTTTCCAATACGATTCGGACCGAGCGCGAGGTGTGTTTCCTATGGGCACTTAACATATTATTGCTTATTATCGTTCTACATACTACAAGCCATCCTCCTCTCGAGTGGAACAGTGATTTGTGATATTTCCAAGAACTTTAGCCACCAGAGGAGCGATTAGCGTCAGTTTGTATCGCCGGCAATTTTAAGCGAAAATCATTTCGGAACTAAACACTCGTGCAAATTGCATCCATTGACTTGTAATAATATTTTTTTAATTTAAAAAAAAGATCAATATAAAGAAAAAACAGTTTCATTGGTTTGAGTGAGGTTAAAACCCGCGTAGAAACCCAAATATTTCACTTAAAAAAATATATATAAATATTTTATTATATTAAATGAATTCATTACATATTCGAATATGTAGTAATGGTAATAACGATACCAACAATAATGTGATAAAAATAAGCATAACAAATCAAATGACATGAATAAAAAAATATCCATCTGTAAGTGAATTATTAGTCCTAACTATAAATTAACAAATTACAACAGGGATAGATAACATTTTAGAGAAGGAAATATGGAAGTCTAGGCATTTATAGCACTTATAACCTGCCACTTTACATACTGTGTAACATTCACCATTTTGCCTATGTTTGAACATCCATATTTCTTAAATCCTTTCATCTGTTGATTTAAGTGAAGTTAAAGAGCTGAAACCTTTATTATTTTGAAGAGATTCATCTGATCGAATTATTTCACTTATTAGGCAACGCCTGAAAATCTATAAATGGTTCAATTCAATTATACACGTCCAATTAGATTGCAAGACATTTTATGTATTTTCTATCCGCTCTTTGTTTCTATAATTATTGTAACCTGTACATCTTTTTGTATTCCCAGTAAAATAAATCTGCAATCAGTAGAAAAAACTGAAATGTGAATAAAACAAAGATGAATGAATTTTTTTTTAAATTGCATTTTGCCGATAATTGTTATCTCAGCCTTACATAATGAACAAATCGCGACATTTTCACATCGATCGCACGTAGTTTTATTTAAAATTACCTTTTGTATAAAGTCCTAAAATACTTTGAAGTACTCCTTTGCTTCCCTCTTTGTGGTACATTTTAAACATTGCTTGGCATCTCATACTGAGATCGCCAGCAAAATTCAGGTATTTTTCTTATTTGAGTTGTTGGATAGTGATGTTGGTAGTGGCATTAAACGGGTTAATCTTGAAATT
Organism: Micrasema longulum; assembly: GCF_059751315.1. Lineage (NCBI taxonomy): Eukaryota > Metazoa > Arthropoda > Insecta > Trichoptera > Brachycentridae > Micrasema > Micrasema longulum. The sequence continues at coordinate 50,533 of NW_028277793.1, forward strand.
TGCTTTACAACCACACTGTAATCATCTTTATGCTTTCTTCATCTTCATGCTAAATGTTAATATTTAAATAAAAAAATGAATTACTGTCCGAATACATGTTTTGTGATGTTCAGCGTAATAACGAAATTCATCGCTATCCTACGAGGGGAGGTGAAGATTTCAGACTCCCTAAAACGAGAATCCAGGCAACCCAAAACAATATGTATCATAAAGGACTTAAAATGTTTGATGAGTTCCCAGAAGACATAAGGGATGCTGGGTCTATCGCATCGTTTCGTGGGATGGCGATAATTTTTGTTAAAAACAAACATTAAGGTAGAGTGTGTCATCAGAAAGCGTCTGGATTTTAAAACAATTTATTGTTTTTGATATTATTTTTGTGTGTATATTATTTATTGGCTAAGCTTTAACTAGGTGTTAAAATTTTATCTGTACAACTATCTAAATAAATACATTATATTACAAAACAATAATATATATGGTTGGATAATTTATATAACGCCATTTTTGTGAAAATCACCTCAAGGGCGCTGTACAATTAATAAATATCCCAGTACGTCTCACAGCTGCAGAGCGCATGGACGTTTGGGATTCTAGTTCCTCGTTTTTAATAAAGATCAATCAAAAATTATAACAGATAGGAGCTAGATTACAGGACGTCTTGCAGCTACAGAGCGCATAGACAGTTAGAAATTTAGCCTCCATTTACACATTTTAAAATTTCATATATAAATTTAGTGTATTAATGATATTTAAAAAAATAATTAATATGAATTATAAAAAGGAGTAAAATTACAACACGTCTTGCAGCTACTAAGCGCATAGCCGATTGGAATTCTAGACCCCATTTACAAAATTTAGGTATTTTAAAGTTGATATATGAAAGCTAGATAACCAATCATTGTGCAGCTACAATAATGTAGAAAGCAAGTATATAGTTAAGGCCTTACTTATAAGCTTGGCATAAAGTTTAAGCCTGGCTTAGTGTTAAAAAAAAAATAGAAATACCATCCTTATTCTATCACTATAATAAGGATGGTATTCCTATCCGTATTTTACCACTATACCTAAGTATAAGTATAAGGCGTAACTTTATGCCAAGTTTATGAGTTACGCCCTTAGTGAAACTATTTGATAAAAAAATTGTAGGTTAATCCAATTGAAATGACTTTCAACTCCGAAGTGTCATTCGCTCCTCGTTATTATATTATAATTACATTCGATCCCCTTTGTAATGATAATGGAATAAAATTATGAGTTCTTTTGACTACTAATAAAAATAATTATTAAGGGGCTATGAAACGCGACGTTCATTTAAAATTTCATGAAGTTCGTTTAGTTGATGAATAAAGAGAGTATAATTTCCCCACAGAGAGGGCCCGGGGTCCCCGTGTCGCGGGCGCGGGTTCGGCGATGTTAATAAGACGTGTAAATGACAGCCACTCTTTTATAAGTGTTAGATAATTTGCCAACCTTGCTCTTACTCAATAAAATTACATTTTATAATTTGCACCTTCCCTTCGCGACTGGTTGAAATAATTTACATTTGAGTTTTTTTACTTAAATTAACATATCAGAAATAAATCAAAATTGACTATTATTTAAACGCGGTGACACAATAATTTTTATGCAAACACGTAAGTATACTTTTAAAATTAAATAAAAATACCCATTTTATTTTTAGTAACCGTAAAAAATCCAGGTTTAATATTTTGAATTGGGGGCTAATTTGGTAACTAAGACAGGGTTCAGAGTTTGATTTTCAGTGAGATCGGAATAATTCAGTGTAATATTTCTCAATCCTGGGATTTTTGAGCTGTAATTCACCACTAAAAAAATATAATTATTTTCTTCACGCTTATTTTTATTACGGTACTACTTGATCTATGCATGATTCCTAATTTTTATCAACTATGTTTTGAGTATATACGAATGTTTGTAGACAGGCTGGATTTCTTAACTAGGGAGTTATTTAGATTTAAATATCTCCCTTGAGAGGAAATCCAATCAGTATAAAAACATTTGCACATAATATTTAAAATACTGTTTAGTGTAGTTTGAGAACCCACCCGTTCGTCAATTTAAAAAAAATATTTATCATTAAAAAATAACACTGAGATGGTAGAAGCGTATTTGTTTAACAAAACCTATTAAAAATTAAATAAATAAAAACAAAGAGGCAAAATTAGCAGTTTACAGTGGAGTCATATTTCCGACTCAGGAGGAAAGCAGGCTGAATGCTGTCAAAATGCGATCTCTCAGGCGAATGTGTGGTAAAACTATGTACGAAAGATGCACAAATGTTGAGATCCGTACATTATGCAAGGCTGAGATAAGCATTATTGACAAAATCAAGAAAGGAGCTCTGCGTCGGTTTGGACATGTAGAGCGAATGTATAGCGAAAGAACGGCTAAAAATATTTACAATGCGAATGTTGATGGATGCAGAAATAGAGGAAGACCGAGAAAGACGTGGCCTGACCGAATTCTAAAAAGACTTGATGATTGCGCCCATGAGGTATTGTATTACGAAAATGGCGTTATACATGTTATCTATAATAATGGATATGTCAAAAGTTGGAATAATTGGCGCGCGTGCATAAGAAAATGTATGCATTGTAGAGGAAGCGAGATCTGTATGCAAAGATAGAGCGATGTGGCGTTCTATCCTCTCTGCCTACCCTTACGGAAAATGGCTTCATGGTTTGTTGTTGTTGTTGTAAATAAAAACAACTTTGTTTTTAACCACTTTTTTTTTTCTACCGACCGGTTTTAAAGCTTTACTTTACGATAAATTCTATCCAATTTTATTTCAAGAATGTTTACTAAATATTATGCTGTGTATGGAGCTAATAAATCAACTCTTTTAGTCTTGTACGGATGGGAAGCGATATGTGAGACTGAAAAAAATATTGTTTATTTGGTTATTTAATATTTTTTCCTTTTTACGAATCGCTTTTTTAATTTTTAAGATTTCCAAGTTGTCTAATTGGAATATGCCAGATTTATTATAATTGGTATATGCCATAAAGTCTTTGTAATTTTTTAACAATGTTTCGATATTTTCAGTTGTGTAGAATGCTAGTTTAATGTTTGATGGTATAGAATTAGATAATTGTTTGGGAAAAAAAGCACTAATAAAAATAATTCTTCTCCATATACTTAATTAACTTATATTTCGAAATAAAAAAATCCCCGATGTTCTTTATTTTGAGCTACCACATATTCAGACACGCCCAATGCCCATGTTTTCATTCAGGCTATTTAACTACCATCCTAAACTGTTACCCTGTCATTATTATTTTTCATGTCATGATAAAGTGTGGATATTGATGTTAAATAAAAGGTTTAAAAATATCTTGAATAACAAGAGTTCTACAATAGGCAAAAGGCGCGATAAAAACATCATTGTCATGATATTCTTCAACTTGTCTTGTGTTGGGTCGTTCTCTGTTATTAATATAGGAAAGCATAGCGCTTATTTTCTTGCCGAAGGGTGTTACAAAATTATAGGTCAGGTAATGATTGTTAACACGAATCCACTTGTGGGCAACTAAGTGGTATGACAAACAACTGACAGTTTGGCGGTAAGTTCCATCTGCAAGATGTCGTTTTATACGACAGATCCTTTACACTTACAGCATTGCCTTGTACTTACTTCCTCGGGGTACACTTTAATATTTTAACGTTAATTGTATTCCGCTAAGGTGCTTTCAATAACGACCCATTTATTACTTTTCTGTGGGTGATCTAACTAATGAAACAGAAGAGAGCCCTTGTAAAAATATACAGTCAGAATGTACGTTGCGCGTCTCTGACGTTAAAAGATACGTTATTCCATAAAAAGCTGTATCTCAGATTTAGCAAATGTTGCGTTGATCTCAACAATGGGGAAGTTCAGTGGTTTTTTATGTTTGTTTATTTGTTAATAGACTATTAAACTAAACCAAAATTGATAAAATAAATTACATATCTTATTATCAGCGCTATGACTTTTTAAAGTTTTGTATTTCTGAAATTACTCCGCGTGAGACGTCTCAAGTTCTCTTCCAATTCTTCTCGGTCAGTTGTGCCGATTGGTCAACACACAACTCTCTTATTTTTGTTTGATATAAATGAACTTGTGACAATGTGGTTTCTTTTCATTAAAATATTTTTTTCAGAAAATTTTAAGAAAATTTGCCGTACAATTTAATGCTCTAATTATTACCGTGCGTAAGAAAACATTGTTTATATCCAATTTCCCATAGGGCTGAACAACCTCATTAAACATATTTCTTTGGAACAATATTTCCATGTGACTCGTTACCATAGCTTCAACACTGTCTGTCAGTGTTATTATTCATGTACTTAAAAAAAAAGTTTTTTTTTTAAAATTCAATTAATTATTTAATATTGGTTGAGTTGACAAATTAATTTGCTTTGTTTTAGACATTTGCTGTATAATTAAATCATTTTCCAATCACACACAAATAACGGCATTTTTCTACACAGCGTCACATCTGATCACGATGAAAGTCTGGTAGAGAAGGTAAGTAAGGCAATTAAAAACCAATTGAAATGCCACCTAATACGCGTATCAACGTGTTGCGCGTCATTAAAGTGAATAAAAAGTTTTTTCGTGAATTCTAAATGCGCTCCCACTAGATTATTTTATAATTTATTTGAGCGGGAAATACAAATAGGTTATGACTACAAATAAATGAATTAATTGATTGTAACGAAGCACAGGCAAATATAAGCCACTTTAGTAATTATTTATCTTGTAACAAAATCGATAGACTACCTCGTTTATATTGCTCCAAATTTATATCTACCTACCCGTCCTTCTCATTCTCCTAGCGTAACTCCACACAACAATAATCACGGGTGTGCGTGCCTGTCAAAACCACAATTAACTACTACTAAACTAACATCAAACGAGTGAAGTGCTCCCAAAACAAAACTATCAAGAACTGAGCGGTGCCAGCGTCCAACTAGACTGCCAGCTCAACTCCTTAGACAGGCTGTTCGAGCGTCTTTCGACCATCAGCTTCTCCGGAAGGTTCCAGCGTCACCCCTCTACACAAGAGGAGGTTAGTAGAGCTGAGCAAACTTCCCTTTCAACGATTCAGTCCACTCACTAATTTTTTTTTCTTCGGAACTAGGTATTTCTGCACATCACGTCCACTCCTCAATAAAACCAAGCAACCCAAAAAAAAAACTATAAATAATGTGAACTCAAAAATACGTATATTGAAAGGGCTTAAAGCATGCTAAAAAAGGTGTAAACTCAAAAACATAAAAGTTTAAAACGATTCCTAAAAAAAATTTAATCGATAAATGTTCATTGAAGCACAAAACAACAAAATTGTAATGCGTGTAGGCATTATAAAAAATCCCCTTTCAATGGTTGTTATTGATTTCATTTAATACGAAGTGTATCTTTTGCATGTAGAATACATTCAAACGTTTAGAATAAGCTCTCTTTCTCGTCACTCTAATATAATACTGCGTTTGTTTTGTGTTAATATTCGCAGTAAGGCAAAACAGATATTTTCAAGAGCGGCATTATCGGTTAGTAAGTGCTCGCTAAATTCTCCGACTTTCTATAATTGAATCGTGAATAATTTACTTTATCAGAACCTGTCATTCAATCATCCACTAGGGAGAGATTGAATCTTCACCATATGGTTCAATAATTCATGAGATGGATCTTCTGATTCAGTCGAGAACTCTTTAACGGCTCCAAAAATATTTAATGTTTCGGATGCTGCTCGTCGGAATCTGAAAACACACCGAGTACAATAAATCTTCAAGTGGTTGTTTATCCATTCAATTGGTTTTTATCAGTAAAATATTTTTACTTTCGACCCACAAAAACAACTGGATTCTGTTTTGTTTCAAACAAGAATTGACAAGGAAAAGCAATAGAGAATTCCATTACGCGTAACGATAATAATTTCTATGAAATACGCCCAGTAAACAATGATATATTATTAAGTTTTGTAGAAATACTCATTTCCACGTTATAACTTTATGCTCTTAATTTGTTGTTATTAATTGATGTTGTTATGATGATTCATTTGATTTCCTTTGAGTTTTATTTCACGGATTACAACACGGAAGGATGATAATTATTTTAATCCATTATAGCCTAATTTGCATTTTCTTTAATAATCAACATTAGCATGATTTTACAATGGTACCTACCATGTTTTTACTGCTCCGTTCTCACGCCATTTCTGCATAATGCACTTTAACAGCCTGATATTCCTTCATTGTTAATGGTTTATAGATGATATGCAATAATATGCATGTTCCTTCCAGCTAAAGAGTGGATTTACCTTCATGCATACCTATTCCGCCAAACGTTACCGTGTACAGATAATATCGTTTAATATAAAGATAGTAAAAAAGAAAAATACCCTTATTCCAAAACAGTAGGTAATCTATACTTACTTTGATAAACATTGGTATTAACTACTTTTAATGTTTGAATAATTATTTGATTATTCAATGAAACTGAAAGAATTTTTTTTTTTTTTTTATAGAAATTAATAAATAATATAATAGAAAAGATTGCAGTGACAACAATGTTTGTATGTTTTCATGACAATCGAACAATTAGGAGAGGTCTCAGCGAAATGTCCGTACTAGGTTTTCCCAGGGCACGAATTATGTCATACCCAAAACCCGTACGACTTTTGCCCAGAGACATCTCTCATTTGTCGCACCGAGAGTGTTCAATATTTTGGAAGAGCGTATTAAGCTCTCAAGGACAAAAACTATTTTCAAGAGAGGAGTTAAGGACGGGATTTTCCTTAGCGGGAGGGATTTGAGTAGGAAACTCCTTGATGATTGTCCGATTGTTACAGTTTACTGTTTCCCATATACATGTTTTTTTGAATTATTTTTTTATGTTTCTGATACTATATTTGTGGTGATAAACTCATGTATCTGTGTCAACTAATTACTCGTCCCATCTTAACACAGGACTTTTAGTCCCACGGCGTTGGGACTTAGGTCCCAAATAATGTGTAATAAACTACATGTGTAAATAAATAAATAATCTCTTTTTCATTCGTGTATTCCTGGTTAATTTATTGATATTCAGTAAACAAATTTAAACATAAGCAGTTTATTTTCCGAGAAAAAAAAACACTCTTATTTATCCACAGTTAAACATCCACCACCATTTTTTCTCAATAACTAGATAAGTATTCCCATACAAAAAACCGCTTAAACATTTGGAGATTCTTTTATATTATAAAGCCGCATACCATATTTATTTTGAATTAATAAAATAACATTTTTTGAATATCAGTAAGCAGTAATATGTGTGAGGTGTACAACATACAATTATGGTCTATGAAAGTGAGAACAATAAATCTTTAACGATTCTGGCTTGAGGGAAAATGTCGGCACGCTAAATTAGACGGGCTGTTGCCACTGTCGCCCACACCTACACGGTTCTTTATTATATGCAAAACACAGACCACTACATACTGCAGTATCTATTATCTACTCTGAATACATGGCAAGGGTGTGCCTCATCTATGTATGAGGTACCAAGACAGTACACTCGGGTACGAAAATATGTGTTTAAAATGAGTGCTGAATTTACCATAAAACAATTACAATAAACTCATTTTAAAAAACTAAAAACTAAATCTGGAGTTTTGTATTTAATCTGATTCACCTATTCACTTACAGCTTATTCAGACAGTTTTTGTAAATATACGAAAATAAGTTTTTTTGTGCTTGTTTAACACATCATTAGCTACAGCCACACTTTTCTTCTGTTTACTACTACTACTACCATTACGCTATTTCTCCGTAGGGGTAGGCAGAGAGGATGGACCACCACACACGTCTATCCTAGTATACATTCCTAGCTTCTTCCCCATCCATGCATTTTATCATACGTGTCCTTCGATTCTGTCTGCTTTTGACATGACCAAAATTAAGATTTTGGTTTATTTGATCATGTCACGTCTTTCTTTATTCATCCTCGACCACATTACCGCTCTTTCTCGCCATATATACTTGTTGTACCATTATTTCGCCATCCATTCGTTCTGCTGCTTAAAAATATATAAATAAGATATTTAGTATACTTATATCTGTTTACATATACACAACAGTCCCGTTAAACCGAATTTTTTGGGACCAATGTTTCTATTAAACTAAATTTCGGTTGAACTGGAAAATATGTACTCGTACATAGCGAAAATGTTCGGCATAGAATGAATAAAAATATGAAATTTCTAAAAACGCATAGAATCATTGCACGATGGAATACAAAACTAAATCGAGGAAGTACAAACATGTGTACATCTTAGAATACCTACTATTTTTGGAGCTCACAGATCTTTGAGAAAACTTTTCATATATTCTAACTATTGTCTCTATGTATTCAAGTACCCTTTTTATTAAGAATAAAATGTATGTTGTTTATACCTGAGAACGTATCTCGGTACAGCTCGCCCCTATGTGCACCTAGTTCTACACGCGTCGAGTTCTTCAATCTACACGAAGAGAGTTCTACGGTTTTACACATATATTATTTTATGTAGTAAGTAGAAAGTTCCACTTGTAGCGACTTCTGCATGTATTATGTACCGCGCCGTGTGTGGCTTAACAGATGGGAGTATTTTTACCGAGCGTTGCACTTCCGTTATTGCCTCCGTATTCCAGAAAATAATATATAAATACTTGTGCCCGCTCCTTAATCGATTCCTGAAGTGGCGCTTAATGTGTCACGGCTGTTAAGAATTCATTTTAAAGTAGGCAAAATTATCATATTGACTATCCAGCCGAAGGAAGCTGAGCAGCGCGTTATACTCGTACGACCATTTAAGTTTTACACACACAAATAGTCATGTATTCTTTGCGATTCGATTATGCGAAATTTTGGCCTATTTATTTCGTCCGCTACTGCCAAATCCTCATACAATTTACAATGTTTTTAGGCTGTTTTTTTTAAAAAGAAGACGGAAGGCCTAATTTAATGATTATTAATATTAAATATTGTATTGTCTACGTGTAAACGGCCTTTAATACTAATATAACTTTCAATGTAACAAAAATAATCGAGATATGCTGCAATTGGAACTTCAATGCAGTGTCCAATGTACCATCGGGTGCAGATAAGAAAATGATAATGATTTGTTTAAAAATCAGTTATGGTGAATCAATAATTAGGGCCAGTTTTATCGAAAAAAGTTAAATAATAGTTAAGTTTTTATCTGACAAAATTGACATGAAAAATGCTACATATTTCAAGATTATTGAAATACACTTTTCTTAAAATTAACTAATATAAGGACATTAATTCATACGAGGTAAAATTAGGAAAATACACGGAATCGGTATTTGAATTTCGAATTTAAATACGTATTTGTGAAAGACCATTTTTTTCCTAGATTGTTAGGTACAAATGTTCATAATTAATCTGTCAATTTAAACTAAAAGACATACCAAAAAGTGCGTTTCAGAAATCTTTCGAGAATTGTAAAAAAAACGCTTAAATATTTGATGATGGTTATTTTGAAGGAGGAATATTAATATTGAGGTATAAATAAAGATTTTTTTTCAATACACACAAATTCCCCGTATTTTTTTTATTAAACGAAGTACATATTCGCAGTATGCACTTATAATATAAAATTATTATCTATCTGTTTACTTTCACAATATTCACAACAGAGAGATTTTTTTTTCATACATCGAAACACTTAAGTACTTCAAAAACAAACTTCCGTCGAACTGAACAAGATAATAAAAATAAAGTCGTCTTCAAGGTGTATTGGATTAAAAACAGCAGCTTGTATTTCAACGGAATTAAAACATTTAAAAAATGCAAAAGTCCTCATCGGTCGAAGTTTTGTAACAGTTTAATCATATTCCTTCTCGTGTATAAAGTTATTTATGTATAGCATGGCGGAAATTAATTACCAAGTGTTAACCTGATTATCTAAGTACAAAGCTCCCAGATAGTAGCTACATTTTAACTGCAGATTTCCATACTTAATGAGTTTCCGCGATAAAACGCCGGTGAATAAAAACGGAACCTTCAAGGTTTGTTGAGAACATGATAAATTTGTAATTCTTAAAATGATACCCGCGAACAAAAACTGTTTTTAGTAAGAGTGATTAGATAAACAAACAAGCTGCCTTTTTGATATCTACTTTAATTTTTAAAACTCCATAATAATGTTTTGGTATACCGTAAATTCATTAACTGAGATAGTAATCGAAAAAAACCAGTCGTAAATTTTTTTGATAGGGCACTGCATCGATTATTCAAATCCAGCGTATTTTGATAATCTGTAAAATGCAGTATTGCAGTGTTAAACCACCTTTAAAATCAATATTTCACATACATTCACCCTGGCAGGAATCGAACGCAGGACTTCAAAAATAGTGGACAAACGCGTCAATCATTACACAACGAAGCGGATTTATCTCCACTCGGTTTTCTTATTCAGGACTTCTACCCGAGAGCAGCCATCTGATCAGATCATACATCATCCCCTGGACTCTTTATATTTACGAGTGTATGGTCATTTATTAGTATTATTGAGTGTGAGCACTTTTTTTCTAGACGCGGCAAATTGTAAATTGTGTACAAATAAATACATGAACAAAAAATGCATTATTTGGAATGAATTGTAAGGATAATCCAATATTTAACATTGTGCTTAAAAAACTTAGGAATAGATTTTATGGTCAAAGTAGTTTTAACGTAAAAAAGCTTTACTCGGACCTAAAATTAAAAAAAATAAATATGTATTTATCTTTATAAAATCACTTTGTAAAGCACCCTTATTTATTGTGGATAACTTATATAGCGCCATTTTCGTAATAAAATACCTCAAGGGCGCTTTACATTATGATTCTATTGTTAAGTTAATTTAATTGAAGCTTTTAAATTTGTAATTTAATTAAAATAATTTATTTTGTTGTCACGTGCTACGGATTTATTCAAATGATTTAGAGAACAAGTGGGTTTTAAGTTTTTTCCGAAACATCACTTCACTTTCACAGCCTCGCACCTCTGCTGGGAGAGCATTCCATGCCATAGGGCCTGCGACCGCAAATGCGCGCTCACCAAATTTAGTGCGCTGTTTGCGTAGAGGTATAATAACTTTTCCTCTCGCCGTAGACGTAGCTGATCTAAGCGTGAGACGCCTGTCAGCTAGTTCATCTGGAATGCATAGTTCCCTTAGATATTCCGGAGCCGAGTTGTGCAGTGACCCTTGAGGTATTATATTACGAAAATGGCACTATGTAAGTTATCCATAATAATAATAAATCAAAATGAACTGAACAATCTATGTTATAGTGCGTGATCTGTTCACTCGAACCAGTCGATCTGTCATAAGCCCTGTAAATACACACTTGCATATACCTTGTCAAAAATTTCTTCCTCTGTTTTGATACATCAATCTGTCTGAAATGAAAAGAATTTCTTTAATATTTTGTAGAAATGTCTTAAATAACTTTGATTATCTCGTTCCAGCACAGAGATAAACATCTTGTATCAGCCCGAATGGAATAATTCGAATTATTTTTGTAATCGACCGTAAAAGAGCTGTCCAAAAACTACGGGTACCTACCCACGTGTCAGTTCGTATATACGTCACATGAATGTGCCAGTAACAACCCAGTTTTTCGTTCATAAGTAACATAAGCAACCTGAGTATACCGAATAGAAATCAAAATAGATATTATGAATAATTTTGAATAATCGAAAACCACGTAATTAAGAATGTGTAATTTGTTTTTGCTATTTGTAGATTTTAAAAATATAAGTGCAGTTTACTAGCGGGGTTATTTTATAGGTGGTTTCGTTTTGATCTCGATCTGAAGAATGTAAGCGTTTTTTGTTTTGTGCCTCCAGTTTTTTTGTTTGCATATTTATCCGACCGTAAATCTACAAGATTTGACTAGGTACAATTGACGAAGTAGAAGATTTATGCAACAGTAACTCTATCCTGTCACTGGCTCAGAAGTTGATACGGAAATCAATTAAGTAATCAGATTGTGATATTATTCCATGTGTTAAAATAGTTTCATTGTAAAAAATACGGCAGTCTCGTTATTTGAATTTTAAATCCACGACTACCGTCGCTTAGAAAAATATGTATTCTCCATTTTGTATAAATCTACTACGATACGCGCAGGTCACGAAAATGTTGGATTTAACGATCAGGTGCCAGTTGCATTAAAACAAGTTATGTTAAATAAAATAAACGTTAAAAATTGTTTCCACATCCCGGCTGATGAAGATTACAGTTCTGTGTGTGAAACAGAACAGAATTCCGGACGAGCGTTTTCGGCGAAAGATCTAAAAAAAGAAATCTAGTGGGGATATGTCGGCTTCGTAGTGTAGTGATTGGCGCATTTGCCCACGATTATTTAATTCCCGGATTCGATTCCTGGCAGAGTCGATGTGAAGTATTTGTTCTATTAGTGGTTTAACATTGCAATATTTCCGGTACCTCAAACGTAAGACTGATCACCTTACTATCCATGCAACAAATGCAAGTTGCAGTTCCAGCGTAGTGCCCTATGCACCACTGGGTGCGGATAGGGAAATGATGATGGATGTTTGAGTTTTTTTTAATCAAATTGATTGTTTTATCTTATTTTTTTCATGCAACCTGTTTTGACAATTTTAACGAAAACGGAACATTGACTTTATATTATTAAAAACTTGCAAAACTGAAATAGGAATATTTTCTCATTTACTGCTAAAAACATTCCATATTGAAAAAAAAATAAGCGTTTGGATTATTTTGAACACAATATTGATCCAAATGTGATTTTTTTTTAATACAGAATGTTTTTCGCAGTTATAGAGAAAGGATTCCAATTTCAGTTACGCAGTTTTTGTAAATAACTCTTCAACTAAAAAGCAATATAATTAGTTGTATAGATAATATTTGCTTTTTATCATCATTCGAATACCTGCTCGATTGACACATTGTCGATGTCAAATAAATAAATAACTTATGCTCAACAACTTTTTATATGAGATCACAATAAAACATTCCAACATAAACGCAGGTATCACTTTTAATGCGCTAATGGTCCAGAAAACAATGCCGATCGTAAAATCGGTTAACATTCTTAACATATCGTCCGGACCCCGATAATAAAATAATATAACGTCAACGTGTTATACGACGATCGTTCTTGTTTCTGAAAATTTACAGTCGGTCAATAAACGCAGTCGGCCGAGTTTAAATTACTTAATAAAATCGCCAGATCGGCCGTAAACTAGATGAAGGTTGTAGAAGGAGCGTGAAAAAAGTATCTGGTGTTCGGTGGTTGTATAATTAAGTATCGATTAGGTGATATGACCTGCCTACTTCTGGCGGCCTCTTTCTAGATTTTCCCTCTGAGATAGCGGCTTCGAGCACATGTGCACCCCGCGCGAGCTTTAGCATAATCACTACGAAAGCCGACCGGGTATATCTACCAATTAGACAAAAAGAAATGATCTAGGTCATTTTTCAGTACTGCAGCGAACGGGTATGACGATTCTTCTACTTAGAGCGCACTTAACTTAATTTCGAAAATTCTGAAAACTTGCAGCTTGTTGTATTAGTGGTTATACTTTTTATGTGTCTAATTGTTTATGCATGTTATTTATTGATACAAGTTTAAAATACTATGCTTAACATAATTAATTCCGTTAAATATTTTGTACACACGACTTATTAATCTATATTTATGATTTAGAAATTAACTTTAGATTACACGAGAATGAATTATTTTTACGCGTTTTTAGGTTATGACGAGGTATCACATAAAAAAATATATTAAAAAATGTAAATAGGGGCTAGATTTCTTACTGTCCATGTATGCTCTGTAGCTGCAAGACGTAATCTAGCTCCTATATATCGTAATTGTAATACATCATAATTGGAGACAAGGAACTAGAATCCCAACCATCCATGTGCTCTGTAGCTGCAAGACGTGCTGAGATATTTATTTATTACACAGCTCTCTTAAAATGATTTTCACAAAAATGGCGCTGTACAAATTATTCAAATATATATATATATATATTACATATGTATATATATATATATATGGAACAGGATATAAAGAATGAATGTCAAAAAATGAAGTTTTTAAGTTTTCAAACCTCTTGGACATTATAATATACTTATAAATATATATATAGAAATTTGCTTAGTGTAAATAGCCTGAACTGTTTTATTTAATCTAAAATGATTTTCATCAATATATTAAATCATCGCTTTTATTTATAGTTTTTAACTGACATCCATCCTTTATCCCCTATATGCATTTTTTCTTCTTCAATTATCTTGAATAGTACAGACCTTATTTCTAATTTTTTAAATATTATTTATTTATTTATTTTTAAAAGAAATACTAGCGTTCTCATAATGTACACAAATATTTCAATTTTGGTGACCATTTTCAACGAGTTGTAAATAACTCACTATTATAAAATGGAAATCAAGTTGGGGTAGAGTGGGGTTCGAACCTCGGACCTCTGATCCGTGAGTCCGCAACACTAGCCACGGGACCACAATCCGATATTATTATAAATGTAAATTACGTGAACTGCCGTCAGTTGCCATAATAAGTTTAAAAATATACAAAATATATATTTGACATCTATTATTTATATCCTGTACCCTTCATATATCACAGAATAGCACAATAATCAATGAATATTGTCATTGAATTATAACAAAAAAAACAATAATTTGGGTATTTACAATAAATTTAAAGTATTTACATACACTTTAATTTATTGAAACATTTACAATACTCTATTATTACTATTCAGCACTTAAAATTCTTAAAATATCAGATATCAGTTACAAGATAGTAAAGTTATGTAAATAAGAAACTACCGCTGACAGTTGTAATGATGTCATCCATGTTTTTCAATTCATGAAGCTATTGGGTTAAGTCACTCTGACCTTTCTTGGATATGTCTCAGACTACAACATAACCCCTTGGTGTCTAGAGTTTACTTAAGTAGACCTATGTTTTAATTTAAAGCTCTTCCAAAATATCAATTAAAAAAATCTATGAATAAAAGACTTAAACAATTGGATTATTTTTTTACGTTTTATAATGTTGTTGTAATTGCAATGAATGGACTTCAGATCTCGAAAAAAAAATTCTAGCCATTGTTGTGTTCATTTTGAACGATTTGAAATTAAAGAAAGATAAAATGATTATTAAGAGTTTTTTGGTTAGTCTCGGGTCTCAAGAGTATAAGCCGCCGACAAATATTTACGCGACCCGTAAAAAAGCCATTCGGATTCCACCTGCATCTGATATATGATAGATGTATTAATAAAACAAAATAAATAATATCTGTAAAACTTCGACCCTCGGTTTCAGGCAGAGATCCGTATCTCGATTTGCTCGAGAGAAGACCCTCTCTGCTATTAGCGGGTGCATTAAAATCCAATGCATCAAGTGTTGTTTGATTTGCTATGTAATTTCACATTCCTCTTCTATTCTTCCGTTACCTTCTGCCAGCTCATGATTAATAGCCTCGGAGAGTTAACGCCTCTCTCATTCTTTAACAGGTGGTTTCGAAATGAGTTTTAATTTCCGAATCAATCAATATTTGTGATGATGATGTTGAGTTTTGGGATTCGCAGCCTATTTTGGCAATTAACTCGGGGTTTCGGGTAATTAATACCACTAATTACCTTTTTTTAGTCTGTATATGAATTTGCGTTTTTAGAAGCAATGTTTTGAAACTAAAATTAACACAAAACAATGTACGAAATTGATACAATATTCGGTTTTTGTCCGTTCATATAAGGGTCATTGCATTGGCCACGCCCCTAATACGTCACGATTCATGTTCATTTCCAATTTTATTTTCAATGAATCGGGTTGTGGTTCTGTGGCTAGAGTCTTAAACTCACGGACCAAAGGTCCGTGGATCGAATCCTACTCTACCCCAACTTGATTACCATTTTCTGATAGTGAGTTATTTACAACTCGTTGAAAATGGCCTTTAAAATGAAATATTTGGGTAAATCATAAGATCGCAATTATTTCTTTAAAAAACAAAATTCTTCCCGATTACTAAAATTTTTTTAGAACCTCGTCACGAATCTTGACGTCACAACTATCTATGCCAAACATGTCACGTTTTTCTAGTGACATATTTAAAAAAAATAGTTTTTTAAAGTTATACATGAAAACATTTCTCTACAATATCCATATTGATTTTGAAAATAAAAGCTATTATTCTTAATCCATTTCATATGTTTTTATCGGTATTCGTAGTATGTGATATTTCCCTATTTTTAATAACTTTTTTCCTTTTCCAGGCGGATGTTCCCCACCTTGAGGGTGTCCTTTACCGGGCTCAGTGCGAGTCAGAGGTACGCTGTACTGCTGGACATCGTGCCCGTGGACGGCAAGCGCTACCGGTACGCCTACCACCGCTCCTCGTGGCTGGTGGCGGGCAAGGCGGACCCGCCCGCGCCCGCGCGCCTCTACGCGCACCCCGACTCCCCCTTCACGGGCGAGCAGCTCCGCAAGCAGGTCGTCTCCTTCGAGAAGGTCAAACTCACCAACAACGAGATGGACAAGAGCGGACAGGTAACTTCTCTTCAAATTGCTATTGTTATTTCCTCCAGTACCCTACCACCTACCACCGCAACGGGTGTTCACGCTCAGGCTCAGTTTAAGATGAGTGACCATCGCTAATCACAAA
Organism: Micrasema longulum; assembly: GCF_059751315.1. Classification (NCBI taxonomy): domain Eukaryota; kingdom Metazoa; phylum Arthropoda; class Insecta; order Trichoptera; family Brachycentridae; genus Micrasema; species Micrasema longulum. The sequence goes on from NW_028277793.1 coordinate 67,256, forward strand.
TCTTTCCTACCCTTCTCCTCCCGCCTTCAATATGTATATACGGTACCAAGGTTTATTACGAGAGTAAAAAATATTATCATATCTCTTAACGTCTTCGAGATTTGCACTGTTTAAAAAGCCCAAAGATAGTAAAATATAAGCTTTGCTTGTCAGTAGTCAAATAATTTCATAGAATGGCTACAAGATATTTACCGAACCTTTTTCTCAGTGAAAATGCTCGTACATGTCACATAAAATATACCGTTAGGTCAGCATTTGATTTAGACAGAGGAAAACTTGTCGCACTCCGACGTAGCCCAAACACTAGGTTTCGAGATCATGCTTTTGGCGTTGCCGGCCCCTCCCTCTGGAACCTAATGCCTTCACAATTGCAACTCATCGCTAGTCCTTATCAGGTCAGAACTCAACTTAAATCTCGCTTCGTTCGTTTATCGTACTCTCAATTTAAAATTTACAAATATATCTAGCCTAAGCTTAATTAGAATGTAATTTTAAGCAAAGAATTGTAAAGCGTCCTTAAGGTGATTTTTCACCAAAACTGCGCTTTTATTATCAAAATTATGGAAAAATTATATACCGCAATTTTCGTAATAAAATACCTCAAGGGCGCTTTACAAAGTAATTCTATTGATAAATACATTTAATTGAACATTTTAAATTTATAATTTAAATAAAACAATGTATTTTGTTTTGATATGCTACGGATTTATTCAAATGATTCAGAGAACAAGTGGGTTTTAAGTTTTTTCCGAAACATCAATTCACTCTTGTAGCCTCGCATCTCTGCTGGGAGAGCATTCCATGCCATAGGGCCTGCGACCGTAAATGCGCGTTCTTTGAATTTAGTGTGCTGTTTGTTTAGTGGTATGATAACTTTTCCTCTCGTCGTAGACGTAGCTGATATGAGCGTAAAACGCCTGTCAGCTAGTTGATCTTGAATGCATAGTTCTCTTATATACCTACTCCGGAGCAGAGTTTTGGAGTGACTTATACATAAGCCAAAAGAGTTTGTATTCCACCCCCTGTAGAAAACGTAGCCAGTGTAGGTGTAGGCGCTATATAAATCAGTCAAGTATTGTTATTATCTGCATGCAATGATGTATAGGAAACTGCATTGGTAAACTTACTGCTGCATATTGCATTTTTTTGCTTATATGATGTCAAATGATCAATTTCGGATACCAGTCTAGGGAAAATGTACAATAATATACTCATTGTTCTCAGTGAATTTTGGTGCCATATGTGGGTTTCACTATTTGCCGATGTTTCTGATACCATTGCGTCGTCCATTACCAGGGTTGATATAGGTGATGATATAGTGAAAAACGTATTTCAAATCAATGTTTCGTGTCATTTTTGTCGGCTGTTAAACCAGCGACTTCATAAATATGTGTTAGCCTTACGCAATTATCACATCAACACAAGGCAAAAATGTATTCTTCTATTTAGGTACATAAATATATCTTTGGTGGTTTGATTAATGAGAATAAATCAAAGATCTTGCTATGAGTTTTCATATCATGTAGTTACCTATGTTCATCGCGCATCGGTATCCCTTATACCGGTAAGGTATCAAACATAACAACCCCTGTGTCGCTTTTCAATCATTATCAATTTAAGATAACAGTTCTATAACGGGCTTGAGTTTCACTAATCTCTCACACCAACGAATGATACTGACGCTATTGTTCATACAACACCAAATTATCATAACAGGACACTGCAATGGTATTGCGTGCAGAGGCACTATTTTTCATGCGCACATACTACAAGCAACGGTATCTTTTATAAACACATCATCATGCCAACTGTGCTTCACCAGTCTTATAACTTGCTGCTATAATTAATCAAACTCTAGTTAGTTTCACGTCTTTTTATAATCAAATACATTTTCATTTTCTGGAAAGGGTGCTAATGAGCGAATTGCAAAAAGTGCGATTATCATAAAGTATGTTGCTTGCAGATGAAACTATTAAATTGAATAAACATAATTAAACTCAATGCAGTTGACATAACAACAAAAACTTAAATTAGAGTTTCGATGTAGTGATCTATGCATCATAATGTGCGGATAGAAGAATTAGATGTGAGTTGGATTACCTGTCAGGCAGTGACATCTAAAACAAGAAGTCTAACATAATGCACGCATCTAGACATTTCGTTAGAAACAGCGTGATCATTATTGATATACTTTACACTGATTCTGTTCTACACGGGACAGTGTAATAGATTGGGAGGAAATTGTCCATTCAACTTATTTATAAAAGCCATTACAACGATACATTAAATTAAACATTGTTAAATTGTCACTGGATATCACATATCCAGCTACCTTCGACTATAGCGACCACACCTCGAATTGTTATCTCGGTACTCATGGCGGGTAGAGACATTTAGGTGCAAATCATACTTACAAAAAACAGGTAGTAATGTTTTACCGGAAATTTGATAGCCACCATCATCGTCCGACTGGCACGCAGCCGAGTAGGGCTTCCACTCGCATTATTTTACCGGTTTCAGTATTTTTATAAGTCAACAAAACCGGTTAACCTATTTAGCAAGAATCAAAAGTTTCATGAAAATAATTACGTAGATTCTTTTGATAGTCACTTTCATTAGGAATTTTTTCTTTAAAATAAATTTACCCATTTATGCCAGTTGTTTGATCGTAGTAGGTTAAGGGTTGAAAAGGAAATATTTTTTCACAATTTAGGATCGTTTTTTCAAAACACAATATTTGCTCCAAATAGCGATTTAGGTTTATTTGGAAAATTTAAAGCCATTCTCAAGACGCTTCGCTTACCTGAACAAAAACTTATCAAAAAATGCGAAACACAAAAAAACTCTCTCCTGAATAATTACGTTTCTCAATTGGGATACTTCTAAATTTTATTTATTTATCACAAATAATCAACCAACCGTGCCTCCGCAAAGTAATCGTTTTATTTTCTGTCACTTTAGTATATTCTATCCAATATATTAACCACTACATTACGAGGCGGACGTATCAGGATTTTTAGATGAGAGTAGTTATGTTCGTCCAGGATTCTGGTTCCATTTCACACAAATTAACGTATTCTTCATCCTCCCGGACACATAAAGAAATGTGTTTTTAAAAGCAATTTTAATCGGGAAATTATGGTACTAAAATACTAATCAAATCTCTATGTTGGATTCTATTGAACCTTTTATTTTAGTATGTTAATAAATCAATCAGTTGCTTATTTAAGTAAAAAAATCTTAAAAGCCGATGGTTAAACTGTTTTTTATTATTAACAAAGCTACCAGAAATCCCTGTTTTATACGAATTCGGTTTGAAAACCCTGCCGCCGAGTATAATTTAAAGGTACGTGTAAAATATTTTAAAAAGGTGTTTCTCAACCGAATTGTGTTTCACAATCCCCTCAAAATAGTCACCTAATCGATGTCATGTTTGTGAACGAATCCCAATTTATGATCGTAATTTATTCATTCTTAATTTATGAATATACGACAGCTTTATCCGCGAATTGTCCATTCGTGTAAATAATAACGCGTAAAAATCTTGTCATTATCCTAGCTAATCTGAATGTATAATATAAACATTTTGAGAGGATAAATGTTACTTATATTAAAGGTATTTGTTTAATTTAACATTAGTGGCACCTCGGGAGGCCTGGGCCTGGGTATGGTTTTATCTAAGGCGATGTTTTTGATAACGTGATCTTTTTATAGCGTAAATTAGATATCGCTGACAAGGATTATCAGCTCAAATTAACAACGTTTTAAAAAATTGACGGAGGTTTTTGCACTTTTTTTTAATGAATGTTTTTCTAAATGTTTTACTCTATTTACAAGATCATTCATTTTAACCGAAATAAAAAAAATATAGAAATTCAATGTTTGAAGCACGAACTATGTGGTTAACAATTAAAATAAAAACAACTTTGTTTTAAATCACGTATTTAAAGTAAAGTTCTTCATGTTGAAAATTAAATTAGACCAATTGGAAATCTTTGAAATTTAAAAAGCGATTGACAATAAGAAAAAATAAAAAATAACCAAATACACAATATTTCCTTTAGTCCACTCCTTTCTTGTTTTGGGCGTATCCATCTTACATTACCATCCTTACAAGGCAAAATGCTTTAATTTGTTAGTTCTGTACACAGCATAATACTGATTAAATAAAAGAGGATGGAATTCACGAGTTGATTATACCTTGATAAAGAAGCTTGTAAAGCGTTGAAATCAGTCGGGAGAAAAAAAAATGTTCAAAACAAAGTATTTTACCTATAAGAATTTTAAGAAAGTAGTTTTTAAGAACCCGTTTTACCTGTTTTTAAAAGAGTTTTTTCACTTTTTTTCACTTCATACCTTTTTTTTTTACTAGCTATGTAAAATTTTCGAAAAATGCTTTAAAAAAAACATTTACCTTTTATAGAGTCTTTTTCAATAAAATACACATGTTATTACAATAGTAATACATTATAAAAAGAAAAACATAAATCATTAAAACATATTTTATAAAGTATAAACGTATTATAAATTCTATCAAAGTGCGAGTTATGAAGGCATTCAGAACTGTGAGATTTTACAACAGGTAACATATTTATTTTGGCGTATGGGGATCTTTTTTTTTTGTTTATTCAGAAAAACAACAGCAATACAAAAAAATATACACAAAATTATAAAAAAAAAACATAAAATAAAGCCAAATCCGTTTTCCACATACATACAATTATAAAAATCCAGTTCAGTTAGATATTAATACACGTAGAAATGCATGTTTGCGAGTTTTTGTGTGTGAGGATGCGCGGGCAAGTGAGTGGAGTGTGATTTTGGTAGGTGTGTGAATATGTGTGTGAGTGTATATGGGTGTGAGGGTGGGTTTATGGACAGGGTGAGTGTGTGTTTAATATGAGTGAATAGAAACATCTTAAATTTACAGTGTATTTTTTTATTATTTTATATCTAACATTCATTAATTGACTTAGGTACTATTATTGTCCATTGTTCAATGAGACACTACATCATGCTGATTTAAAGTAACTTTCACCGTACTAATTTAACTTAGAAATATGACCAGATTCTTTTCTTTATAAAACTTTTAATAAAAACGTTGCATGTACCGATTTTGTTATACTCTACGGGTTTTTTAATCTTGGGAAGTCTTTGTTACATGACGTCGTACCTTATTTTCTATAAAAAGACGTTTAAATAACGTGGTGAAGAATAAGTCATTAAACAATATTGGTTTCGTATCGTATTTGATGGTAAAAATTAATCGTGATGATAATTATTTAGCGAAGACGCTACCGGCGCGGCGCGGTGGCGAGGCTTGGAATGTTACACGATTTCAATAATTTATTGATATGTCAAGATGACAGTAAATTTGCGTTAACCAACAATTTTATTTTCATACTATTAATTTGAGGCACTGAACATGACGAGGTTATTAATTGGTAAGACCAGGTGAGAGAGATGCTGAGGTAAGATTACGAGCGTCGCTGGAGCTATAATTTACCCGAGACAACAAATTTGTCAGGGCTCGTAACCGATGAAATGATTTCGTTGAATTTATATCACCACCTACGATTACTATTTGATACGGTAGAAATTCAGTTTTTTCTTGTTGATATCATAAATCCCCTTTTCTACGTAGGTGAGTATAAATAACGAACCATTGCACAATAATTTGGAATCCAGGACTGTCTCACAAATATTTTATGATAAGAATTTCTATCTTATATAAAGTATGTACTTTAAAAACATTTTACTCATCGAGGTACATTAGTTACTTACTAGTTTGTTAATTATAATACTTTTTACTACTCATATTAAACATATAGTATAAAAATGCAATTAATCGAAAGTGACATTTTTGCATTGATTAAATATGCTAACATAAATTTGTAACATACAGTGTGAAATAACTCTCTCGAGTTACCGTGTGTGTCGTAACCTAAGGTTATTTTAGGTTAACCTTAGGTAACCTGAGGTTAGAAAATGATCGCCTGATAATTACTGTCTCTTTTAATCTAGTTAAAATTATATGTGTATCTTGCTTTATGATCTAATTAGATTACATCTCTGTCTCTTAAATGAATTTTATACATATTTGTCTTAGGGTATTCGATATTTTGTCATTTTCGGAGACCCCCAATTGGTGCAATTTGCAACGCCGCCCGGTTACATTACAGGAACGGGTGGGTTAAAGGGACAACGGAGGTGTAAATTTTTAACCTGCAAATAAAACCGCTTTGAAAATAAAATTTATAGACATGGTGAAATATTAAAATTGAATTATTTAATTAAATGTAATTAATATGAAAATTGACCTATTTAGGCTGTAAAATTATTTCTGCCGTTATATCATTGTTAAAAATTAAACATTTATTTTTCAATTTTTCATTCATTCATTAAAAATGTAGTATGCCATCGAAGCAATTATAACTTTTGTCCGTGTATTAAAATATTTAAAAACTGCTTCCTTATAAAAGGGAAACAGTTAAAAATAACATATATTGTGTAGAATTACGTACGTAATAAATAAAATATACGATAACAACATCTCCACAGGTGAAATGAATATTTTTAATGACTTCTGGAACCTAATAAATAACGGGTATTAACAGGTCGAGAAAAGTGTAGCTTAGGAATCTAGCGAGATAGGTGATTTCGTGTATCACGCGCTGGAGCACTGGTGACGTGGACCTCCCGCTAATAAACGACCACCCGATGGAACTCCGATGCCAGGAATTCCTACAGACCTTCGCATTCCACGAAACATCCAATCGATCTACCATGATAGCTGATATATGTAGGATTGCCTCGGCTTTTGACAGGTAAACATGCAAATCGAATGCTCGGATGAGAAAACCTAAATGAAAAAAATCGTACAACTCTTTACATGGTTTAACATTAGAAGTATCTAGAACTTCTAAGTAAGATGCAATTTTATTTGAATCAATAGAATATACTGCCACAACAACGAAAAATAAATTTACCAGAGTATAGAATAGGTAGAATCTGGTATGTTGTTCGGGAGGAACAGTACCTTCCATTATTTACATATCAGAGCTGTTGATGGTTTTGTACCTTTTAAAACTACGCAAAAGTTTGTTAGGATAATAACAAAGTTATTTGTATTTTAAATAATATATCTCCATGTCTGTCGAAATTTGACAATTATTAAAAACATATTTATAAATCCGAATTTCATGATTTGTTTGGGAGGTTTAGTAATATCTTATTTGTTTTTTGCGATAGAAATAAAATAATCGAAGAAGTCTCAGAAGCAATAAAACTGGTGGCTGTTTGTTTTATAAACTGTGGATTTAAGTGTTACTGGAGTTTTATGTCTATAATAAATTACAATTTACTTTCCGCAAGAATTTTCAATCACTAGAGGGTTAACAATTTTGACATAATTGCAACAATTATGACGCCTTATGGGTACAAAATAGTTACGTACCGACTTTTAAATCGGCAAAAATAGTAATTTTATGGTTTCCGTATGCACAACAGGTCTGTATAATTTGTTAAGTGTAATATTTTATACGCTTATTTTCCAAGAGCATAACTCATATTTTTTTGACAATATGTTTGAATTATTCAAATTTACTTTGATAAAGATCATCAGAGATCAACACGCATAGATATCAGCTGTTTATCAAGGAATGTGAATGCTTCTACACACAATAATAATAAAATATGAGAGTGTGTGAGAGATTATAAATTAGGAGCAAGATTCGAGGACAACGGTTTTGCCCCCCAAAGATATTTGTCCCGATCTGAAGTGAGAAATGTCGTGTACCGTCCGAACCCCCGTGGAGATGGACCGAACTTACCCTACCTCACACCTCATACGACAATATTATACTAATATACACTTGTGAGAAAATATCAGTATGTGGCCAAAGTTCAGGCATTCAATTTCAACCCTTCACCGGGTGCAGATTTTTAAAATGAATATTTGCATTCTAATGATTTACCAAAAATATCATCTGGTTGGATATAACCTTGCTAAAAAATAGAAAACATGTTCAAGTAAATAAAGATCTAACTACGCGCATCTGATCTTGAGCCTTCGACACGACTACGGGACCACAATATTTATTTACTACGAAATTAAAATTATCTTGTTTGCCCTATTGTTTTTATAACCGGTGGAGAATAAAAAAAATAAAAAAATGTTTTTTCCCAATCCCCAGAAACATAAAAGATTAAACTATTTTAACATTCAATAAGAAGTTACCCAAATTAAAAATACTGTAAAATCGTCATGGGTCAAAAAGTTGAAAATGATGAGGTCCAATCGTATTATACAAAGGAAAATGATATTTTAAAAATTCTAATTTTCAAAATAATGCATGTACCTACTTGCTTTGATTTAGTTTAGAATTTGTAATTAATTTGAGTGAAATGAAATTAATTTTGTTTAAATTTTAATGTTCTACTAAAGTTTATCACAAATAATTTATAAGCTCTAATGTCTGTTTTCTATTTCTCCATTATAACAATATATTATATGTATATAAACCATTATTTATTTTCACCAAACGACTTCTATAAATCTTTTAACATTTTTTCTTGATACGCTCACCTGATTTATTATGACATGCAACTAGGTAAGCTGTTTATTTTCCACTGTTCAATTATTCAAACGATGACACAGTAAAGTATCATTCAATAGAATTTGCGAGACTTAGGGATACAAATTAACTGCTTATTAATCACTGATATTTTTCAGGTAGTATTTAAGCGTAAATAATCGTAAAACAAAAACATAATATATCATAAAGGTATAAAGATACTTAAAAAAATGTATTTCAGTATTTTTCTTTCAAAAATCATAAGTTATTTATAAAAGATAACAATTCAAAACTTATTTTTACTAAAAGACTACACTTTACTGTGTTTACCTGTTTTTTAAATTAGATATTAAATAAAACAAGTTAATTTAGAATGTTGCCAGGTGGATATATGTTAAGGATGTTCCACCTTTTCTGCATTCTGATTCAAGATTATGGCGTTAAAAATGATTTATTCTATTATCTACAACTCGTATAAGAGCTTCTTGCATCAACAAGCAAAATCTAGAGTATGATGTTTCTTTTAATAAGAAATTCTGCCTCTTGTTACGTAGATAATGTCGGTAACTTGGTACGCGTTAATGTAAGTTTGATCCACTAATACTCGGGATGTCATAATACCACTCTGGCTTAATAATTTGCTAGCAAGTTGATGTAATTTTATAATTGCACGGTTCTGCGCCTTTAGTATCCTCATTCAATAGCAGCTAGGTGGTAATCATATTCAGTGAATACGCTTGATTTCAATCTCACCTTAAGATTACATGTGTGGGTAAATAATGCACACACCATCGCGTAATTAACAGACACATTTTTGCATATTTGTGTGACGACATTTCCAAATTATTATTTGTCTTACTTTCATAAAATTAATAATAATCACACATACTTTAAAAATATCTGGAAATAATAACTATACTGAATAACATAATTGTAAACTTTATCTGAATTCGAAAAAGCAAAGCACTGGATGCATACGTCACTTATTTATCATTGTTAATAATTTATTTAGTAATTTTTCAAGTTAAAAACATTTACAGAGTATTATAAACATGAAACCGATAAGCATTAGTTCACAAATAAACACAATATGAAAATAATACAAAATTAGGATACAATGAATATAAAACTTACAGTGAGACAACCAATAATGACTTATGTTCTGATCTTGCCCGAATAGATAGAAAATCCGAACTTCTTGTATTTTTTACAATAAAATGAAATAATAAACAATAATGTAATAACCGTTTGGTGGTTCAGTGGTATTGTCGCCGATTAAAGGATCTAAGGTCCCAGATTCAAACCCCCCTGTACCACAAATATCTAAATTGATTCCCATTTTCTAGTGCGGTTATAGTTGAAAAAGAATCGTGAAAAAATAAACACATAAATATTAGATTTTTTCTTCTTCAAAACGGAACGCAATATGATTGCTGAGGAAAAGTGACACGCTTTAGCTTCTGCGCGAAGGTTAGTATAGTAATACCTTATACAATATCATATTAAAACATTTTTTTCGTTTATGTTGTTGATTTAATCAAGTACTTCGTATTTGTCCGCAGTAGAGCGTGCATTGCTAATGTTATGTTGTAAAGATTTCTATGAATGAAACGATTTTTTCCAATTTGTAGACGTCACAATAAAACTTTTTGACGAGTCATTGTGGTTAATAAACTAACTTAATTAATTTAAGGCGAAATGTCAATTAGTGTCTAGTTATCTTGTTTTCTCAAGCAAAACGCAATCATTCTATTATTAAGATATCAACAAATTACAGAAATCAAGTTTCAGTTTAATTTTCAACAGTAGAAATAAAATATTTTAGATATTTTTTTTAATTAGCCATTTTGACTATCGTTTTCTGTGTCCGGGCGAATGACGAAACTGTTCAGTTTGTGAAATAAAGCCAGAACCCTGGACGAGTGCTTTCAACTCGATAACTTTTCTCAAGTAAACATCCTGAAAAACAAAATCGACCGCCTTGCAGAGTAGTGGTTAGCGCATTCACCTACCATGCTTGAGGTCCTGTGTTAACGTGAAATATTGATTTAAAAAGCGATTCTACCCTGCAATTCTTCATTATTTCTAGTCTAGCACCTAGAGCGTAAGATTTATCACCTTAAATTCCATGTAACAAAAATTATAAGGATATTCTGCAATTGGAAAACCCACACAGTATCATATGCACCACCTAATGTGATGATGATAAAGGCGTATGCTTTTGATATAGCAGTTTGTGTACTGTGAATTTTTCAGCGGTTAAGTGAAAGATAACCAATTAATGTAATAAGCATATTTCTTTGTTGAATACTCTTTTGTACACCTCTGTGTTAAATTGAAATGTTACGCAAGAGCCAGGGACCTTTTTGCATAGGTAACTAAGAGTAATAATTCTCTCCAGCGTAAATATAATTCTTTAGCTCTATTGCACAAAACAAAAGAATTCCAAATTTTTGGTTTGGTTTTTAGTTAATCAAAAATCGTGTGATGGACGGTTTCAGTTTGCACTCGCAATTCTCGTCCTGAGTACCTACGGCCCGTTGTATTGCTGTAAACTGTTACTAACTTCGTGGTTCATAATCATATTAGCGTTTTTGTTCGTATGGACAACTCAAGCGTAAACCTATAGAAAAAATATTTTGCGTTCGTAATATAGATATTTCAGTGGGTATTAAACCACACAGATATTATGACAGTTATACATAATATGTTAAGTTAAAAAAAAAACGAAGATGCATGGAAGCGAAAATATTTTTATTTATTATCTTATTTTTATGGAACATTTTGTATTTGACATTAAATTTTTCGCAACGCGATTAAGGAAAAAACCTCTTTGATAGAACACATATTTTTTATGATTCACTTGTCTGATCTTAGGTTCAGACAAGTGAGTCCGCTGAGAAAAACGTTAACACTGTTTTTTGCTGTACTCGTGAGTGTTAGTATAAAGTTGCCAAGATACCGTTTTGAGATAATCGAACACGCTCGACACATTCTTGAACTTTCTGTAAAGTGACACCTTTTTCCTTTATTACGTATTTTCATTTGGCAGGTTCTGCCGCGGCCGGGAACAGACGTAGTTTTCCCGCCCTGCTCGGCGGCCATCTTGTCCCCCCTCCCCGGCTGAGGCATTCCTCCCCCCGTTGCCTAGCAACGCCCTCCCCGCCGCTCGGGGAGCAATGACAATAGCCATTTTTTACCCGGCGTGTCCACATCCCCAGGAAATTTAATTCACCTGTGCACCCGGTAATTTCGTCCTGACCCCTTCATGTTTGGGGACAAATATTTCCCTGCAGAAGAAATAGGCGGGAAGAGACATTTGCCTGTTTGTAAAGAGGGTTACAGCGCATCCATAATTCATAATTTTAAGGACACGATTTTCATAGTTCGGCATTTAAAATATCTATTGTTAATGGAATTTTAGAAACTAATTTCTTTTTTAGACCTACTTATAAAAAAAAATAAGAGTAGAGATGGAACGCGTGCGGCTTCCAAAGGCAGGCCAAGAAGATTGTTTACACTTAAAATCAGATGAACGTGAACATACTTTGTTAAAACCTTAACGAGCGTTGGCGAATTAATTCAACTTATTTTAACGCCTGACTTCGTTGGCTTTTTAATAAGTATATTGGAACTAACTAACTAACTAACTAACCATCACGCCATTTCCCCGGAGGGGTAGGCAGAGAGGATAGAACGCCACACCACTCTGTCCTGGCACACTTCCTTTGCTTCCTTCACATTCATACATCTTCTCATGCACGCACGTCGATTATTCCGACTTTTCACATGACCACTTTCAAGAATTTGTTGTACTTGATCATGCCATGTCTTTCTCGGCCTTCCTCGACTTCTACAACCAGACACATTCGCATCATAAATCTTTTTAGCCGTTCTTTCATCATTCATTCGCTCCACATGACCGAACCATCGCAAAAGACCTTTCTTAATTTTGTCGATAATGCTTAACTCAGCCTTGAATTCTGCTCTAATTTCGACATTAGGGCACCTATCATACATTGTTTTTCCGCACATACGCCTGAGGGATCGCATTTCAACAGCATTCTGTCTACTTTCGTCCCTTTTTTTCCAACTCCATGCTTCGCTTCCATACATTAGGGTTGGTACCAGAACTCCATTATGAACTGCTAATTTAGCCTCTTGCGATAGACACTTATTTGCTACGACAGACTTTAAGGCACCATTAACTCTGTTACCGGCACTAACCCTCCTTTCAATATCCTTGTCCATATTTTCATCTCTAGTAAACTATTGGAACTAATTAATGTTAATCAGTACATAACCACTTACCGACTTCTTTGTCTACCGGTTTCGAGATGTACCCGTTTCTTTGTCAGGACACTCACTACACCAACATGCAAATACTAAAATACATCATCACAATCACCGTAGTATACAAAACGTTCATGCCCTCACTTAATTTCGGCTGAGCTTTATTAGGTCTAAGGCAAACCTTTGCGAGTACCTTTTTATCAGCCCCTTCGCATAGTGCTGACCAGTTCCTTTTTGCCAAAGCACATTCCTCGTGGTCAACTTTAAAAAAATTCTAGTAACTTTTTTCAAAAATATTTTTGAATGCTTTTTCGTTTTTCATGATTTTAAAATAACGTAAGTCCTTAATTTCTCGAACTAGCATCCCTTCCGTAAACTCCCTTGTCCGCATATGGTGCGTGTTGCTTCATTGGTCAAATACGTTTTTCTCTCTAAATTTTTTGATAGGAAGCTTAAGGGGTTTGTGGAGGGGATGACGGTCCGAGAAATTAAAGATTTACTCAGAAAAAAAAATATAAGGATATTTTTTTCCTATGAGGAATATTCCTCTGAAGTTTGGTCTGGTGTAATTAATAAAATTAAAACATTGAAAAAATAATAGTTATGAAATAATATTAACGCACTTAAGAGCGAAACCCTAACAAATAATCGTTTCATGTTAGCTAGCAAATTAGCATACAAGAAATAATAAAAATATATTCGAGTGACATGTAAATAATGTAAAATAAATTTTGAACACTGTTAAGCCCTCCTTAAAATAGGTTATTGAGGAGGTTTCTTAAACCAATATGGCATGTAATCATTTTTTCGATACCCGTATAATAATAATACGTAAATAATTTATGTCAGACTTATCTCTCGTTACACTGAATTGAACACATATCTACATATTTCAAAATTACATTATTTTTTTGAATCCGTATTTTTGTAAATGTTTTTGTCTATAACATTAAATTTGTCTTATAAATTATTGCATTGAACTTACGACCCTGATTAGGTCAAGGTCTACCACCATTCCACCACACCACAAACCTTAATACTAGAAAAATCGGTTTCACTATTTTAAATGCATTTTAAAAAGTTTTTAAAAAGGATTTAAACTACAAACGTCTATTTACATAAATTATTTTGGCAAAATATGTATAAGACCTATGCAATTAGTTTAAACTCGCTTGAAATAGTGAAATAGTTTTTTCCAGAATTGTGAGTGCCTAACGCCCTTGACCTGAAACCTGAACACGGCCATTATGTTTGTATTCCAGAACTAATTTATTTTATAAAAATATTTTCAAATTAACAGTAAGTAAAACTGTGTCTAGGTGGATGCAGAATACAGTTCTGTGTGTTAAACAGAACTAGAACACATGACAAATATTTTCGACTCGATGGCTAATCTAAGGTATAAACCCTGAAATGTCGGCACATTTTCCTACCGTAATTGAGGTCCTAGGTTCGATTTCCGGCAGGGTCTATTTATTGATTTATTTCATTAACATAAACGGCAAACTGCCTATTACAAAAAAATATATTAATATATTCGGCTTAATATTTTTTTTTCCAAATATAAATGACCTTTTACCCAAGATTTATTTTTTAAAATCTACCTAACGATTATACAACATTTATAAAAAAAATAAAAGTTTAAGCAATTTAAGAATAAATGTAAAAAACAAATTAAATAATAAAATATTGTAAGTAATATAACAAGAAAATCGTAAAGCACTGTTTCATACAGTTGGGCAAAGTGAACCAAAAATTGTATATATTATGAATTGTATAAATAAATAAATGTAATTACCATTCACCATTTTTGAAAAAGTTCAAAAGGTTTTTTCTATAGGAACAATACCCTACACTAAATATATCCGATAAGTGGGAATAACTATTGCCGAGTTTATGAAGTCTGTTCAATTCTGTCTTTATAAAATATTTGTTTTAAAGGTGGTTTAATACTGCTTTATTTCGCTGTCACTGGACTAGTATCCGAAGCGTAATACTGATCACCTTACTCTTATGTTAAAGATAGAAAGAAAGAAAGATAATCAAGATACGCTGCATTTGGTGTTTCCTTGTTGTGCTCTATGCACCATCGGGTTCGGATAGGGGGGTGATGATGAAGAAAACGTTACATGATTTTACGTCGTAAATTATGTTTAAGTACAATACAAAAAAAGTTTTTTTATAAAATATTTATTTATTTAACTTTTTGTACATAATGATTATTTGTACATTGGCGGGCTTATTGCCAAATGGCAATTTCTTCCAACCAACCAATAAAATAAAAGTTTTATTTTTATAATTTAAGTTACAGAACATATTCAATAGAAAAAAAAGATTAAAAATTTAAAGATATATATAAAAATAGAAATAAACGTATTTGTTTATAAATTACCTTAAATCGAAACTATTACTCAATGGGAAAAAGGAAAAAAGAGGAAAGAGGAAAGAGGAAAAAGGAAAGGAGGAGAGATTAAGGAAGAGAAAGGAGATATTTCTTCAGACGTGATTTAAACAGAGATAATGTAGTAACATCTTTGATGGTGGATGGGAGATGATTCCACAGTCGAGCCGCATGGACACTATATGAGTTAGAGAAGAAAGAGGAATTGTGTATGGGTATTAAGAGAGTGCCTTGAGAATGAGAACGAAGAGGTAAACCATGAACTGATAAGCGATACACGTTCAAATAAATAAATATACCTTATTATTTCACCGCGCAAGCTTAATCTTTACCAAATTCTATATTCCCGGTCGAATAATGAAAAACAGACACAAAATAGTAAGAAAATGCAAATTTCGGTATACCTTTCCGTATTAAGCGCCCATAAACTGGCGGAAATCTCAACAATTTATCACGTAATTTCAACATCTCTGGGCGTCGAAAGAGCCTTAAGGGGCGCAGGCGCCGCCACCCCGGTTGGGTGTGAGGAGGCTCTATGGGTAAACCCCGGCGCCCCCTTCACCAGCGGTGCTTATATGCGTAAAGCACGACCAAAACATGCCAAGATACAATCTCTCTCGTCGACTATACTAGAAGATATTCTACAATATTATACATTTACAATGAACAGGCTTTGAAGAAAGCAAAATATAAATAAGCGGTGAAAATCTTGAGTTTCCTTAGAAAGATCGATACAGATAATTGAATATTTTTTATTTTACTACGCTATGATTTTCTTGTTATAGTTTTTGACGTGCTTTTAAGTAAATATGTAAAGCATTTTGTAACCAGGACATCATACTCGTATTTCCACACATTTTTTCTTAACACCCGCCATTATTTTACATATTAAAAAAATACATTACATCAATGTACTAATTTATTTATTTGTATATTACATCAACGGTTCAAAGAACCTTTTACGAAAAAATGTTTTACAGAAATAATCACAGCAGTGAACAATACTTATGTAGTTCATAAAATAAAATACAATAGAAAAGTTAAAACTAAACAATTTAGTGAACATAAAATATAAATTTTTTAAAATATGTCAAAAAGAAACCTTACAAATCTAAATAAAAAATAAAAATTAACACGGGAAAATCTTTTGTTTTAAATATAAATATAACAAATAAAAGTTGAGAATAATTTAAGAAAAACATAAAGTGGTTAGTATTCAACTAGGTATATAAAAAAACAATTTAAACAACATTATTATTTTATAAATAATAAGTTTTTTAGAGCAATAAGAAAACTCAAATAATCTAAATAACATCTTTATTTTATCAGTTGGTTGGAAGAAGTTGCCATTTGGCAATAAATCCACCAATGTGCAATTAATATTATGTCCAACACGTTAAAATATATAAAATAAAAAAACGCGTATTCTAGGAAACAAAGTGATTTATTTAAAAATAAATCCATTAATTTTTATAAAAATAACGAGTGAGATAACATTTTAACTTATTAATGAAATTTGTATCGAAAATATCGAATACTTATTGATATATCTTTTCAACGTATGTCCATATAATCAAATCAACAATTAATACCCGTAAAGCTTATTACACCAAATGGTACATGGGTATGGGCATATTTTGATAGCATGTATATTTTTTAAGAAATGAATGTTACACAGTGTATAAAGTGGCCACTTAAACCAGCCAATGACAGGTCGCAAGCCCTGTTAATGCCTAGACGTTCATATTCACCTCTCAAAATATTTCCCGTCTCTGTTGTAACAAATTTAGATCTAAAACAAAAACTTTTCATGCATATAATTTCACTGACAAGTCGGACATATTCCTCTGCTTCCTTCTAGTCCTTTTAGCTATTTGTTTAACTTATTGACGTCTCCATACATAATCGATTTAAATTTAGTTTAGTTTAACTTATATATTTATACTTTATTATGTCTATACTAGTAGGTGCGCATAATGAACGTGTGAATTAGAATCCGGGCATTTTATTATTTAAAATTAACTTTAATTTTTTTTTAAATTCTAATCAAATACTACTCTACGACGCAAATTATATTATATTCCTTGCTTAATATTATCGTAGCTTATGATTTTTTCGGATCAATTTATTCGTAGGCCTTTCATTACACTACCCATAATGTATTAAAGAGGGTGGTTGTGAATCTAAGGCTTCTTAAAACGTAATATAATGTATAGCGGTGAGCTAATTAACACGGCCGCTGTTTCCAAGGGTCGTTAGTAACAACAGCATGAAGTGGACTAATGAGGCTCGATATTTCACAACGGACCCACCCCGGAAGAAAAAATAAATTAATATAACGCTACCCTGATTATCTTAAGCCCCGAAATATTGTAAGCTTTAGTGTCAGGAAACTCACTTTTGGACCTCGAGCAATTTGAACGCAAAGCTTCTCAATCCCAAAGACATATTAAATTTTAATATTATAATTAAGCACTGATTTGAGTCTACTCATTTCATTATCTTTATTTTTAAGCAAAAAAAATACAGTTAATAGACTGAAATCGATGTTTTATTTAAATATTACAATAATAATTTGGAGCTCTACAAAATAAACGCCAACTGAATAAAAACATATTGGTTTATTTAGGTAGCACGTTGTCGACTACGGTTATGTAAAAAATAGCTAAGTTGTTTAAATATTTTTATGTATGTAATTACCTACCTAATATTTCATTATTCTCTTTCTACACTTAATGTGCGTAGGGCACTGCATTAGTAGATGACTATGTTAATGTTTTGCTGACGTTACACTTCATTTTGAAATAACTGTTAAGATTCCTGACGTCTGACAAGTTTTTTTTTGTAATTCAAAAACATTTTAAAAAAATCGAATTCAGTATTTACTTATCAGTTAACTTATGTTACGGAGTTTAAATTATTTACCTACAATTATATAATAAAAAACTATCTCAAAATAAATTACACATTTTGTAAGGGCCCACAAAGCCAATTAATGTGTCTTTTAATTGAGTCGGTGGGATAAAAATCTAAAAATATTTTATTTGTTGGAATATCATAAGCACTATTAGCATTACAGAAATGAGACAAATGAAGTAACAATAATATCTTTTTTTTCTATTCTATTAAAGTTCTAGATTTCCTACCGTCCAAGTACTTTGTAGTTGCAGGATGTATTGTAAGTAAAGTACCTTTTGGTAAGCGATTTAAAAATAAATAAAGACGACATACGTTTTATAGTCAATTTAATAAATTAATTTGAGCATGTACTAGATTTTTTACCATCTATGCTAATTAGCTTAAATCTGATATTAAAATTATAATTGAAAATGAGGATCTAGAAACCCAACTAATGCGCTCAGTAGCAGCAAGGCGTGTTTGGATATTTCCGTGATTTTGATCTAAAAGGGCCAATACCGCAAATCGCAATATTACAGGTGAGATATTATTCAGCCCATTTTTGGTGTTATAATGAACTGTTTAATAGAATATCAATAAAAAACATGATCACATGTGCATGTGTATATCATCATCATCATTCGCTTGCCGCACCCAATAGTGCATATTGCACTACATTGATACACCAATCGCAGCGTATTTCGATCATGAAGGTAAGATGATCAGTGTTTTGCTTTAGGTACCAGTCCAGAAACTATGAAGTATTATGTAAAAACTCATTTTTAAATAAATATGTATTTCATGTCAATCAACCACGTCGGGAATCGAATTAGAGATCTCTCGAACGGTAGGCAAACGCGTTGACTATTACACCACGAGGCTGACATGTGTATATAAAACAGTTTTTTTTTTTAAATTGATACTGACTGACCCTCTACAAAAAGTTAAAAAGCAAAAATGAAATCTGATATTTTAAATCCAAGCCACACATTTATTGTACCGTGCGCGTGCTCTTCGGGTGATTTTCATTAAAATGGCGCTTAATAAATTATCTGTAGCAATAGTAATATTTCTCGCGAATGCGGATATTATAATCTCCTATCTTCCATGTGTAGCAGTACACAAGGTTCACGACACTTTCATTTATTTTTTATTTGTTTCCTTTAACTGTTTTTTTAAATGTTCATTTTTCTTTTATTATGGTTAAACTAGTTTGATTTTTATTTTGTTTAATTTTTTGTTTTGTAACCCGTTGGATTTATTTTATTTTATTTTATTGTTGCACCACAACAGGCCAGGAGGCCCAATTACAGCGGTGAATTACGTAACAAAACACCCAGGCTTGAGAAAAATCCCATTTTTAATTTTTGTGTTGTCACCGAGAATCGAACCCGGAACCTCCCGTGTGTGAGTAAAGCGTCTTGACCACTACACCACTACACCGATTATGTGATCAATTATAAAGGGTGAAGGGTCAAGCAATATATCCAGTATGTAATCTAAATGTGTATGTACAGTTGTCTGTCATTGTTTTTTAGTAAATAAAATCTATCTAAGCATAAGCCTTACAGAAATACTCGCATTGTTTATATGCGACCAGTCAGCGAAGTAACGAAGAATTTACTCGTATTTATTTTGATTGTCCCGACTTTACACCTACATTCACTACATTGTACTATGAAATATGCGATGACGTCCCGTTTTGGAGCCGCTCGTAATGTCCGCGTTTAATGGCTTGTGGAAAATGTTTCTCTAATTTGCCCAAACCACGGCGTTTTCATGACGCGGGGTCGTCAGTAACCCGAGGGTGAATACGCCCCCCATAATTAGCCGTCGCATTCTTTGCCCGTAATCTTATTTCATTACTCCGATGAAAGTGAAGTTATAGCTCTTACTCGTATTTCACATGCGATCACATTTTTTATAGATTTTCATACGTCAAATAAAATGCTTTTTAAAAGCGTCTTATACATTTTGACCGTTTTTTCTGTATTTAGAAAGATGGTAATTATTTTCCGTCATATCTTTAAAAGCGCATGCGCTATTCTACGCATCCAGATTCTACGTACAAATGCAAGTCAGAATTCATCCATTGATAGAGCGATTCGCTTACTATACTCGTATACTCCACCCCTTCTGCACATAAAATGGACGTATTTGTCTGTACATATTGCCAGTTATCTTCTTTCTATTCATTAACTTTTCATTCCTTCTTCTTTTTGAGTTTTACAGCCTACTTTACGTAATAAACTAAATCAGTAATCCGTAAAGAAATGCTGACAATTGTTAAATAAATTAATAAGCTTCTTAATTAATCGGTAATTATTTACTATTGATATGAGAATTTGTGAAGTTTTCATAATCATTTTTTAGTTATTAAGACAAGGGCTAGTCTTAGAGCCAAATTTGCAGATTGTCCATGATCGAATTCACGGAAATAGTATTTTTATTATCCAACTATAATAGCAGGCCAGGATCCCAATCACTGTAGTGAATTAGTAAGTTACAGCTCATTTTTGTGTTTTTACTGAGAATCGAACCCGGAACCTTCTGTGCGTGCGTTAAATGGCAAAATATTAGAAATCATCCAATGAGTTAGTTTAAAAATATGAAAAACTGTGAACAACTCATATAACCCGATTTTCGTTACATAATACCTAAAGGGCGCTTTTTTAATTGATACATGAATATTAATTTATTATTAACATAAAATTTATGATTTAAGTTAAGCAACTCATTTTGTTATCATAAGCTACGGATTTATTCAAACGATTTAGAAACATCCCTTCCCACACAAGTTCGGACCTCTGCTGAGAGAACATTCCCTGCCATAGAGCCTGCAATCGCAAATGCGCGCTAACCGAATTGCGTACAGGTATAATAACTTTTTCTATCGCCATGGATTTAGCTGGTCTAAACGTCTGTCAGCTAGTTCACCTGGAATGCATAGTTTTTTCAAATATCTCATATTTTACAGCTTACATTTGTTTTTTTTTCAGATCATTCTGAACTCCATGCATCGCTACCAGCCCCGCATCCACCTGGTGAAGTGGAGAGAGCACAATACCGGCCCTATACAGGATCTGGACGTGGAACAGTATAGAACTTACATTTTCCCGGAGACGGTCTTCACGGCAGTAACGGCGTACCAGAACCAGCTCATCACCAAGCTGAAGATAGATAGCAATCCTTTCGCGAAAGGGTTCCGAGATTCTTCGAGACTTACAGATTTTGACAGGTCAGTAAAAATGCAATAAAATTATAAATACTTGCACAATGCAAATACTTTTAGTATGACCATATGGCAGTATGTATCATATGTCAACATAAGTTCTGACCGTTTTATTCCAAATTAAAAAATAAGCGCTGAATGTAAAACTAAACGGTAAAGGTTATACATCATTTGAAAGAATTTTTTTGCTCTGCAAGCTATTGTATTTGCTTTTACATAAAATATAATATTATTTTATTTGATAACAAGGCTTTAAAATGAAATGTTATGTATTCTTCTTATTTGTTTTCTCCTTTAATCCCTTGATTGAACGCAAACAAAAGAAGGTTCTAGAGTTAAAAACATTTTTTTTAAAAAGAAATTGACATTCAAATTTGTGAGTGACGAAAAATTAAAAATAATGCTTATAGAGAGGTAAAAAATACGTTGGTTCAGTAGTTTAAAAGAAATTGTTAAAAGATTATCAGACTAAACCGAAAAAAAAATGTTTTTACGTATTGTATTATCATCGCTACAATTTTTCAATTACTCCGCCCGTGACGTCAATAGTTCTTTTTTAGTAAGTTGTCCTGATTGGAAGGTTGACTTCCCGGAAACCGAAATTCTATCACAACACTCTATCATTTGTTGATTTAGAATAACTTGTGAAGTCATGTAAAGTGATTCATTTTATTTGAATTATTGTTTATAATTTTTTGTCATACGTTTTAGAAAAACTTCGCTCTACAATTAAATGCTCTAATTTTTACCGCGTGTAAAAAACATTTTGTACGCCAAATTAGCCCTAGCATTGAACTTCCCCATTAATACAAGTTTTCATATTATCAGTGTTTCTATAATAATATTATTCTTTTCTATACTGGATTTAGTTATCTTTATTTCTATTGTTGTACATCAAATAACTATGATATAAATGTACCCAGCAAGGCGCAATGGACCCCAGTTCGTACATTGATTCAATCGATTTTTACACACGCTTGTAACTATGAATACATAATCAATAAATGAGTAATGAATAATGAAAATCCTTTCCAATTAGCAAATTCCCCAGAGTTATATTGAAGCTTTAGCCGACAAACCGATCGAACACGCTAATTGCTCTCCATTGTTTTTACGTTTACAGCATTCTAGCATTGATTACATTTGCATAAATATTTATTTTGCGTAAATGTAATGGCAACGGAAGATTTTATTGGATTTTATGTTGAGATATTTTTTTTATTCTTTAAACTAGAAATAAAAATTTATTTATTCAGTTATTAATAAATTTTAAAAAAAATAATGACAAAACTTCGTTTCATATTGTGAACTTAATTTTTAATGTTATTATGGATAACTTATAAAGCGCCATTTTCGTAATAAAATACCTCAAGGGCGCTTTATATAGTGATTCTATTGTTAAATTAATTTAATTGAAGCTTTTAAATTTGTAATTTAATTAAAACAATTTATTTTGTTGTCACGTGCTACGGATTTATTCAAATGATTTAGAGAACAAGTGGGTTTTAAGTTTTTTCCGAAACATCACTTCACTTTCACAGCCTCGCACCTCTGCTGGGAGAGCATTCCATGCCATAGGGCCTGCGACCGCAAATGCGCGTTTACTAAATTTAGTGCGCTGTTTACGTAGAGGTATAATAACTTTTCCTCTCGCCGTAGACGTAGCTGATCTAAGCGTGAGACGCCTGTCGGAATCCACTTTACTCACCAAGAAAACGCCTTATCAGTGCAAAGGAAAAAGATATCACACCCCTCCTACAGTATATTTACTCAAATTATCGTTACTATTATTTGAAACAAAAAATAGAATAATCAAATCAATCGTTTTCATCGGAATTTAGAGAACATTCATAAACCCACCCTTTCTCTATATTATTTGAATAAATTCTTAGCATGTGGTGGAAAAGTAATAAGGAAAAGTACATTATTTTTCTTAAATTAAAAAGTTAAAATTAAATTTATATATTTATATAATCACTTTGTAAAGCGCCCTTGAGGTATTATATTACGAAAATGGCGTTGTATAAGTTATCCATAATAATAATTATTATTATTATAATGTATCTGCTAAAAATGGGATAACAGATTTTTTTCATTCATTGCAATAGGTATTCAATTTTAATTCTTACGTTATTATCACTTAATGTGTGTTTTATAATAATAAAATGTAAAACTATTTGCATGGTGTAAAATATATATATTTTTTCATTTTACAAAACCTTTAAGATCTTAAAATTAATAAAAATAAAGTTTTACTATTTTTATAATAAAATGGCACATATTCATTGCAATTAACAAATATAAAAATAAATAAATTTTAAGTTGATACTTTTTTTAACATAGTTTGATGAACCATTAACCGGTGAAACGATGATTGTCTATTTTTTTTTTTAAATAATTATTATACTGCATACAGTTTAGTATTATTTATATAATATGTTTTTCAATATTTATACTAGGTACATGTGATAATTAATATTAGTTTATTATACATAGTTCGCGAACTGGAGATCCTTGGAATATTTTTATTTCCCCCGTAGACCTTGCAAATATGTTTATACCCATGCATGTCTCTAAAACATGATCATAAAACTTTTTGATGTTTTTCACGGCAGATAATAACTATGTCATAAAAAGGTGCTGTAATTTATCCTAATAACAGGTTGTTTTATTAGTTTTCAATGGTCTAAACTGTTGTTAATGACCTATAAGCGATTAATTGGACGATTTGGGCTTACACCTTGGCTGTAGGCCATAAGCTTCAGCGTCCGGCAAGAGGTGTATTGTGGCCTAATAACAAGGGGTAGGTGTTAGGTGCTTCGAGGGAGTGGGTCATAAACTTTTATTGAAAGATATCTACATCGATAATTATTACTTACAGTGAATAAAAAATTGAATATTGTTCACCTTTTCTAAAACAAAAGATCTGTATCGCAAAAACATCTTAATCGTACGTATCTGTCTGTGGGTATGTGTATATGTACGTATATACATATGTATATGTATGTATATATGTATGTATGGGTGTGTATGTATGTTTTTTTACTATTTTTTTTAAATTTAATTTGAAAACATATTGTAAATAATTTTATATAATATTCTCAAGGAGTTTTTGTAAAAAACTCATTTCGGGACATGCAGATAAAAATATTTATTTACAGACATTTTTATATTTTAAACTATAACATTATTTACAAAAGCTGAATAAAAATTATGATACACTACAAATTAAAAAGGTATGAAAAAGTTTTAAAAATAACAAAATAACCATAATACAAGGTACGGAAATAAATTCAAAATTATAAATACATAATACAATCTGTAAAACAAAAATTGAAAATATAAAAAGTTTCAAAAATTACATGCATGTACATTGTACATACTTTACATACAAGCAGAACGAGTACGAGAGTGCAAATGTTAAAAAATTACAAGACTAAAAAAGTTTTTAAAGTTAACAAAATATATGTACCCAATACACGTAAAACAAATATCAAAAGCGTTATAAAATTACATATACATAATAAAAGCTAAAAAAGTATAAAAAGCATGATAATTATTTCAATAGTTTTAAAAATTACATATACAAGCAAAATCGGTAAAATATTTAAAGTTATATGTTCAAGATGCGCATTCTCTGGATCAACTAACATTATTTAGTCGAAGTACTTCTGAAAAAAATATTTCTTCCATTCGCACGTCCTGTTTCTGTATTTTGAAAATCGGTCCTTTAAATTTTTGTGGCAATTTATTAAATTCCTTGAAATCTATGTATTGTAAAGATCTAGTACCAAATTTCTCATATATGTGTACACACACGTGTGGGTATGTATATGAATAAACGAATGTTTGTCTGCCTTAGCACGGGTCTTCTCCTACTAGGCATAACTTTATAATATTGATAATAAATAAGTAATAAAAAAAATATTAACTAGGAAAAATACTCGTAATTTTCATTTTCAAGTATTAAAATTTATAAAAATAAATAAAATGACTTTTTTAATTCTAAAAAATAACTTAACTTTACAACTCGTATTTAGTATCTTTTTTATTACAAATTTGTCTCAAAAACTCAATCATCTGAATATGTTAGGCTTTCTGTATGGTAATTCTGATTGAAATGGGCTATTTTTTTTAATACTTTTTAATTTTATTTTAATGTTTGTATATAAACATGTAACAAGATGTAATAAATTGCTAAAATGTTAGAACTAAATTTAAAAAATATTTAACAAACAAACGAAAGAACTACGTTTAACTTTAATTTTTGTTGATGCCGCCGAATCTCAATTAATTTTCATCTCAAATAATAATAACATAACAAACATGGCGATATTATTGATTTTGAAAGCTTTTGCTTAAGACCTTAATAAGTAAGATATAAGTAGTATTATGAATGATTGATATGCAACGAAATGTATTTCAATATCTTAATGTTCTTTTTATTATTAATATAATACAAACGGAAGATGCACTTAAATCAATATTAAGTATATTGTATCTTAAGGAAATATTTCTTATTAATATTCAATTTGGTTTCACATCACCTGCCGGTGCGTGTAATAATATGGCGATCACTCGTGAATATATGATCGGATATTAAAGCCGGTACTCACTCGATAAAAGAAGCGCTTGGAACAGATTGAGGCGGAAGATGAAACATGATCGTATAATGGTGCCTATTAAATCGCCACCTTACTCCGCGATCGACGTTATAAAGAACGGAGGTAGCGCAATACTAAAACATGTAAACTGTACAGTGTAAAAAGTCCTATCGTGTTTTATAAAATAATGTAGAAAATGCATTATAATCGCCGAACGTTCTCAATCTCAAACACAAATTGATACATGGCATTTTTTTTTTCAAATATTATCTTCTTTAAAGTAATCACTTTTTTATTTAGAACACTTACACTAGGGTTTTTTAATACTCAAAACATTTCTAGAACCCACTTTTTCATATCGCCTTCAGCCCCTTCAGTGATTTGATCTTCATCTCCTCTATGGTTGCGAAACATCGTCATTTTATAGTCCTCATTTTTGGGAATCAAAAAAAGTCACAGGGGGCCAAGACCAGCGAATATGGTTATAAATTGGGTGGCTGGAAGATATTGCTTTTAGCATTTAGTCCACCAAAGCGTATTTATTTTTGTACTTGAAATTATAAATAAATATGGTGGGTCAAACGTGGTCTTGTTTTTTGCAAAAAGTCGCGAACGGGCTGCAAGGCGTAAGCTTTGCTCCGTTTTTTTTGCTGTGGAATAATCTTGAAAATCCTAAACGCATCTTACTAGTTTTTTCCTCAAAAACAAACTAAGTACGCGTCCAAAATGTTCAAAAATTGACAGATAAGTTTCTAAAATATCTACCAATCTAGAAAAAATATGGGCTCTTACAATTACGTATTTAAGTTATTCGTTGTGATCCTTTCGCTTTTATATTTTACGCACCCAGGGTATAGTCTAAGCTTTACCGGATTACAAACAGTTCAGAAGAGTAATGCTATTTTTTTGCCATGAGGTGAACAAAATAGATAAGCAGTTAAGTTAAATATTCTACACAATCCTGATTCGTTATAATATTTGTTGTGATACAGTCGTATGTCTGTGTTTACTAATTATTCGTTCCAACTCATCATTGATCCCATATGTATAAAAAATGCGCGATAAACTGTTTATATATAAAAAAAATAAATAAATGAAATTATCCCACGGTACACCACGAAGATTGAAATAATAGAAAAAAATAAAAAAACCGATTAAGATTTCCGTGGAGTGGTATAATGAACTAAAACGTCGTCACTACTGACAATTGCACAGCTTGAAAAAAGCACTGGACTTTGGCAGCAAAACGAAGAAAGTAATGTATTTAATTTATTTGTTTACGGACTTGTTCAGACCATTTTTTTTATTTGTTTATTTTTCCATACATATATTATTTACATAGAAATATAATTACAAAAATACACTTTAAAAAATAAATCTTAAAATTAAGCTATAACATGAATTGGAAAAAATGCCCACAAAGACTACAGCGTCCGAGCGTGGGCCATTCTTTTTTTAATTATTAAAAAGTTTAGAGCGCATATATATGGTATGATATGACCATGAAAAGAAAAGAAAAGAAAAATAAAATAAAAGAAAAGAAAAAGAAAAGAAAAAGCAAATTAGCATATGCTGAAATTACGAAAATATGATTTATTTGCAGTATGCATCTATTTTTAATTTTAATATATTTTTTATATATTTTTTAAAGAATGTCTCTTTCCATGCTAATCCAAGACCTCAGATATACTTTAAACTGCATCCGTGATTTAATGTTTTGTAGTTCCTTGCTTAGAAGATTGAAGGATCTTGGACCAACATGTCAGGAGTGCCTGCGTGCGAACTTAGTTCTGCATCCTGGAGCTGACAGTACACGCAAAAACATTTTCGTATAATAAAAACAGGCACAATTGAAATAAAATACAATTAAAGAAAATTGAAGCTAGGACAAAAAAAAAATAATTATTACTACCTCGAGACAAGATCTGGTCTATCTTAGTGATTCTTTAAATCTTGAAAACACCAAAAAAGTCCAGATCTTGTCTCAAGTTCAATCTTAAATTTTTTCATTTCTCGGAAATTAAGAAATTAAGATAACTTGGTGGTGTAAAAAGGCCACTTGAAAGTATAATTATGTGCAATATTTTCGAAATTTTCCCCGAGGGTTGGGTACTTACGTAGGCAAAACGTGTATTTTAAAAACGTTTAACTGTGGGAATATTGCACCTAGTAGCACAAAATGAAGTAATATTATTTTCCATTAAGTTCATGTTGAAAATTTCTCAATACAGACGACTTAACGGTGGGTCGCCGGGACAAGGTATCCATTTTTCCTTCTGCCGATAGTGCTGCGCCCGAGGTGCGCAAGGCCGCAGCTACTTATTTAAATTGAAAGGCTTTTAAGGCACATTACAGTGTGTTTACAGGGAAGATTTACATCTCGCTTCGGCGGCAACAAAGCCGGCCTCAATCTGCCATGCTCATTATCAGCGGCAGTGGGACGAGAAGCCAACTATATATCCTAACCATTAACCCAAACGATCGAGAAACAAGCGTATAATATTCACATTATACTCTGATCCATCTATTCACTTAGCTTTCGCCAAAAGGACCATATTCTTAATGCGCCAATGCGCGCGTTAGTGGATCAGGTCTACCCCGTTTGAGGAGTGTGATGCCCTTTTGACAGTCTCTATTCACAGCCATAGGCACAGGTGCAACATGTAAATCTCATAGATTTGCATTATAATCTGAGTAGAAACGTGGTGAAGAAGGTAATAGGTGTTTGCTGAAATTGAACTTCGCTAACCGCAAGAAAATTGAGCCTCGCTTAATAAAACGATTTTAGAATAAAGTACTGAAACATAAATTACTCCATTAATAAAGATATTGTGAACTGTTTATTTTCATCATCATTATTTCCTTTTCACAAAGAGTGGTGTACTGTATAGGAAAATTAAATGTAGCGCATTTCGATCATCTGTTACTTCCAGGAATCGTACTTCAAGCGTGGTAGGCAAATGCGCCAAACAGTACACTGTGAGGTGGACTTTTCTCCTGTCGATTTTCTTTTTCAGGATATTTACGTGAGTCAAAAACACACTTTGAGGATGTTAATTTCATTCACGCGCAAAACCGTATTCTTCATCCGCTCGGACACGGACTTAAATTTTTTTAAAGATATATTCATTTATAAATGCTAAGCGCTCTTTAATAATAATTAATTGTCAACAATTTCAACACATTTCACGACCTTTTTTATTAGCATTTGAGTGTGAGCATAGTCATTTTATCATTACTTTGTGAATATATAAATACAATAATTAATTAATTAATACTTGAGTTTATTTACATTTTACACAATTCAATCGTTAAGCCTCAATTGAGGACCGTTTTCACAAAGCAAATTATGAACAAAAAAAATTAACGTGTTTTTTAACGGCAATCGATTTTTCTATATGATATCTATCGATTGATGAAATAATACTTTAGCAAAACGGTATGTATGCAAAGTTGTAGCAAGTCGAATCGGATTGCATTATCATTTAATTGTGTAATAATATAAAAGTATTTCAGATATGTAGACATATAAATAGAACAAAAAACCAGTTAAAGACGATTTCACGCAAAAGTTAACGTAGGAATGTTTATGTTATATTTCTAACACAAATCAACTTTTCTATACATCCCTATCACAAAGTATTTACATAAAGTACATATGCAGTTTTTCTGAAAATTTGGAAAGTTGGATTTTTTAAATGAATGTTTCACTTGTCCTTTATTATTGATTTCCGGTAGACGAGTTAGAATGTAGAATCTCTATAGAACAGTATTTTTGATTTTGTTGAACTCCTAGTAGTTATTTTTATCATATTTTTTTTTCTCTTTTTAGATATTTCGCTTTGTGAAAACGGTCCTCAATTTGCTTCAGCCGCAAAAATTTAATCCGTGCATCAAGTAAAAGTATAAACATATCTAATACAAAAAATACTGTTGTTATATGCTTGTCCCTAAATGAGTTTTTCCCAAAACTCAATAATTAAATACTAGTAAAAAATTAAAACATGAAATAAATAAATGCGGTCGGTATACAAAAAATAATAAATGAGGTACCATGTCCTCAATATTGATACTACGTTCGAACTTAAAACATTCGAGATATTTTTACAATACATTTAGCCATTTTGAGCCATATGTAATGGATTGTTCTTCGTCATGTAATGGATTCTCATTCAGAATTTACCAGCATAATATTCTAACCAGATTCCACGTTTAGCCTATTTCTCTCTATTAAGTTTGAGTTTTACGCCTTATCAAACCCATAATCCATGGTTTGTATTAAAATAAACATGGAATTTCATATTTATTTACCCTTGTATCTATCAAAATTAACACGGAGCGAGTTTAGTTTTTAATTATTGCTATCCCTAAGTTAGAATTGTTTTTTTTCTGCTTATGTCTATTTTATTTTGGCAGCAGATTTTAAGCTCATTTATTTTGAAACAAATTCCTGCCGTTCTTTTAAATGACATAATAAAAGTTTTAAATATATTTTATTAAAACAAAACTAATTTGATTGAATAAACAATACACATATACCGTAAGATACATGTTTCACGAACTTAGTCGACTTTTAATCATTACAATATTTGAGATTGTCCAAATGTTCGTAGACAAAATACTGGATTTGACCCCCTCGGGAGTCATTAAGATTAACGAATTACAACAGGGATGGAGAATACCTTAAATAAGGGAATATGGAAGTCTAGGCATTTACAGGGCTTATGACCTGTCATGCTGATTTAAGTGGCCACTTTACACACTGTGTAACATTCACCATTTTGCCTATGTTAGATCATCCATATTTCTTCAATTCTTCCATTTGTTGATTTTAGTGAAGTTAAAGACCTGAAACCTTAAATGAAGAGATTCATCTGACTGAATTATTTCACATACTAGGCAACGCCTGAAAACAATTTTTCAATTTTTAAACTTCTTCTTGGACCAGTTGGTTTCATTACAATATTTTAGTTTGTCCAAATGTTTGTCTACGAATCTCCATCTCCATCCCTGTTGTAATTTGTCAGACTTTTAATCAGTTTGAGATTCGTTGTTCTTCAAAAAAATCATGACGTTATTTCTAAGATATGAAGAAATGCGAAATATTTTCGAACGCCTTTTTTAGTGCCTATGGAAAGGATACACAATATTTTATATCCACAGGAATATATTCTGGTCTAACAGGGTTAAGAGTATCGTATAAAAGGTATCCCCCCGCACTCATTTGTAATATGAGTGATGCGCTGGTATTGGCAGTTGATTGGATATGTCACTCAGGATGTAAATGGACTTTCAAGGATCCCTGATGAGTATTTCCGAAGGGTGCATGAGCCAGAAAGGATAATGGATGACCTTTCTTGACACTGATCTTACGCCACTTTAGCGTTCTTTCTAATTTTTAACAGAAACGTTCCTTGAATAAGTGTTCATTTTCTGGAAGGACTGAAAAAATTTTAGTATTTTATTTTAACGTTAGAGAGTTTTTTCTATAAATCAATCACATTGATGATTACACTTAATCAAATAATTACATATTAAAACTGTTTGAGCCCAAAACTGTCGATATAGCAATTAAAATTATATTATACGAGTATGTCGTACATCTCACAAGGCGTTAGTCAACATGGTTCAATCAGCATTTGATCCTTCATAACAATTCATGATTATATATTTTTTTAAAATTATTATTAGTGTAACACATGAATGTTTATTCTATTAAAAGAACCTCACCTGTCTCCTAGACTTAGAATCTTCTCTTAGAATCATAATATACTAGGAGTGAACCACCACCTTAGATAAGTGGAATACCCACCCACCAATCCAATTTTAGTTTCAACTATTGATTTGTTCGTTTGTTTTATGTATGGACTCGATGATTACACTGTGAAAAGTATTATGTATTATAATTTATTAGTTTTGTATCACCCGTCGATAGGAGGAGTGCCCTCCTGAAACTATAGCCGTGTTCATGGAGCGTGTGATATTATCTTCAATAAATTATTATTTGATTGAATTAATTTTATTTAAGTGAAATGTATTTAAAATATGCCTTAAATATAATTTTGAAGGATGTCCGGGATTCTCTCGAAATCGAAAAACCAACTGTCAAATTTAAAAATATATTTTCTGGGGAATGTCAGCTACTTATATAGGCAGAAACAATACTGACATACTTTGGGATACCAGTAATTAAAAATAAACTCATCGTTTTTTAATTTCGGTGGGTACGGGAGTAAAAATATCCTAAATTTTGTGCTTATTTGAATGAACACCCGAGCTGATAAGGTTGACCGATAATAATATGAAATACCAATTGATCGTCCATTTTAAGTTACAATTTTTATTATGCATGCTTATAACATCATTTCCTTTTCCGCACCCGATAGTGCATAGGACACTGTATTTGTAATTCAAATCCATTTTGTTTTGATTATCTGTTACAAGAAGATAAGGTGATCAGTCCTATGCTTTAAGTGTAACTCAAAAAACAATAAAACATTGCAGTTTAAACAACATTTAAAATCAATATTGAACGCCCACCCTGCTAAAAATCGAACCCAGGACTTTAGTAATGATACCATTGCGCCAACCATTATACATCGAGACAGAATTTTCACCGGATTTCCTTATTCTGGATTTTTACCTGAGAGTAGGCATAGAGTCGAAAACACTTGTCCAGGGTTCTGGTTCTATTTCACACACATATATGTATTATGTTATATGCTTTCAGAAACATGTTTATCAATCCAACAGTACCTTATATTTTTTAAGTTTTTGAATATTTTCGTATGAAAACGAAAAAAAATGTTATTTTCAATTTGTTAAACAATCTGTTTAATAAACTAGATTTAAATCAACACAACTACACCAAACCCAAATGAACTTATTGAGATTTTGAATAACCTGTTTAAAAGTGTAAAATTTTAAGGGCTCATCAACAAGAAATATGAATCCTTTAATTAAAATTTAACTCGTTGATTACTCGAGTGTTCCACCCCTTCTTGCCCGAGGGAACAAAATTTAAGTCGGATAATATCGAGCATAGTTTCTCGTTTTTTCGGCCCGTTTTTCGAAACGTTTTACACTGTACTTAGTAAATAATTATTGAAAATAGTCACAAAATAACAAATAATTGAATTTTGGTCCAAATTTTTATATATAATTGGCAAAACAAGACATACTGTTAAAACATATTAGTTTATTGAAGTTAATATCTTTTAATTCACTTACGATAAATTTTTTTTTTCCATATAAAATCTTTTATCCAAAAAAATATACAAAGGAATAATTATTATCTTAGAGAGACAAGAGACAAGCTATTGTCCTGTCCTTTCGAAAAATGAGCCAATTATTATCTTTTGTATAAC
This sequence comes from Micrasema longulum, assembly GCF_059751315.1. Lineage (NCBI taxonomy): Eukaryota > Metazoa > Arthropoda > Insecta > Trichoptera > Brachycentridae > Micrasema > Micrasema longulum. Next base: position 100,627 of record NW_028277793.1, read on the forward strand.
TCTCTTTGCTGTAGGAACATACTCGTATCAACCGAGCTGTCTTTGGAAACTTCATTCTGAAGTCTCAGCATTTTTGGCGTTAATAATGATAAATTCACTTAAAATGTAGGTTTAGCGTTTAAAAAAGAGACTATGTCGTTTAATCGAATAATTTAAAATTACACAGGTGGCCATTTTGAGAAAGTCATTAAAACGTTAGGTCATAAATTAAAGTTGTTTTGAAAATCTCGGCCCCACAGGTGTTAATTTAGTAAATATATAATTAGCCCTAAATTAGCTCAGACGATTGCCTTACTCGTGAGTTACCGACCCTAAAGATCATAAATCATACGAGAGGCTAACAGAAACTTTTACTCCGAATTTTAGTATGAGAAAAACCACTTTGAAATTTGTGTTAAAATTTGCACTGAAGCCGTTGCTTTAAATTACCCGAAGGAATTTTAATGCCTTTAAAAATATATTTAATAAACCTTTACCGTAATAATATTCATTTTCACATGCACAAAAAAAAATAAATGCAACGGAATTTAGGATCACAAAATATGATAGAAAGAATTATTATAAAATGTGGAAATACTTTTTCAAATTCAAAAAGATTATATAATTTTAATGAAACTATATACAATGATGCATACGAATCAACAATATAGCACAAAATGAAAATACAATAAATATTAAGTTTACAAATAAGTTTTACAATAAGTTTACAGTGGAACAAGGTACAACTTATGCTTCTAAACTCGCTCCGACTCGCTAGAAAACTGGTGATAAATTTAATAAATATGTTATGAAATTTTACACAAAGAAAGATAGAGACAGACATAGTTTATAGTGACACAACCAGAAACAATCCATGCCGGTGAACTTGCCCCGATTTGATAGGAAATCCGGGACTTGTTTGAATGTTGAATTGTTTGAAGGTCCAGGTTTGAATGATTTTCAATAATTTATACATACACTTAAATTGTTATTTTTGCACATGATTTGCATAAACATTAATTAAATACACATATGCATTTTTTTCCTTTGATGTTTTTTTCTGTAGCTTTGAGGTATCACACCAAAATATCAGGAAATAAATATCCAATTATTGTTTTTTAAATATGCTTCTTTTTTATGCACAAATCATTCTACTTTTTACCTTTTTTCTGTAATCAAAGATTCTTAGGGCTCCGCATTAGGACATAAATTTATTAACATATTACAACAAATATGAAGAACATTTAAGAGAAGGTAATATAGAAGTCTAGGTATCTACAGGGTTTATGACCTGTCAATGGCTGGTTTAAGTGGCCACTTTACACACTGTGTAACATTCACCATTTTGCCTATATTTGAACATCTATAGTCCTTCAATTCTTTCATCTGTTGATGTTTGTGAAGTAAAAGAGCTGAAACTTTTATTAATGCGGATGAGATTCATCTAATTGAATTATTTCACCTACATACTAGGCAACGCCTGAAAATGTTATTTTTTCAATTTCTATACTTCTTCATGGACCAGGTGGATTTATCAACAATATTTTGAGTTTGTCTGAATTTTTGTAGACAAGGACTGGATTCGACTCCCTGGGGAGCTGTTTATATTAACATACGACAACAAAGATGAAGAACATTTAAGAGAAGGTAATATAGAAGTCTAGGCATCTACAGGGCTTATGCCCTGTCAATGGCTGGTTTAAGTACATATATTTATGGCTTAATCTACCTAAATATTTAAATTTTTAAACCATTTCCGAAAAAATGTAAATAATTTAGTTACGTATCTTGATCATTTGTCATTTGAATTAGTTTACTCAAATGTTTCATGTTTCATAGACCCTTATACCTTAGGTATATGAAACATTGGAGCAAACAATATTTGCATAAATTTTTCAAAGAAATCTAGTCGGGAATTAAATCCGAGACCATAATAATTTGAAATTCTGTTAAAAACGTAGATCTTGGCAACGAAACCACGAAAAATGTAAATCGCCACTTTTTGTCAGATGAAAAGCAATACTTTAGGGCTACTGTCTTTGGCGTCTTTTTCTGTTGACAGTAAATAAGTCTGAAAGAAGGAAACACAAAATATAGATGCGTTGCTTAAAAATGTGAAATAAATCATGATTACCCTTATTCATAATTTTCTCTGAAAACTTCGTGTGGGAACATGTTCTCGTGTCTTCTACATCTCACCGCTACCAGCATTCTAGCAGAGATTCTCAAACTTAAGTACCTAATAAAAATAAATCGTCTTATTAAATCTCGCATGTTAAGATTGTCTTTATTCCCTTTCCACACATAATGGTGTATGCACCATTGGGTGCATTGGTTCACCAATCACAGCGTATCTTAATCATTTTTGTTACATGGAGGTAAGATGATCAGTCTTACACACCTTTAAGTAAATATTTCATATCAACCATATCGGAAATCGAATCCGAGACCTCTTGCATAATAGACAAATGCACTGACCATTACACCACGAGGCTGACACTACCGATACTAAAATTTGGGCAAACTCAAAATATTGTTGAATTTATTTTGGTTAAAGTGTTGAGAGCCACTGAGTTAGGTATGCGCACGCAAGTCCTCACTTGACCATCATCATGCCATCAACAGTAACACCTCCCATCTGCAAATTACAGGGCGGCGAGATTCTGGCTCTCCGCTCCCCGCTCTTTACCCCGCCGTCGCTCCCGCTCCCGCTCCGCTCCCCTCCCGCTCCCGCTCCCGCCCCCGCCCCCGTTGCACGGACGCCGGTATCATCACGCATCTTTGTGTCGTGAAAGCTTATGACGTTTTACTTGAGATAAGTAGTGAAATCGGTTGCAATAAGACTGGCATATCTAGCGAGATGGCTTAGAGCAGTTTAAACGAGGAAAAATATTGTTGATAAATCCACCTGGTCCATGAAGAAGTATAGAAATTGAAAAATAACATTTTCAGGCGTTGCCTAGTATGTAGGTGAAATAATTTAATTATATGAATCTCATCCGCATATTACAATACAATAAAGGTTTCAGCTCTTTAACTTCACAAACATCAACAGATGAAAGAATTGAAGGAATATAGATGTTTAAATATAGGCAGAATGGTAAATGTTACACAGTGTGTAAAGTGGCCACTTAAACCAGCCATTGATAGGTCATAAGCCCTGTAGATGCCTAGACTTCTATATTACCTTCTCTTAAATGTTCTTCAACTCTGTTGTAATATGTTAATATAAACAGCTCCCCAGGGAGTTGAATCCAGTTCTTGTCTACAAAAATTTGGACAAACTTAAAATATTGTTGTTATATACGAGTAGGTTAGCTTTTTTTTGTTACTGTGATTTTTTATACACATTTTACTCATAATAAAAAATCGCGTAAGAAAATAGGAATCAGTTTTTCGATGAACGGGGAGGAACCTCATATCCTCATTATTGATAAATTTGGACAAAAGTTTAACTAGGTATCGTAAATTAAGAAAGTTAAAAAAGTATGAAAAATGTTAAATTTTTTGCACCACAACCGCCCATGACGCTCAATTACGGTGGTGATTTACAGCACAGAACACCCAGGCTTTAGAAATATAACACTGTGTGTGAGTCAAGCGTCTTAACCACTGTTTGGTGTATCAAACCACTAATAATAAAACTTCTTAGATATTTAATTTGTGTAAAATCATTTAGAACGAGGACGTCAAGAAATACGTGTCATGATCAGATAAACCAAAAAGTGAAGTCTGTTCCATGTCAAAAGCAGATACAACCGAAGGCCTTGGAATGTATGTCAGGAGTCAGGATATACGAGTGTAGCGGTCCATCCTCTCTGCCTATGGCGTGATGGTAGTAGTAGTAGGAGCAGTAATAAATCACTAAAATGAATTTAAAGTATAGGATTTTACATGGATATCCCTCGGTAAAGGCTCAAAAATAAACAAAGGAACAGTAATTTTCTGAAACCGGGCGGCATATAAAATTTATTATAGTAATTTTATCAAAAAAATACCTACTTATATTATTTAACGTGGACAATCACATGGTTCTTCTTCTTCAACAACACTATAGCCCATATAGAGCTTTGGCCTCCATTAACTTTCCCCTTCAACTCCTTCTGTCATCTGCTGCAACCCTTCAGCTAGAGATTTCCACCTAAATGTCGTCTTCCCATCGCTGCCTCTTTCTACCGACCTTCTGCCTCCTGGGTGCCCATCTAAAACATTTTTTTTCAAATCATAAAGGTAGTGCTTCAAACATAAATAAAAATTTTGAATATCCTTTATCGTAGGAGATTTAAAGTTATTGCTTCGAACAATAAACTTTTAAATTTACATACCTATATTACTTTTGATTAAAAACAATGTATTTAAAAAAGATATCAATTAACTAACAAAAAACGCAAATACTTAAATAACAAACCAAATATTTAGAAATATAAGAACAAACTGTTTTTTTATTAAGCGTATAAATAAATTATAACTGAGTTAGTATGATCTAAAATTGTAAAAGCAAAATGATTATTTTTTTATCAGAATCGAAATCTTCGAGCTTCCGCAACAACAATGTGCTAATCTCTGAATTATTATTGCATACAAACCTGCAATTAGAACGCTAATTGCATTAATTAATGACGCATAAAAATAATTCAATCCGCTGATTTCAACTTTTAAGTTTCAATTTTAGATTTTCCGTACGATGATATTGTTTTAATACGAAGCGAGAAACATGTTTCTTATAATTGTTGTTAAATACAATATATTCGTTTTTTCAAAATTAGTAACAATTACCTACTAATTAATTTAAGTGTGGTAGTTTCTTGTTAAAGTCAAATGTATTCTGATGTACACAATTTTTTGTGTGAAATATAACCAGTATCCTGGACGAGTGTTTTCGACTCGATGGCTACAATCAGGTAAAATCCTGAAACAGGAAATGAGGATAAGTCGGTCTCGTAGTGTAATAGTGGGTTCATTCATCTACCATGCTTAAAGTCCTGGGTTCGATTCCTGGAAGGGTCGACGTAAAATATTTTTAAAGTGGTTTAACACTAAAATACTTCAATGTCCCTGGACTGGTACCTGAAGCGTAAGACTAATAATATTACCTTTATGTATCCGATGATCGAAGCATACCGCATTTAGTGTTCCAATGCAAGAGCCCTATGCACCATTTAAAAAAAAACAATGTGTATGTTCCCTATAAATATAAATGAATATTAAGATATTTTTTGTGTATGCATTGTATTTCAATACTTAAAATGTTTTTTTTACATTTTTACTTGTTTATCTAGCTTTTTTTTTATACATTGCACAGCATTTTTTCTCCTTTACAGCATACTTTATTTCTAAAAACTATTCTTCCTTTTGTTTCTTTATGTTGTATTTTTGAATTTTATTTTGCATATTTATTTATTCATTTAATAATATTAACATTTTTTGGTTAAAACGTGGCCGAGCTAACAAAGTTTCATACCCCGTTCCAAGCTAGGAAATTACATTTTAATACGAAACAATAATTCACAAGTTGATTTATTCAAAAAAAGAACAGACAAATAAAATATAAACTTACTAGTAAACGCAAATTCATATATACACACATACACACATGCATATACATAAAGGATACACAATGAGGAAGTACAGTTAATTTTGTTTATTTGTTAATAGACTATTAAAACTAAGCCAAAAAATATATCAGTGCCATAATTTTTAAATGTTTTGTATTTGTGAAATCACTCCGCGTGTGACGCCTCAAATTCTCTTCCGCTTCTTCTCGGTCAGTTCTGCTGATTAGTCCGTTGATGGTAAGTAAAACGGAAGTCTTTCACAGCTCTCTTATCATTGGTTGATTCATTTTAACTTGTGACAAAGTAATTCGTTTTTATTAAAATATTTTTTATTATATTTTTTCATACACTTTAAAGAAACTTTAGCGTACATTTTAAAGCTCTTATTTTTATCGCGCTTAAGAAAACATTTTTTGTGTCCAATATACCGTAGGGCGAAACATGATTGCTATTTGTTTTTTTTAATATTTAATACTCTTAAAATATTTTTTTGTTGTGTATGTGTTTTTGTGTTTTTATATTTAAAAGTTTTATGGCCCTTAAGATTAATAATTTAGTTTTTTTTTAAATCGGATCCAGATAGAAAAATGACGATGGTGAGTTTCTTGCTAAAATCCCAACTCAAAAAAGGTTTAAAATATTACATTTACGCTGTGGCGAGAAAATGATTTAAATCACCTGTTAATGATTACAACATTTACTTTGGTGAGTTCTTCTCGGGTACTCTTCAGCTAGCAGACGTCATAACATTACACCTCGCACCGCGGAGATTCTAACTCCTCATTACGTGCCTCCCAGGCACTGCCATTATTACAGGCCGAAGAAAAAGATCTATGGCCTGTTTTGACTTAATGATCATTTTTGTCGTTTTCGTTTAATTCGGCCTCTAATATACGGAGGCCGACAATACCGATAGATCCCGACCAAACGTTTATTGAAGAACCTCAACAAAAGCGACCGATTATCTCTACCGCGATAGCGAATTCTCATAAGATAACTCCGTCTCTTCTCGGGAGTCGGCGAGAGTATTGACGAGCGGCAACATAAAACAGCCGAACAAGGCAGTGCCGCAACCACCTGTAGTAATAGTCCGCTATTAGAGTGGTCATCATATGTAATTCTATACCGCATTTCTATTCTTACACCTCTCTGTGGGATTCTACAGGGTGTCCAAATATTTAAACGTACTTCACGAAGCAATTTAATAACAGTGGCTTATAATTTTTAGACTATTCCGAAGCCTGTAATAATAGCGGCGTATATTCTTCGACCTTAGCTTTTTCTAAAGCCCGTAATTTGTCTGGATTCACTTTCAGGGTACAATTTTGTTATTCTAATAAATGACTATAATTTAACAACTTAATAATAATTGATTTTTGATTTTGACAGTTTGATACTTCTTTATTTAGATTCTTAGATATTTCATAGAGTTTTTATATTGAAAGCAAATATATTTTCATTCTAATGAGTTTGTCACTTTTTTGCATTATTTCCAAACAACCAAACAATCACGCTGCTTCTCCGTAGGGGTAGACAGACAGAATAGAACTCCACACTTCTCTACATTTGCATACAGACATCCCTTTCTTCGCATTCATGAATCTTTACATGCACGCACACCGATAACTTCAATATTTCACTGGTCGACCTGAAGTATTCTTTTGATTGGGTCATAACATGTCTTTCTCAGTTATCCTCGTATTTAGCATCCATCAGCTTTCGTATCGTAAATCTTTTCAGTTAATATTTCGCTGTCCATTCGCTCTACGTGTCCAAACCAACGCAGAACCTCTTTCTTAATTTTGTCGACAGTGCCTGTCTCAGCTTCGCATACAGCTCGAATTTCGACATTCGTGCACCGATCATACATGGTTTTACCACACATTCTCCGATCGAGAGATCGTATTTTGACAGCATTCAGCCTACTTTCAACCATGTTTTTTCGAATTTCATACCTCCATTTCGTACATTAGCTTCGATACCGGGGCTTCATTTTGAACTGTTAATTGACCTCACGTGACAAACATTAATTTGCCAATTAGTTGACGAACAATAAATTAAATCTTAATTCGGATTTTTTTCAATCAGTTCAGTGATGCGAGTTTTATAAGTTAAAACAAATATCACAAAACCTAGAATGCATTTCACTGTTGTAACATTTATGGCCATTCTTTTGTCGGCATGCTTGTGGCACCATTATGATTTAATCATTTTATGTGATTATGATAGGGAAGGTAAAAAACTGAAACACCTGAGTTTGGATGTGAATGGATTGCCCGGGGACATAACCATTTCATAATATTGCGCTATATAAACACGTAATTACGGACAAATTGACCGCTTTTAAGATCTTACGATGTGAGGCTGTCACGGTGTATTGGGTGGCCCGGAGAAGTGTTAGAGACCTCCCGCTTTGAATATTTCAGCACCTACAAATTTGTTGAATGTGCTGTAATCGGCGAGAAAAACAGTATTTCGTTAGCCGTATTAAACGAAACATAAGCAATTTTATCCTCTCTCACTAGCTGTATTACAATATAAATATAATAAAAAATAAATCGTTGTTTGTTTTTTAAAAACATTTATATGTTACATAATATCTAACACAATAGTAACTCACCGCATGCGTTTAAGAAATATGGTCGTTTTTTATTAATATAGATGTAGACATGTCTTGACAAAAATCCACAAATAATAGTTGTGATTTAAAGTACCCACTTGAATTAATGTAGCTATAAAGTTTCGGAAAGCACAGTTCTTTCCATCAACAGGTGTAGAAACAAAAACTAAAAAACTGAACTGTGCTAAAAAAAACTAAACTTGCTCCAAAATAAATTCAAGTGGTCTTATGACGAATCGTTTTGTTCGATAAAATAAATTACGTTTATTTAAAAAAAAAAATCTAAATTATTTCCACAATAATCTAAAAAATGGCTCTGAATTGTAAGCACAAAACTCGTCAGCAGGTTCTTATATATTGCTTCAATTAGTTTATACTTACTTTACATTAACAATATTTATTTATTTTTAAGTATATATATTACAAAAGCTAGGAATAGTTAGCCCTTCTATTCTAGTAAACTTGGTGTCGAAAATATATTCTTGATATTCCACAATGTTAATGCCGATTCAATATTTACTTCTTGGTTTCGATTCACCAAATTATTTCTAGATCAACAAATGAGCGCTTACGTCTGCGCATGTTGGTGTCAATTAATAAGCCATTAAATTTAAACCAAGATCTTTAATTGATAATTGAATCTAAAAAAATATTTTCATTCATTTACATTTTTAATTTTAGTCTTAAAAGAAGAAATAGTGATTGAACTTCTAAACATTTAAATAAATCTGCTCTAGGATTCGGGTTTCTTTACAAGTCAAATATCTCGATATTATGTGCTGATTATTTATCATAAAAACTCTGTTTCCATAACGGTCTTGAAATTAATCGATTTTCTAATCTGCATCTTTCTTTCTCTGCAGGGATCCCATGGAGCTGATGCTGATGGAGCAGCAGCTGCTTCGCGCCCCTCTTCGCCTCTATCCCGAATGTATGCAGGACGTGGAGAACAACAATCTCGCCGCCCTGGCCGAGAAGGCTCGCGCCTTATGGCGGCCGCTTGGCCTCTACCCGCCCGCCTACCCGCCCTGGCCACCGGGACCCCAGCACCACGTGATGCCGCCCTTCGGCACGAGGTACAGCCCGTACCCGCCTCCGCCCAGGCGCTCTCCGCCTACAGGACCCCTGCACTAAACAATGAAATACTGTCAAATACTTAGAGTATATGTATATACTCTAAGGTCAAATATGTTGACATTTCAATCGATTTGATTTTTCAGTATTAATAACAGTAAATAAAACGATTGTCAATATTATCTTTTATCTCTTAGTGCCGGTTACACAAAAAAAGTTTAATGTTAATGTTACTTCTATTAGGGTATTTTCACAAATAACGAGAATAACGTTGTAAAGTAATGTATTAAATATTAAATGCGAATTTTTACGATTGCATGACTACAGTTTTCATTTATAGTTTTCGGGTATAAAAACGTCACGCCTCTTTGACGTCACACGTCATGCCCGCCGAGTGAATTTCTAATAAATATTGCTTACAAGTATAGCGCAGTAACGTAAAACGTGCTGTTTGTCCCATAGGGCGCGAGTAGTCTTATTTTCAGGTAATTCAAAATACGCGTATTTTAAGCCATTGTAGACAATTAGTCCAACGTTACACGAAAAAAATATTAAAACCGTCACTTTGGTATTTAAAAAAAAGTGAGAAGACCCTATTTTTACGCTTTTGTCAAAATTAAAATAACCCGTTGGCCAATTTTTATGGAAACGTAAAAATTAAGTTTAAGCTTTTTTTTTGTGGTGCAACCGGCCTCATTCAGATGCAACTTCAAAAAATATTTGTAGAATTCGTCTGATCGCTTGCACAAAATTGAAAAATATTTCAACAGCCACGTACACAAAGAATATGGTAGTCCCACAAGCATTTTTACGTCAGACGATCATTTATGTATTGGCTGGTTTAAGTAATCACTTAACAAAATTTATAACGTGATTCACCATTCTGTTTATGTTTAAACAACTAGTACTTCAGGAATAGGGATAAACGTTCAGTCATTTTCAGAGTTTACGATCTGTGGATAACTGGTTTAAGCAATCGCTTTTCAAGCTATGTAACATTTAGCATTCTGTCTATGTTTTAAATCATTATGTCAAATATTTCGTAAATATGTTAATATTTTACAAAAATCACTATTATCTCAATTATATAGAATAAAAAAGTCATTTTCATAATTGAAAAAAAAAACTAATTGATTAGTTACAATTAAAAACTTAATCAAATGCTTTCTAATGCCAACATTTTTTTGTATTATTTCCTTGATTCTAAACTTTTAGAATGCAAACACCATAAATTATACTACTGTAAAATCAGGAAATGAAGCGTGACAACTTTTATACTGTTATTTGGTTAATTTTAACGCACCACAGTTTTTTTTAACATTTTCGTTTCACCCGGTTAAATGTTATACTTGTTACGTCATCAGTTCTCCCGTTAGAGAATATAATGATGTCCAAGTATATTTAAGAATTCAATTACGGGTATCACTAAGCATCCATTAAATCTTAAGCATAAAATGTTTTATTATGATATTTTTAAGAACGGTCCCCTGAAGTTTGAGTGATCACGAAATACTTAAAATAGGTTTCATTATTATTCTAATAAAAAATTATTTAATACGTCACTATGGTTGACAGTGATGTGAACATTTTTTTAGAAAACTTTGATCAATTTTCAATCTGTGTCAAAATTATTAAATGTGCTTACATTGAACAAGAAATTGATAAAAAAAATTCACGTTAAATATACAATATATGTCATTCTGCGTCCTTAAATACGTGTTACTCATTACGAGTCGTCAAATATTATTCCTCGAATACTTGATTTACGAAAGTAAAATCAACATTTCGTGGTTACATTTGGGAACCAGCACTCGGCATATCCCTAAAGATAATTGTTATTATCAAGCGACTCCTCTTAGAAAGATCGTACAGTAGCTATATGTTTACCTTTACTCTTCACTGCAATCCATTTTATGATCTCGAATTACCTTTATTGTAAATATTTTATTTATTAAAAATTATTCCAATAGTAAAAACATACAAACCTATGGATAATGTGTGTTAAAACGTATGTAGATATTTGTGAGCTTTATAAAGAGGCCTACTAGGAGTAATAATTTATTTTATTAAATTACAATGTAAATTAAAAAAGAGTAACTGTGTATAGTAACGTAGTTTATATCTATGTTTAGAGATAATGCTTCACTGTATACTGTTAGATTTAAAGCTGTAAAAACTATAATACGGTCAAATAGTAATTTATTTTATTATTTTTTATTTATAAATGTAGAACTTTTATGTAATATATGTCTTAAAATGCCAAAGATGTGTAGGTGTGTGTGGTTTATACACTCCTAGTTTTTTTATTTTTTTATTCTTTAAATATTTTTGTATTAGTTTGAAATTCAATTATTCTATTATGTTTATGGAGTGTAATATTTATAAACATTAAGCTGGTCATCAAACAGTTTTGTTTTAAATTCAGAAAATGTTGTGGCTTGCACTGCATACAAACACTATGTAAAAATTGTAAAAAGTCTTTAATAACACTTAAGCAGAGTCCACACGAAGACAACACAATAGTCCTGTTCCATCTCTGTAAACAGTCTCTACCGCGCAGGACGGGTCAGTTGGACAATTTGACTTTAGGCTACACGACGGGGTGTGCGGTGGTCTAAGTAAGGAATTGTCCTGCGGAGTATCTCTAGGACAACGTCTTGGCCTATTGTCCTGTCGATGTAACATATTGTCCTGTCGTCGTGTGAACTACGCAATAAGACGACAGATTCTCCCCATAAGTTTTCTAGTTTCGAGCCTGCGCGCGGATATTATGCCCTTAACGCAAATGATGATTTCTCTTGCCCACAAAGTAATGTTAAAACAGCAAATGATCTAGTGTATTAGAGCGAGCTTTCGAAAAAATCGTTATCCAAAATATTAACTAATTGTGGTTTCTCATTTTTTTATGGATTCTGTTTAAATTTTCTGAAATGTTAATAACATTTTTAGAACTATGCACTATATTGTTTCGGATTCCTTATTAAATTAATATCTATTATTGATTTTTAATGTTTATTTATACCGCGACAACAGTTTCGAAAATTTTAATAATTAAAAGGCATTGAATTATCCAAAAATAAAGTATCATTATTTGTACATAAAAGATGGCATTTAAAATATAGAAGCTATGAAATTATTTGTAAGATGTAGATATTTATTTTAATTATTTTATTGTCTAATTAAAATGATGGATTGAATGTAAATTGTGAAATAAATGTGAAATATTCCAGACAAAATTTGTTTTTCTTAGCTTTTTAAACCTGACTCAAATATATTGTGTACACCAACATCCAAAACTGATACTTACATTAAAATGAATATCGAGGAAAAAACTTTTTTTTTTTTTATTAAAACCGATTTATTTAAAGGTATTATGTATTGCGTTTTAATGCTTAAATTTATTTAAATAATTTTTTCAAACCACTTAAATATCTACAATAATTTACGAATTTCTGAAACTACCTACACATTTTTTTTTATTGGGAATAAAACAAAAAAATTGTCATGAAATGCAAACATAATATTTTTTTTAAAATGATACATAACATATACATTTTCCACAATAAAAAATAGAAAAAATCAATTTTTAAAATGTAGGTACATATACGTACCCAACAATAAAATAAAATAAACAGTGATTAAATTTTTAGCATGGCATTTTAGCATTATTAAATTTATTCATGAATAAATTAAAAAATATTGTATCAAAACATAATAATAAATACCATTGTCCTATTAAATAGTAAAAATACTAACATATAAACAAACAAAAAAGAAGAACAAAAATTAAAACTCAAGACGTAATAAATTATGTAAAAAAGCAAACATTTTGAAAACTGTAAAAATATAACAAAACATCATAAACAACATAAATTAAAGTACGGTAATTTGGAAAAATCCGTAGCATGTGATAATAAAGTAAATTATATTGCTTAAATTACAAATTAAAAAAGTTAAAATTTAAATTATTTATTTTTATAATCACTTTTTAAAGCGCCCTTGAGGTATTATATTACAAAAATGGCGCCATATAAGTTATCTAAAATAATAATTAAAACAAAACAGAAAAATATTTTTAAAATACAGATTTAAATTGGAATAGATAAAAGAGAGAATAAACATAAATTCAAGAAATAAGAAAAAAAAGAAACTCACACTGAAAAAATAAATAATTGATTATAAATAAGATTAACGTATTTTAAAAGAGATGGAGCACATTTAAGCAGCTTCGTAGCTAGGGGCTGGCCAGACGGGCGGCTGCCAGTGACGCAACCCTCAGGGGAGCCGAGGGCGCACTTTGCAGACCCACAGGCTTCTTTTTTCTTTCTCTTTCTAAAAATTCAAATCTTGCCAGGAGTACTCATGACCCCCAGCTACGACGCTGCATTTTAGACAAGGTAATATGGGAGTCTAGGCATTAACGGGACTTATGACATTTAGGAAAGTTTAGGAATTGACAGGCGCCGTGGCGCAGTTGTTAGACAGCTAACTGTGAAACAAGCGCCGCGGGTTCGATTCCCGCCAGTTGCGAGAAAAAATCCAAGAAAGATTTGTTTTCAATTGGTCTGGGTGTTGTGGTGTAAATTACATTACCTCCCATCCATATCCCCTCTGTCCCACGTGCTGACAAGCCTCTTAATAGATGCTTAGCGAGTTATACCTTTTAAAATGTATACATATGTATATTTATTTATTTATTTTAAAGAAACAAACAGTCGACAATTATAAAAAAACATTGAAAAAAAATACGGTTTAAAGACAGACCAGCGAAGTTTCTAAATAAGAATCGTACATATTACTAAATTATGTTACAACAAAAGGGTGTGTTTATGTGTATTTGTATGAAAGTAAGTGTAGATGTGTGTTTATGTGTATTAATGTGGGAGTAAGTGTTCAGGTGTGTGTAAGTGTGAGCATCATTAAATAGTAAGGGATCGTATTGCAGCCAGAAATAATAGGTCTTAATTTACTTTAAAATAAATTAAGGGGCATATATGTATATATATATATATATAATTTATTATATATAAATATATATATATAAACGGACAAACATTTGAACCAATTTAAAATTTAAAATATAAAAATAAATATTGTTCTGTGAAACTACTGCACGTCGGAACGGAACAATCAATGTGTGTTTTAAAATACATTATTAGCTGTTTGTTTTATCAGTAAAAATCGAAAAGAATTATACACTGTTTATCGGACACGCATTTATAGAAATGATAGGCCTAATAATATGGTGTGATAAAAATGTGCAATGATTGATGATGAAATACCTAGAATGATGAATATTGAAGGCTGCTGAATATGTACTGAGGCGATATCTCGACGTACATAATATATAATATTAATAATATCCATCACGAAACATCCTGGTGCATTAAGATGGAGATAAGAAGATGGATGACGTTTGAATTTTCTCGCAACTGCAGAATATCGAGTTCTTCATCAATAACCTAGGCGTGCAAATCATCGCATTGACGTGATTGCAGATAGTTATCATGTTCTTAATTAAGAATTATTACATGCAATAATACGGTTTGCGAATAAAAACAAGAAGGATAAGACACTGCGGGTACATTCAAGATGCGATGGCTGGTGGCACGTAGCCGAGAACCAAAAAAATAGAAGTCTAGGCATTAACAGGGCTTATGACCTGTCATTGGCTGGTTTAAGTGCTCACTCCACACACTCTAATAATTCTAGTAATAGAGCTGAAACCTTTAATAAGTGGGTGAGATTCATCCGGTTGAACCAATTCACTTACTAGGCACAACGCCTGAAAACCATTTTTTAATTTTTATACTTCTCCTTTTACCAGGTAGTTAATTCAACAATGTTTTGATTATGTCCAAATGCTATAAGACTGGCTGGATTTTTTCCCTAGGGAGTAATTTATTTTTAAATTTGTTGCAACAGAGGGGGAAAACGCTTTTGAGAAGGGAATAGTACTCAAAATATTGTTGAAAGAAAAATATGCTTAAAATCTAAATTTTATTTTGATTACTATATAAATAAATGTAGTCCAGTCTTTTGCACCTAAAAATAGATAGAATGAGTGTGTTAAATGATTTTTTTAAAAGGTTTTCATGGAAAGTATCACAAAACGAAAAATGTAAAAAGTACGTCATCATCATCATTCCTTTTCTGCACCTAATAGTGCATACGGCATTGCATTGGTACACCATTCGCAGCGTTTCTTGATCATTTTTTTAACACAAAGGTAAGATGATCAGTCTTACACTTCAGGTACCAGTCTAGGGGCTATGAAAGATTCTAGTGGTAAAACCCCCTTTTAAATAAATATTTCATATCAACCATGTCGGGAATTGAACCCGAGACCTCTTGCATGGCAGGCAAATGCGCTGACCGTAATTACGCTACGAGGTCGACAAAATAAAAAAACGTAATTAAATAATAATAGTGGATTATAATTTTATATGAAAATAGTATAGGTTCTGACAAAAAAAACACGAAAATATACGAATAAATAATTTAAAAACACCAATAAATAAAACACGTGGCGCATTGTCTCCAATGATCTAGATTTTACTGATTTATTACATTGATCGAAAGTATTTTTTTACTTAAATAGGTTCAACATACTTTTCTTGAGAGACGCATGGGACGTTCTATCTCCTCTGTCTACTCCTATGGATGAATGGGGTAAGATAAAGTCTCACTTCTTTAGTTTGTTATACCCTCAATTTAAAATCAGAAAACTTCGTATAATATGTAACTTTAGCTTAGTTGGAATGTAATTTTACGTATGCAATTGTAAATTGTAGGGTACCCTTGAAGTGATTTTTCACAAAATGGCGCTATATATACCAGCCAAATATTATTATGCTCGTAGTCAGCGTTGCCAACCTCAGGGGGGGGGGGGGGGGGGGCGAGGGTAGCCATGGTTTTACCGCGCTCTTCAAAAACGGTTTTTTTTAGAAAACAGTTTCGCATATCACAAACAGTTTAAAACCGTTGAGAGCGGCGAGGAGAGGGGGTGGCTGCAGTTTTGTCATAAAAATTGACATTTGTTCAAGATGTTGAAAAATTGGTAGAATTATCATGAAATTCGATGGATTGATTCCAAAATTGGTAGATCTACGGAAAAATCGGTAAAGACGCCTTACCGAATAAGATATAACATTTTTTGTCTCCTTATATTGCCTGGTTGCTCTTTTTCCTATCTTTGAAATAAGAATATAAAACTTTGTCACAAATCAACAAAATATCGGGTCGAAATATTGTTTTTTTCAATTTTAAGAATTTGAATATTTTATTATTATACTTTATTTAATCTTAGCTGCAACGATTGACGATGTATAAAATAAAGGAATGATCCCTCGCTGATCTCAGATCGAGTGCATTCCATCTTCAGAAACGATTTTATATTCCCCATAGATGTACAAGAACTTGACAGGTGCGTGTATCTTGCTTGTATGTATATCTAGGTACATTATGTCTGAAACCTAAATAACTAACATTCCTGGTGCTTGAACAAGTATTTTACCCGGTTTTGCATGACATTACTAGCCATTAATTAAAACACAACATGGCAACTTTTTTACATTTCTTTTAGGGTAACATGAGTTTTCAACATATTTTTTGGCTGTTTGTTGTGTAAAGAAAAGTATACATTTAATAATATGGACAAAACCTATCTACTGTCTACCAAGAGAAAAACAAAAGATATCACTAGACCACAATTGCCAGTTGCATAGAAAAAAGTTTGTCAAAACATTAAATTGTTACGTTTTTGTTAAAATAGACAAAATGGGTGGCACGAAAAAAGGTGAGGAAAATATTTATTTGAAAAAAACATGCCAAAAACATTTAAGCATTATAGTGCTGTGTTATCAATATATGTATATGCAAAAATGAGTGATTTTTTTATCGAAAGGAATAAACATTGACAATTGGTTCAATAATTTATGTTTGAAAGTACCACCACACCATTCCGTTTCTGCACCTAATAGTTCATAGGACATTACATTGGTACACCTATCTCAGCGTATCTCGATAATTTCTGTTATATGAAGGTAAGTTGATCAGTCTTACGCTTCAGGTAAATTCAGGTTACCAGTCCACGGACTATCAAATTTTGTAGTGTGAAAACACCCTTTTCAAACAAATATTTTTATTCAACCATGTCGGGAATCGAACCCGGGACCTCTTGAATGGTGGGCAAACGAGCTGACCATTACATTACGAGGCCGGCTTGAAGACAAGTATGACAATATTTTTAAGCTAATTTTAATCATTAAAAATAACGTGGTCTACAAAAATTTGGACAAACTCAAAATATTGTTGATAAATACACCTGGCCCACGAAGAAGTATAGAAATTAAAAAAATAACATTTTCAGGCGTTGCCTAGTATGTAGGTAAAATAATTCAATTAGATGAATCTTACCCGCATAAATAAAGGTTTCAGCTCTTTGACTTCACAAAAAAAAACAGATAAAAGAATTGAAGGAATATAGATGTTCAAATATGGGCAGAATGGTGAATGATACAGTGTGTAAAGTGGCCACTTGAACCAGCCATTGACAGGTCATAAGCCCTGTAGATGCCTAGACTTCTATTTTATCTTCTCTTAAATGTTCTTCATCTCTGTTGTAATATGTTAATATAAACAGCTCCCCAGGGAGTTGAATCCAGTCCTTGTCTACAAAAATTTGGACAAACTCAAAATATTGTTACATATATATTTATTAATTTTCTTATTTCGAAAATCCAACTACATAAATACATGCATTTTAATATGATGAGTTTTTCTACTGACATTTCTCAGTGGAATGAATACGTATATAGTTTTATTCCACTTTTATTTATAATTTTTTACCAGTGACCGGGTTTCTTCTGTCGGCTGGTAAAATAATTTATAAATAAAAGTGGAATTTTTATTATTGTTTTCTATATACGTATTTTTATTATTATAATTAACATGCATTTTATATAAATGGTTTGGAATTTGATACATTTCAACAAAAAAATCTGCATAAAAATATAGCACCCACTGTGACACGAAAAATAAACGAAAAATTAAAAAAGTCCCATGTTTATAACGTGGGTTCATATTATCTATGCTTGTATGAGTCTGGCAACTTTGTGTGTGGAAGTGTAAGAGAAAAATGAAATAAACAGTCGGAAGCTGTCATCCGTTAATCACCTCTCCAAGTTGCCACCTACCAACTGATGGATTATAGTTAACCCATCATAGGTTAGGTGATAAATTAAAACGAAACATCGTATCATCGTTTTCACAAAGAAAATAAATTTATAACGTGGCTCACAGTATAAATAAATCAACATATATAGAATAAAGCAAATAAAACAGTATGGGAACATTAATAAATAAGGGATTCAATATAGGCCAGTGGCCAAGTACATTTACCTTGCAAAAGGTCGTGCTGATTTAGATTTTTGATATGTTGTACCTATATACCCAGCAGGCGCGTGCAGTGACTTTTATCAGTAAGGATGCTGACAAAAATCATGTTTCTTATATTAGTAGAATCATTCAGAATTATTTAATTCGCTGTATAAGTTGTCCATCAGAGTAATTATAATTAATAATTGATGGTCAATAAATTGACGGAGCACAGGCGCGTCTAGAGGAGAAGCAGTAAATTTCCTTATTTTCTTCTTTTTTTTCCACTCCTAAGTGGAGCATGTTGACATCACCAGACGCCTTCGAGAGACCTTATCGTTAGCCAGCACTCTCGCCTCTTCCAACGTCAATTCCGCGTCCCTTAATTCCGCCGAACAAAGCTGAAAGGTCGCCACCGATGGTCTTCCAGGACGGTCCCCGTAGGTGTGAAAAGGAGATAAACAATATAATCATCCAAACACCTTAAATAAGACCCGAGACAATTGTTCTTAAATTTGGGCCAAGTGTCAATAATGCGCTACTTCAAACTTTATGATAAACGTTATAACAGTCGTTTTTTCTTTGCATTATACAAGTTGGATGCTTCTTATCTCTCTGGGTCCCTAAAGAGAAATTTAAAACCTTATGAACCTAAAGCGCGTGCGCGAAAATTTGGACAATTGCTGTGGGAACTAGACGCAACTCGACAAGCAGCATCCCGCGTCTACATCAAATACTATCAAGAACAAAATACTTATATATTCAGTACGTACGTTGATATAAGAAATACGCATATGTAGCTAGGTATGTATACTGAAGATATTGTTTAAATAGCGTGCACCCAAAATTTCTCAGTGAGAATATTAGGAATACATATTTAAAGGTTTTATTTCGTATTTATAATGTTTTTTTTTAGAAAAATTCATAAAAACAAGCAAAATCTAGGGGTATTGCTGAAGTTGTTATCTCTCAAAGACTTTCTGTAATATCGTTTAAAATAAAACTCATAAAACCTGGGAAAAAAACAAACTATAATTTAATAATTTTTAAGGGATGCGCCGCATCCACAGTATCTATAAACGAAACGCGCTGGTACCTAGGGCCTCATTAAAATTTCAAGCTTTTTAATTTAGCAAGCTTGTGCGCACGTCGGAATAACCACTTTTGTGTCACTATTTAAGATTTTTGCTTAATACTTCTGCGTTCTTCAGAAAACATTTTAGTTTAGAATTCCAACCGTTCATGCTTTTTGTGGCTGCAGGCCATGTTCTAATCTAGCACTTTTTTTTAAACACACGAAAAGGTCTATTCATAAATAATGTAAATAGAGGATCGATTTCATAACTCAATGCGCTCTGTAGCTGCATGACTTGTTTGTATACTCAATGTACAGCGCTCCTCAGATTTTTTTCAGAAAAAGGCGATATGTGAATAATCCATAAAAATGGCAAGACAATAAAGCGTTATATTTTAATGAAATATATTGGCAGTCTCAGAACAAATGCATATTTTATGAAATTCTTTATTTCGAAGACCTTTCTTGGGAATGGATATACTAAAGATATTGATTTATTTAACTCTACATTTGGGCAATAAAAAATATACGATAATTACGATATTCGTCGTTTTGTGTAAAAGCTAGCTTATTTTGTTAATTTCTACAAAACTTTTTTTTTCTCATTGACTGATAAACCATACCGATTTTTTCAAATTATTAATAAAATATTTTACCAGAACACATCATATGATTGAATCAACAATGTATTCACCCGTACCGAGGAAAAAGTATTTGCACAACACCATTTACTATCATTTCTATATTTACTGGTTTCGAGACGTACCTGTCTCTTCGCCAGGACACAAATGAAACTAACATGCAAATACCACCATCAACATATATTGTCTCTGCTACTATAGTTGCATCGTCTGCGTAGTACGTGATGTTAACGACCTTAAATCCCTTAGTTCTAGATCAACCACTTTCTTCATTATAGAAAGAGATTTATGTATTTATTTTATTTGTGTAAAAAAAGGTTTTTGGCTAATATATTGTTGTTTTCTATTTAGTTATAAAGGTGCTAAACTTGCTTTGTTTCTTTGTTGTTTTTAATCTTAAATTGTGGAGTTCTGCAGGGGTCAATCCTTGGTCCAATTTTGTTCCTCATATATATTAATGACATTACTAAGTGGGGTCTAAGGGGTACTCTTCAATTGTATGCCGATGATACTGTTATTTTTTACTATAATCGTAACCTGAAAGAACTCGAAAACATAATGGAGACAGATTTCAATCGTCTAGCTGACTGGATGAGATTAAATAAATTAAGTTTGAATGTTAAAAAAACATGTTATATGATTTTTGGGAACAAACAGGACTTAAATATCAATATTTCTCTCGGAACTGGCTATATTGAAAAGACTAACTTAATACTTGAGACTATTTATTGGCTCCAAACTTTCATGAAGCTACCAATTTGAGCATATAAAATCAAAAATATCACCCGTAACTGGCGTATTGCATAGACTTCGAGGCTTGCTTCCTCATTCCGTTTTATTTGCCGTCTACTACGCTATGATTCATTCCCAACTATCTTATTTATCATGCATATGGGGTTTTGCCATCAAAAATCAGATCTCGGAAATACAAGTTTTTCAGAACAGAGCTCTAAGAAACATTCTTGGACTTAAATCTGATTCCCATGTTAAGGATATCGATCGACAAACAAAGATTCTTCCTTTCAAGGTAATGCCACTGCATGACATAACCAATACTATTTTAAATATCTTAAACTTTCCTGTTCTCTCAAATTTAAAACACACATTTGGTCATAATATTATTCATAATTACAATACGCGTTATTTAGGGAATCTTCATGTGTCTAAGTTTCGCTCAACAAAGTCCTTGGAAAGTATTGGCCATACCGAATATAATAAACTGCCCGATGAGCTAAGACAGGAAATATTGAATAAAAAATCCAGAAGTGTCGGAATTAAAAAATATTTCTTAAATCTTTTTGATAGTGATCATTATTAGTGTAGTTGTTATAAAATAGTGTTTTATGTTTCTTAAACAATAATGTTTTCTTTTCATTTCGGATGTATTAATTTGTATGATATTATGTATTGTCAATTTTTTTTTTCTTAAATGAGTCCAAATGAGTTTTTTTTAATAATTCCTGGGAGGATAATATGTACTTTTTGTATTATATGTTTTAATTATAAAAAAAAATAAAAAAAATATATGAGCTGTTCAAAAAAAAAGCGAAAGTTATTCAAGTCCTGGATTGAGTTTTAGTAACTCTTGGGAATGTAATTTATATATAATATGCTTTGTAAAATACTTTTTATTATATGATTTATAAATAAATTAAAAAAACCCTACTCCATAGTGGTTACACAAAAATATTTCACGCTTAAATTGATCAGGATAAGGAGAATGGTAAAATACGATTTACATGTTAGAGCAATTAGGGTCCTGACGAAGAGACCATTACGTTTCCAAACCGGAAGACATGGAAAAGTCGGTAAGTGGTAATATGCAAAACTTTAGTAACATTTATTAAACTACAATATTTCGAGTTTGTCCAAATGTTTGTAGACAAAATACGGGGTCTCAACCCCTAGGCAGTCATTAAGATAAATAAATTACAATAGGGATGGAGAACATATTAGAGAAGGGAATATGGAAGTGTAGGAATTTAGAGGGCTAATGACCTGTCATTGGCTGGTTTAAGTGTGTAAACTGGCTACTTAACCCTGCCAATTACAGGTCATAAGCCTTGTAAATGCCTACACTTCCATGTTCCCTTCTTTAAAATATTCTCCATCCCTGTTTTAATTTTTTAATTTATTGAATTGTTTGAAACGCTAATGCCATAAATATTATTAATAAGATACATCCAACTATTAACTCTAGTAGGTATTAGGCTGCGTTTTACGTATCACTACAAAAATCTTGATATCAAAAATATTTACCAAAATTCTAAATCACGCTTTTATCAAAACAGCTAACGTGTTTTTACATTCTATTACTTTTCTAATTAATACTTACAGGAATTATTTATTAACCCCAATTAATAATGTTTTAAAATTACTCCGCACTGTAGAGGCTTTTTAATTAAGCAGAATTACCTTACGTAGCACAAGTCCATAGTCCAACCATATTTGTGTGGTGAAGGTTGGAATTAAGTATAAGTTACCAACCCTAATGACATCAGCGCTAGTGCAGCTCTAACTCGCAATATACATGTTTAAAATAAATAATAAATCAAGCCGCTTCCTCCCACGTGGATAATGCCTCCACGAAGGTACTTGGCAGGTGTATAAAGCTACTGCTTAAATTGATTTCAAGCGATTTGTTATACTTTCAATAGAAACAGGGTTCTTCGAGTGCCTGATGATTTTTCATTCTTCGTACAACTGTATAGTATAACGCTTATTCGACAAGGAATATTTATATATTCTTGCGTTATTTAAATATATCAATTTCGGGTGAAATATCAGCCACTGGTATTTTCGCTCAATTTTATATATTTTATTTAAGGAGAGGCACTAGGGTAATGATCACGCGTGAGTTATATTAATTAATTTATACTTTCACATTGTTTGTATTCTTTTTTTTAAACAGAATAATGTTCTCTCACTTGGGTGTCCCGTGCCGAGGGAAACATTTTACAAAAAGTGAAACATGCCTTTAATTAGTTATTTAACAAAGTTAACATAATAATAATTAAAAAAACGTAATTAATCTATTTGACCCTATTTTTATTAACATAATAAGCAAAATAAACTAAAATAATCATAAAAAACATAACCAATTTATATAGACTAATAGACCAAATTTTATAAACAGTACACACATTTTACCCATTTGACTTGATCCACGCATCGATCCGTGCGGAATCCACCTCCACTATCCATTTTTTAATAGCAATTTTATATTGTGAGTATGTACTTACTAATTGTCCTTATAGATAATGGAAGTAGATTGTACACTTTAACCAAGTAGTAGGCCAATCCTCTTTGACCGAATGTTGTATTAATTTTAATTATTTTTTTGCAGCATCAGGGTGGAAGTATTTAGTAATTCTTGTATTTGTGAAAGAAGTTATGGAAGGTAGAGAATACTGTTTGTGTGCGTATAGTTACAGGTTTTTTCATAAAGTTGTTTTATAAATGTTACATTAAGATTTTCGAACATACCGAGGGAGCTAGTTCTGATTACGACTCTTAAGATCATTTTTATTAAAGCTTTTTGTGCAATAATTATTTGTTTGATCAGTGTGTCATTTACCTTATGATAAACCGTGTCATAAATTACTATTTGGTATTTATCACTAGATATATACATATAGATATCACTAGATAAATACCAAATAAGGATTTATCGCAAATCAGCTCTGTACTATACTGCCGTAAGGGTTACGATGAAAACTTAAATCTATATTATTTTGCAGTATCCTTGTAAAGAAATTTTCGCTAAAGGTAAGTATTTTTTTTATGTGAATGTGTAAAAAACACTAACTAGTAAGCAGTTTCGAAAAAAACATAGTCTTTTATTGTAAAAAAAGTCAAAGAACATAAAAAAATGAAAAAAATGTCGCCACTTTCCCAATCATTCTTTTTATTTCTTCATTTTTCTTCGAATCTTTCTTTTTTGCAGGTTCGCGCATTGGCGTATAATTAATTACTAAATGCATAAAATATCGCATTACCTTCGACAATTTGAAAAAAGAGATAGCAAATCACCATATAAAAGGAAATATTTATGTTAGAAAGAGGTGCAAGAAAGGGAACTACTCTTAATTGAAAATTCATCTATTACGTGCTAATGACGTGTCTTTTTGGGTATACGTCATTGGGTTGGTAAGATTAATGAATTATTTGCAATTTTTGCAAATGAAAAAATTGTCCCGTTTTAATGGCTTTGAGTTTTAGTACAGAAATGAAGGCGTGTGATGAAACTCGCGCATTTTTTCTCCGCGTAATGCGGGAATCTCTTTAATGATAAGAATTGCAGGAAAGTTTTGAAGAAAATCTGTTTGAAATACAAGGTATTGTGCGAAGAATTTTCTTACTTTTTTACTTGAAATTAGTAAATGTAATTCAATCGATAATCGAGGAAAAGGTTTATACCAAAAATATTACAACAGAGATGAAGAACATTTTAGAGAAGGGAATAAATACGTCCAGGCATCCACAGGACTTATGACCTGTCATTGGCCGGTTTAAAAGACCACTTTACACACTGTGTAACATTCACCATTTTGCCTATATTTGAACATCTATATTCCTTCAATTCTTCCATCTGCTGACGTTTGTGAAGCTTATTTCCCATATTCCCTTCTCTCAAATGTTCTTCATCTCGGTAATAATGTGTTAATATTAACAGCTCCCTAGGGGGTTGAATAAAGTCCTCGTCTACAAAAATTTGGACAAACTCAAATCATTGTTTATACCAAGTTATGCCAGGGTAAGGATGTATTATTGTTATAACTATTATTGTGGATAATTGACATAGAGCCATTTTTGTTAAAAACTCACCTTAAGGGTGGTCTTTAATAAATATCCCAATACGTCTTGCAGCTACTTAGCACATGGACGGTTGGGATTCTAGTTCATCGTTTCCAATTATGATTTAAATTGATATCTAACAAACAACAGATAGGAGCTAGATTACAGCATGTCTTGCAGCTACAGAGCGCATGGACGGTATGAAAATTAGCCCCCATTAAATTATTTAAAGATTGAATTTGAGTTTTTTTTAAATCGTTTACAACTAAGAGCTGGATTACAACAGAGCGCATGGTCGATTGGGATTACAAACCCTATTTATTAATTTTAAGTTTGAAATGATTTAATTGTTAATGAAATTCACTTAAATGAACGTCTTGAAGCTACAAGGCGCGTTGACAAATGGCGTTCTGGAAAAAGTAAAAATGATTTAAATAAAAAATATGCATTCAGCAGAATATTATGTTAGTCAAGTGTTGTGATAAAAAGTAAACAATAAACAACTCAATGAAAAAAGCACTGTTTTCAAATATTACATTATTTTTACAAGATTAAAGTAACTATCGATGGCCGAGGGGTCTGACTGGTAATCGAAAACAAGTTAGTTACATCTATTCGGTTAATTCCTGGTAGATAAGATGCACATGTGCACCTAGGGACGATGTATTTTATTCCATCGGCTTCGAGTCCATTTTGAGACGCAACTTTAGAGTAGAATGTATATAATTAAGAACTCAACAATCCCGCTTAAAATTTCTGAATGAATTTTTACATTTTTGTCGAACGTTCGATATTTCTATAGAGTAATATGTAACTGTACTAGTGTAGAATTTAGTAATGTGTGTTGTATAGTGAGAATAGTGAGTGTACAATACTCCCCCATGGAGGATGTGTGTACCGGGGCCAATTGACCTCTCACCCACTCCTGTAAACCTGTCAATTATCATCCAGGGCCAAACTTAATAAAACTGGAGTATTTTTCGTATAATATTGGTAATAATTTTATTTATTTATGGCTAAAATAAAAGACGTAAATAGGATTCTTTTCAAGTTTATTATACAAATATCTAAAAACCAAAATAATCAATAGAGTACACAATAGGAAACTTAAGCCAGACGGAAAATTGGATACAAAAATGTTTTTTGCGTGCGGTAAAAATTAGAGAATTCAATTTTATTGCAAAGATTCTTGAAAATGTACGAAAAAAATAATAAAAACGCACTACTTTGATCGACGTCACTGGTTTATATGAACCAACCAATGATATGAGAGCTGTGAAGAATATCCGCTTGGCATATCGTAAACAAACCGATCGGTAGAACTAACAGATAACAACCTCTGACGTCACACGCGGAGTTATTTCAGAAAAACGAAACTTTAAAAAATAATAGCGCTGATAATACGATATATAATTATTATTTACTTCAATTAAAAAAATTGAACTTCCTTGTTGTTTTTATCTGTAATATCCTTTTAATGTTGAATATTAACTTTTTGAAATGTCCATTTCCAAGCACAAGATCTTTTCACTGTTTTTAAAAAATGCACTGCAAATTCAAATTCAAAATTGTGAATACTAAACAATAAACTAAAAATAAAATCCGGTCGTTAATTCATGGGACCAGACCATTATCTATGGGTAGTTTTATCTAACTTCTGGTTTTTCATAAAGAAGAAGTATAGATAGTGAAAAACATTTTAAGACGTTTTATATTATAAATATATATTTATATTTGTATAATTTATACAGCGCCGTTTTTGTGAAAATCACCTCACGGGCGCTGTACAATAAATAAATAGGCCACCACGTCTTGCAGCTACAGAGCGCATGGACGGTTGGGATTCTTGTTCCTCGTCTCCAATTATGACATACAGGATCTAGATTACAGCACGTCTTGCAGCTACAGAGCGCATAGACAATAAGAAATCTAGCTCCTACTTACATTTTTTATTTGATAATAAAGTTTAGAGATTTAGTGATATTTAAAAAAAATATATAAAAAAGAAATTTATAAAAATAGAAGTTAGATAACAGGTCTTGCACCTACTGAGTGCATGGACGGTTGGAATTCTAGACCTAATTTACTTAATTTTGATATTTGATAGTTGATAACATTTACCTATTGAAGCTAAAATACTAATCGTCTTGCAGCTACAAAATGCATGGACAAGTGAAATACTGGCTACTTAAAATTATCGATATATTTACAAAAACTAACATTGAGCATAATAGTAAATTTGTAAAGTGTTCGTGCTAAAAAGTAAACAATAAAAAACTAAACAGATAAAGCACTTCAACACTCTGGATAGCATAACAGATAAAAATATCCGAAGGGTAGCTTTTGTAGATGTTCGGTAGTCACTAGTCACTGTCGCAGTATCGCACAAGTGCAAACACATGTTGTTTGCTAAATTCCTAGAAGATGGTCCGGTCCACGTGTAGTTGCCGGAGGGGGGAAAGAAGCCTATTGTTCCAACGACTTTGTATCCATTTTAGTCTGTATTATTTCGTTTTATAATGAGTATGAAATTCCCGCTCAATTTTTTTTTTTTTTTAACATTATTATTAGACAAACGTGTGTATGAGAGTGGTTTAAGGATTAACGTATCATTTTGTTTGTACGAGTATATTAGAAAGAATATTTTAAATCTATTGAGTATGTATCAATAAGTTCACTTTTAGTAGCACTGTTGTAGTGGGAGGTAGTATTCCAGATAGTTAAATCTTGGTACATTCGCATCACAAATTAATACATTCTTTAACGATTTTAATGGGTTTATATACTTTTTTATGATTTGAAAGTAGGCGCACTGTTGTTTGAAAGTTTCCGTTATTCACTACTTGTCACATAATATTTTGTAAGAATAAAGCGCAAAATAATGCTTTAAAATGAATGGTATTCTTTTCCACTTTTGGTCTACACATCGACCACTTATAAACACTAACACAATGTTTGTTTAACAGTTAACAATTTAATTTAGAATTTTAAGCTACTATTGGATAGAAAAACTATTATTCACGCCCAGCCGGTACGAAGACTGAGCGCGAACTGCATGAATGAACTGCGCGAATGCAATACGCAGGTGAAATGATTCAGTCAGATAATCGCACCCGAAGAAATATTCAGCTCGTTTTTAATTAATTAATTTATTTATTTCTTATTTCTTTGCAAAGTTCATAATTTAATTTAATTCAAAAGATAATCAAACATAAAAAGAGATAAACAGTACATTCGTTTATCATATTTATACATTTTTTTGTTGTATCATTGCCAGTCTCACAAGCTTCATAAACATAAACAGATGGCACAATTTAGGAAATGTAGATGTTGGCAGTATTGTGATACAACACAGAGTGTAGAGTTATCAATTAAACCAGCCAATAACAGGTCATATGCCCTGTAGATACCAACACTATTATATTCCTTTTCTAATTTTACCTTTTGAAAATCATAGTAGTGTAAGTCTAAAACTCATAACATGAAGAAAAAATAGTTTAAAAGTTTTACAAATCAGTAAAATTAATCAACAGGCCTTGAGAACTTCCGATTTTTTTTCACTTAGTATATTTTCGCTCTTAAAGTACGTAAAAATGAGTAATTTTTGTAGCATTTTGAAAATTTGAAGTTTCGCCTCTGTGATTCTCTACAGGCTATATGTGTTAAGTAAATAACAGCATTTATCGATACTATTCCTGGCCGTTTACCTTTTGTTCCCATCCTTCCTTTGACCCATCCTTATAGTACCTACCTAACATCAAGATTCTCAAAATTAGAAGATTCGGATTTAGAACAAAAACCAAACAAAATTTTTGACTTCACATAAAATCGCATAAAAAATGGTTGGATTCGTCGCGCGTCGTTGAAAACATTGTTACATTTAAAAGATCATTTTGTCATCCAGTGTCAGAAATTGACATTCATACAGATCAGATTAAAGGTAGGTATCCATTCCATGTTCCTATCCTTTCTTCAAATATTTCCCAATCACAAAACTGAACGAAATTCCCTTTTTCATTTACAGTCCGCCTTTTTGTTAACAATATGTTCTCCATCTGTGTTGTAATATATGTATTTTCAAGATAGATCTACACTATGTAAATAGAGGCGGGGAAATTTCACTTTAAAAAAAACCTTCGCTAAAGTCCGCCCCTGCGTCTGAAAGGCCACAACTCGGGTCGGCACCATTAGTCCGGCCATCTTGTGTGCCAACCTATAACGGCGAATGTTTATCGTCACTTGGTTGTCCTCTTGGAGTGAGTAAGGCTGTACTATATAGTGTATTGCATTGTGCACAGCGCTGGTACTATTTCTACAAGTAAATTCCTAATACTGAGTATCACGCCATGGTGCGAGAAGTACACCATACATTATATTATTTGCCGGTTCTCCTGGCGATACGAAGCAACAAACACAATTTATATTAATTTGAGAAAAATTACGGACATTTACGGAATCAATATATTAAAAGAACTTTATTTTGCATATTTATAAAGATCTTATATTCTAAAGAAAAATTAAAACTCTTTGTTTTTAACTACTTCTTTGCCTTCTTCAGCCTTGTTTTCTCCACTGCTGGATAAAGGCATCTTTCAAACGTTTCCACTATTTTCCATCACCCGCTTTTATCATCCATGTTCTATCGGTTATCGAGGTAATGTCGTCGGCCCATCTTTTTTGCGGCCTTTCAACACCTCTTTTGTTTGCCTATGGTCTCCACTTTATTATTTTGGGTGTCTACCTGCCATCATTTTGCCTAGCCAAGTGTCCTGCCCACTGCCATTTTAATTTTGCTGCACGATCCACGATATATACGATTTCGGTTCGTTTCATTTCATTTCTTTCATTTTTTATTATTTCTCTTAGACATACACCGAGCATACGTTTTCCATGGATCGTTGCGTGCATTTTTTACTTTACTTTACGTTACTTTTCTGTCACAGACATGGTTTGTCGTCCATATGTCGTCATGGACTTGTTTATTTTTTAAAATGTACTTTAGTTTGCCGAAAGCAGCCCAACTTAGTATATTAACTTTTCTTGTTGGCAGCTCTACTGTCCGGTTAGCTTTGTCAAGTGTGTCTTTGTGTCCGAGGTATATGTTTTCCTTATTTGGACCGGGTTGTAGTTCCGTGGTAGTATTGTGGACTCACGGACCAAAGGTCTCAGGTTCAAATCCCACTCTACCACAACTCGATTTCCATTTTTCCAGCACAAGGTATTTACGACTTTTAGGAAATGGTCTGAAAATTTTAATATTTGAGTAAATAATAAGAACTCAAGTATTTCTCTTAATTTTTTTAAAATAAAATATACAAATATAAATACATATATATATATATATATATAAACATATATTTATAATTAGCTAAGGTTGTAAACATAAGTAGTAATAGCAGTTAACATGGATAGTATAACAAACTCGTTACCCATCCGTTGCTGTTATCGACTCTGATTGCTTTACATTTTAATAAATACAAACCCCATGAAAATGGAAAGCAGTAAGTAATGTAAGCAGGTATCCAATACCTTATAATCAACAAATAAAATAAAATCTGCAAAAAAGATGAAAATCAGGTATTAGCAGTGTCCTGTCCTCTCTCATGTTAATTTTGCTGCACGATCCATGATATCTACGACTACGGTTTGTCTTTTAGACATATACCACTTAATATTAACTATTTATTTACCAACTGGTTTCGAAGCTCCCAAGTTCCTTATCAAGGCAAAATTTAATAATGAATATGATAATATTATAATTTTAAGTGTCTACTAAATATTTAATCAAATTTATATAGGGGTAATATAAGTCACGTCATTAGGTCAAGCAGTATTTTGTGTTTGTGTAAGTATGGACTGAGGGGAGTGGGGGATTAAAATTCGATCATTTGCCAAAATAAGACAGTGCTTCAAATAGAAATGTTATAACATTTACATATTACAACAGAGATGAAGAACATTTAAGAGAAGGTAATATAGAAGTCTAGGCATCTACATGGCTTATGACCTGTCAATGGCTGGTTTAAGTGGCCACTTTACACACTGTGTAACATTCACCATTCTGCCCATACTTTATATTTTATAATATTTATGCTTCACACAATGTACTAGAGAAAAAAAAACTGGAAATATAATTTCTAAACTAAAAACGACAACAGGACTAAGGTATTTACATTAACACATTGTATCCCGGATCCGTGCAAACACGTGATTGTATAACCCGTCCCGGTTCCGTAATTTCACGTGGTTTACCAGCCATCTAAAAATGTTAATTTTATTTACATGAAGTGACTTTTATTATAACTTTTCCGTATTTCTATGAATAGCAAATTCTCTAACCATTCCAAAAACTGTCATCTGATTTGCAATATCAATAAATATAGGGATCTCCTTTATCGATTTAAAGATTTTTTTTCTTCAAGGCTTATCGTGGCCATTTGCCATATCGCTATTCGCCATGACGGTTTCGCTCAGTTTTGCTTGCAGTTGACGTTTGATTTTGAAAATTGTGATTCAGATTAAGTTTCAGTTGATTTAACCCAGCATTTTTATAATTATATCACTTTTAAGAAACCCCTCGCAAAACATGAAATTTCACAAAAATTAGCCAGGCACACGGTAAGTTTTATGCGTACTAGGCCGGTGACTCAAAGTGTTTATATTAACTAAAAGTAATATTTAGTAAAGTCGATAAAATTACTTATATTATATTAAAAAATTCAATGAGGATAACATAACATTTAGACAAAGTTGTAAATGGTGTTTAAGAGACTTTTTGTTTAAGAATAAAAAGCCCTCAAAACAGTTTATATCTGCAGATAAGTACTGCATTTCAACCCATAAATATTAAAATATTACAACAGAGAAGGAAAATATTTTAATGAAGGGAATATGGGATAAAAAAAATAAAAATACATATTTTCATAAAAGAAATATTAGCGTTCTCTTAATTTACCAGAATATTTCCATTTTGGAGGCCATGAAAACTGAGTGAAAATCGAGTTGTAAATAACTGACTATTAGATAATGGAAATCAAGTAAAGTGAGGTTCGAACCTCGGACCTCTGATCTGTGAGTCCATAACATTAACGGTGGGACCACAATCCGATTCGAACATGTCATTGGCCGGTCAATATGGCCACATTAAAAATTATTAATATTTTTTTCAAAAGTAATAATCTTAAAATTAAAAGTCCCGCAGAATTGTATGCATACAATTCGTCAGTAGTTTTTAATATTAATATTTACATTTTTAAATATTTTATACTTAAACTTAATTTATAATAATTGTGTTTGCAAATCAGTATATATTTTACCATATTTTGCTAAAAATTACGACTATCATTAATACAAAAAACTTCTTTTAGTAGTCATAATTTAAGCAAACGTCTCACACCCGTATTTAATTCACTATTCTTAAGAAAGTTTGGTAACATGTTACAAATTTCGGGTATACTGTATTGCAGTGTTCTTTTGCCATATTTATCAAAATATCTAGGAACAGCTAAGAGCCTTTCCATACTAGTAAACCCAGTTGTGATTAATAATTCAGTATATACATACACTGTGTAATTAATTATTTTTTAAAGCAACTTTGATCAATAAATAAAAAAATATGTAAATGTAAATTGAACAATGAGTTTTTACTGTAAATTATTTATATAAAATGAATTTAAATAAAAAAACAAAAAAATAATATATTTCAGTCACTGAACTGGCACATGAAGCGTAAGACTCATCATCCTACAGTTATGTAATAAAAATGATCAAGAAAACGAATTATATGATACGTATATAATGTAATGGTGCAAAGCCTATATTACACCGTCTTTCCCTTTAAATTAATTATTCGAAGCCGCTATGTCCTATTCTTGGTTCTCAATTCCAATAATCTATTAGCGAGCTCCTCGCCATATCTCATGCCTGTACAGAGTGCCGACTGCGCGGAAGCTTCAAAGCAAAATGGACCTTCACGCCCGCCTATAGTCAGGATGAGGAATGTTCCCCTGGAGCAGGCCTGGGCGGGGCCCCATACATCCTCAGCCTATGGACGACTAGTGACATCGCCGCTAATTGAAAACCAAAATAATAAATCTCTACCGCCCATGCACCGATTCCTTCCGATGCACATTTGTTAGCCCGCGACACATTGATATTGATTGCTATTTGCTTTGCTGTGCATTGATTCTCTTCGATCGATTTAATGCAGCACCTACGATCAAGAATAAGCCGATGCGATTATTTGCATCACCCTTTTCCGCGAAGAAAAATAGTGCTATAAATAATGCGTCAAGTTAACAAAAAAGTTTATTTCTTTATTTCCGATGAATTTTGTTGTTTGACTATGATCACATTTTTGTTTTTTGTATTGAATTTTCTTAATTTGCAATTGTATAATCTATCTGTCTACATACTGAAAAATGATAAGCAAAAGCAAACGGACATAGAAACATAAAATCGGGCTGAAATTTTTTAAGTGGGAGTTATTTAAACATTCTATAACTACTAAAGCCGGTAACAGGTAAATATCACGTTTTTTAAAACATTTTTAAAGTAATAAAGGTTTATAAAATACTGTCCTGTAAATTTTTTTTTTTGCTAATTATTAATGGCATAAAAAATATTTTTAAATTTGTAATTTTGAATTCCCGCAAAAAAGGTTATTCCATTGGCCACGCCGCTAATACGTTACAATTCATGTTTATTTGTTCCTGTCATTAAAATTTGTGTAGAAGAATATCACAAATCTTGACGTCACAACAACCAAGGCCAAGCACGTCGCGTTTTTCTAAGAACGTATTTTTATTGATTTTTTTTTACATCTTTGTATAAAAACATTTCTCCACAATATCAATATTGATTTTGAAAATACAATGAATTATTTTGAACCCATTTCATATATTTTTATGTATGTGATATTTCCCTATTGTTTGAGCAATTGCCATGAGGAAGTTCAGTGATTTTATTATATATTTTTAATTGTTAATAGGCTATCAAATTAAACCAAAAGTATTTTTTTAAATATTTTTATGCATCGTAATATCATCGTTAAAATTTTTACCGTTTTGTAATTTTGTAAATTCTCCGCCCGTGACGTTGCGAGTTGTCGTCGGTGAGTTGTGCTGACATTTAAAAGTAGAGCCCCGTAGCGTCAAAATACACGAGCGTTGAAAAAACTGGAAATTTATCACAACACATAAGAACGATCGGTTGATTGGTTGATTCTCTAGAACTTGTGGCGTAGTTTAAAGTTTTTCGTACATTTTAGAGAAACTTCGCCTTACAATTTAATGCTATAATTTTTAGCTTGTAGAGGATAATACAATTTTCCGTAGCACTGAACCTCTCATCGGTAAAAGTAATAGTTAATTGATTGATTTCTAATATTATAGGTAATAGTTAATGTTTTGAAAAGGTAACCCCTTTTCACACAAAAAGATTCGGTTTTTAAAATTGTAGTTATTACTTTCAATGTTTAACTATTACCAACGAATAAATAACCCGATCTAACGAAATGTTTGTTGTATAAAAACCCTCAAAGAATTTTCATTGCCTAGATGCATTATACTATACAAGTTTGTGAAAATTTTTGGTGGAAGTTCATTGTAATTTATTAAAGAAAAAAAGACAGGAAAATACGCAAACTTGGAGCAACCAGCCACCGATTTTATTGCTTTCCTGAGGTCTTTGATACTGGCAAACTTACTATACAATTATAAAAGTTACTTAAAAAACCGTTTACTTTTCCCACTGTTAAATTGCCTAAAAAAATTAAGGTTTTAAGTATAAAATTGTCTTATAAAAAGAATTGTTTGCTTCAAATATATAAAAACAAAATAAATATTAGTGTTTCTTGGTCACAAAACGTAAGTACGTGACCTAGAACAGGTGTTAATATCTTAATTCCCAAATTAAAACAACTACAGTACAACATCACTATACTTACAGAGGAATATTTTTCTTTAATGAAATGAAAAAAGAAAATAAAAAGTGCAGTCAAGAATACAATATATTTGAGAAAAAAGTGAAAAGATACATTTATAATTCTCTTTTGGGTAGCACTGATTAAAAACATATTTTATTTATCGTATTTTTTTGTAATTTTATATGTTACCATAAAAATAATAAAAATAAAAATCAAATTAACAAACTTTTCTCAGACGTCACTCCCCATTATGAACACAAGAATTGTTTTTTCTTTTACGTAATGGGAAACGTTAATGTAAATTTATATATAATTAATATAAAAGTTGTATTTAGTAGTGTATACTTATATTTGTTATCTGAATAAAAAAAAAAGCTATTTTTTCAAAAATATATTATATATTGATATGAAAAGAGTAATCAAAACCGAAAGAGATTCACGTCTAGTAGATGTCGCAAAAGCGATAAAACCAGTCACTAGTTATTCCGAATTTATGGATTTAAATATCACGGTAATACAAAAATTTGTCAGATTATTTCAATATGCATCGCTATAAGAAATTGACCTAACAAAAAGAGCATAGTGTACTAAACTTACGGCTTTTAATCCGAGTTAATATTACGTAAACATTTCCATATTGATATCACGGGTTACAGATCGCGTAACAGTTAGGATCAAATTATTAATCTAAGAAATTCCGCAACTTTCTAGATATAATAAATAATAGATAAAGTTTATCGATGAGCATCTTTATTGTCAGTTATAACGAGGATCATGTTTCTCGCTTAGTTTAATTGAGCGCCTATCGCGCTCATAATAAGCGTAGCCGTTCTTAATTCCCATTAATTGTTCTTAATCGAACGATAATCCGGCTGGATGGATCACGATACTGTCTCGGTGTATAATTTATTTGGCCTACGAACTCTGTGATTGTTCCGAGCTTGTAATGTGTGAGATGGTATCAGGAGTGCAGAAGAGATGCGGAGGAGATAGCAGAAGTGACGCCGCTCGTGAGGCCGACTGCCCAACAACTGCCCATTGCTCATCCGGAGTTCAAATGGCTGCGTGGATATACTGTGTTTTGGGCAGCTGCAACGCCAAACTCTAAACAAACTCATTTCATATGCAGTGAATGTTTTCTGGCAAAACATACTACGTAACCTGATTATTTAATCCCTGCACAAACGCCCGATAATGACCCGGAGCCTAATAAGGCCCGTACGACATATTTTTGACAATAAAATACAATTTTGCATTAACACCAAGCAAGATTTCATAAAAAAAATTTTGAAACGTTTTAACCAAAAAAATTAAAGACGTTTTTTTCTTCTTGTGGTATTTTTGTGCAATAATAAATAGGTACTGGTCGATTAATTAGAGCTGGCGCGTTCGCAAAACTTGCACAAACGCATTTAAAATCTACAAGCTGTTGATTTAAAAAAAAATTTTTTACATATACGCCCAATGGGAATTTTTATATATACAATTTTTTTTAAATTTCAGCTATATTGAAAGTTTACCTCATATGCTATATTTTTTAAAAAACCCCGTGTTGGAAAAGAAGATTGTTTTTATGAAAAAAATATAATAGGTTAAGAAAATATCATATATTAATTTATTTTTACACAAGTTGTTTTTTTATTTATGATCATATATTTTCTTCATCATTTTCGACTAACCGAATAATGAAAAGACTAGTTTTCTACCGCCATTTTTGGCAAAAAAAAATTTAGGAGCGACACGTTATTAAATAAATATACGATATTTCCTTAACTGTATTTTATTTTCTAATCCAAATGGGATTTTAAAAAAATAAAGCAAATTTGATTTAAATTGAGTATGAAAGTTTTTAAAATTAATATTCTGTACATTAAAAATGTGTTTGTGTAAGTTTTGCGAACGCTCCAGCACAATATTATCGCCTTATACATGTTTAGATTAAATGAAAAAATATATTAATAAACCCGTGTTTTTAATTCATAGAATAAACATACAATATTATTGTATTATTACTATTAAGAATCGCAGCAAAATTCAGACGAACACAGAAGCACCTTATGTGTATTTTATTACCATATTAGAAACTAACAAAGCAATAGTAGTATATGTCACGCTCATAAGGGCGTCTGAGCGCAAGAGAGACATAATGCGTATGCCGTACGATGTCATACCATACGCTTTTTTACCGATAGTACACAATGCGTTTGTGTATGTTTTGCTAACGCGCCAGCTTTAAATAATCGACCAGAAAGCCTTTATCATTACGTAAATAAAGATCAGTCAACTGGTCATCTTTAGTTTAGTTTAATTTTAGCATATTGCAACAGATATAAAGAACAATAAAGATAAGAAAATTTGGAAGTATAGGCATTTACAGGGTTTGTGACCTGTCATTGACTGGTTTAAGTAGCTACATTAACATTCACCATTTTGCCTTTGAATGAACATACACATTTCTTTCATCTGATGATTTTTGTGAAGTTTAAGAGCTGAAACCTTGTGTGACTCTCAACGCATGTGGCGCTCGACGCGGCTGTTTTTGTCATTATTCATTTCTATAACAAATCGGCTAGTTGACATTTCAATCGTAATGAGAATACCTAATACTGACTGATACATTGTGCTATTTTTTATAAAATTTTATGAAAATTATGTGTTAAATTAATGGATAATATAATGTATCACAAAGTTACGTCGTTGAAGTTGATTTCATAGCTGAGAGTTGTTGTATCACACAGAACCACATAAAAAATAGCAGTTCATAGCATATAATATCACTCACATTATATTATGTACCTACGAATCTAGCATTATGTAAATGTGTACAATTGTTTTTTGTCATATTTTATTCCGTGTATAAAGGTTCATTCGTCATTATTTTTTTTTAATTTGTAGAGCTTCTTAACCCTTAAATGCGTCGTGATGGAAATTTTCAAAATGATTTAAAATTATAAAAAACCTAAGTATTTTTTACATCTTCCGGCTTTTCGTAGATCTCTTTGTCACTAAAACAGTGTGGAACGAAGATGGATAAGCACTGCTTAGCTCGAAGTCTTATACGTTTATCGTGTTTATGAATATATTGTAAACCATTATTCTATTACCCTTGTTTGTCTTTGCTACATAGTTTTATGTTCTTTTTGTTTAGTTTTTTGTATATGTTTCTTCATGTAACTGTTGTAATTGGCTTAGGTAGTATAAATAATGAATGAATATTTTAAGAAATCTGGTAATAATTTGGAAAGGATTTAGGAGAAAAGAAAAATCAAATCCACCTTTTGTCTACGAATTATGCCAGTTGAAATTTTGATAGCGCGTCTTCGTAATTTCTGGAGTTCCGCGAAGTTTTGTACTCAAATTTCTCAGTTATTTATAACATTTTCAAAGGCAACAAAAATCAAATTTCGGAGAAAAAATATCAGTTTTTATGCATATACATTTACACTTTATGTTAAAAATATCGAATTCAATAAAGCAATTGTGATTTTTATAGAGTGTCTCAAAGCCAACTTAAATTTTTATTTTTTTATTAAAACACATACTGCTGTATTTTGAAGGTGTTTTCTTCTCAATGTAAAATATGGACACGAAAGTTACTTGTGGAAATTTTTGAACTCATTTTGACATAATTATGGATGAATTTCGTCAATAACTCGTTAAAATTTCGTTTTGAAATCCGGAACTGTCTGCGGATTATTTGCATACACTTTTCCTTCAGAACCCTCAAAGAAAAAGGCCAGAGGTGTCAGATCACACGATCTTGGTGGCCAGTTAATTTCTCCCCACCGCGAAATTACCTGCCTCTGGTTATGCCTGTTATGATATTGATCTGTTCCATGTATCCGAAGGGGTTTTCCGGAGCAGGATTCTCCTACTTCTTTGACATGAGTCTCTTTCATGTATTTTTTTCTTTTTTATAATGTGTACGTATTGAATATATGTTTGTCTTGGAAATTTTGTCTGCAACAACTGCATTCCGCAGTGTGGCAGGTTGCACCATTTCATTGAAAACAAATGTCATCAAAATTATCATGCCATTTTTAAAAAATATTATAATCTTAGCATATTAGGATTATAAATATTATTTTTTCCCAAAACTACACCTTAAAGACCACAAAACATTTTTTTAACTCGATACAAAAAATCATGCATTTAAGGGTCAATTAATAACATTCAGGTTTATTAAAGTGTTTTGTCTTTCCATAAACTTTTAATGTTGGAGAATATTGTAAGTCGTCTGTCAGTTTGAAAATGTTGTTTGGTTGGCGTTGTAGTCTATTTAATTATAATCAGTATACTCGTATAAAATTGCAAAGAAGTACCTAATACCTACAAACTTCGCATCATTTAGATTATATTAGAGGCCAGTTGCATTGTTCTTTAAGTCCCAATGCAGAACAGTTATGTACTGATGAGTTGTCAGGTATTCCGTGACCTGCCTCAAGTGGAGAGTGATGCTGACGGAGTAATGGACAGCTGTTACAGGAAATTGCGAGACGATTGGATGGCGTCCAGATTGGCACTCTCTCTCCGACCTGACACGCTACATTCACAAACCAAGTACTTCTAGACACACAAAACAATCTGGAAACCTTCAATTGTCTCAAGTACATAACACCCGTGAATCACCACAAGGAAGTTTCTTTATTGTCATTTTTCTGGAATTTTAAGTATTTTGTATGTTCTTCTTACTTTTACCCACATCTATTATCTACAACGATTTAAGCGTACTTAAAATACAGAATCAGATTGTGGTTACGATACCTACTGTCAC
This sequence comes from Micrasema longulum, assembly GCF_059751315.1. Lineage (NCBI taxonomy): Eukaryota > Metazoa > Arthropoda > Insecta > Trichoptera > Brachycentridae > Micrasema > Micrasema longulum. The sequence goes on from NW_028277793.1 coordinate 140,445, forward strand.
AATTTCACTAATCAGAAGTTCGAACCATACTCAACGACAACTCAACTACCATTTTTAAGCACGATTTAAACCTGGGTTGTAGTCCTGTGGCTAGTGATGCGGACTCACGGATCAATGGTCCGAGGTTCCAACCCCACTGAACTCCAACGTGATTTCCATTTTCTAATAGTGAGTTATTTACAACTCGTTGAAAATGGCCACTTAAATTGAAATATTATGATACATTATAAAAACGCTAAAATATCTTTTAAAAAAATGCCTCAGCTCCCCGAAAGTATTTAAAGTTGTTTTTCTGATCATGTTTTAAGAAAAAAAATATTTTTATAGCAAATGTTATAATTCATGGAATTTTTCTGATATAAAAATCAGCTTCATTATTGTTTGAAAGAGGCCCAATTACAATGGTAAATTACAGCACAAAACACACAGGCCTGATTTTTATCACCTTTAATTTTTGTATTCCCAACGGGAATCGAACCTGAAACCTTCCTTAGCCATTACACTATAAAAACCGTTTTTAACAAAAGTGGAATTATACACGGCATTTTATTGCCAGACCGAGACAATTCATAGGAACATACCTCAAGGTAAAAATTTAAAAAAAGCCTTTATTTCAACGATGAAACAAATGTACTCCTACCCCCCCCCCCCCCTATCCAATCGCTTCATTAGTCCACGTCCGGAGCGTATAGCTTCGTTAGTCAATTACAAACTCAATATATTTTTTTTAATAAAAAAATTGCGATTTCTTAAAAAAAAATATTCGGACGTTTTTGAAAAGTACATCATAAAAAATGTCCCTCTGAAGTTTTGCGGTATAACCCTGAAAAACAGTGTATATCAAAGGGCCTAACATAATTTTTGAAAATTTACAGTAAGCTTCCACCAAGAAATTTCACTAACTAACTTAAATGCTTTAAAATTAATTGCTTTTAGTTTTCACAAAACTCTTGTCTGCCGCGAAGATGGCATCTTGCGCGGGATCCGTCAGTAGAGCAGGTGACGTGATGGTCCTGACCTGCGCAACAACCGTCACTTCCGGCGAGGCACTTCCTTTCCTGACGTCACGATCAAGGTAATTGGTGCCATTTGTTTCGTGCAATTCCCGGAGACAGGATGCATTTGAATCTGATCCGCTTATCCTGAAATCGCTCTTGTAAATACCACTTAATTATGTAAAATCTGCGTGGGACGCTGACGGCGGTAAATCGGAACAATACTGTCTCTATAAGGAAAGAATAAGTTAAATTTCAAAAATGCAATCTTTGGATATTTCAACAACCGCCTTTGCTATTACAAGACTTCTGACCTGTTATCAGCTATGTTTGCCTATGTTTGATCATTATTTTCTTTTGAATTTTGCATATTTTACTTCTAAAAAATTAAGAGAACATATTTAAAGGAACGTCTTAACAACCCACAATATATCAACTCGCAGTGTGACGTCACAGAAACACATTGTACCGCGGACGAGATCTTCTTTCGGAGAGAGTTCTTTTAGCTTTATAGCTCCTTGAATTTATAATAAGGTCAAAGATATTTTATTTACCCAGAACGATGGACTTAACTACTATACAAAAAAAAATTAACCCAGTGGCTTATTAAGTTAAGAAGATAAGAAACTGAAAGCTTGTTAAACAACATTGCAAGGTAAGTAATATTAATATAATCCACGACAATTTAAACACTATACAATACAAAGACAAGAAGGATAGATTTTATATATGAGTATATATATGTATATGTATATATATATATATATATATATATATATATATATATATGTATGTAGTATGTATGTGTATGTAAGGGTGTGTGTGTATATGTGTGTGTATATATATATGTATGTATGTGTATTTGGGTATGTGTATATGCATGTATATGTGTGTATGAGTATGAATGTTTATAAGGGTGCACACGTGTGTGTATGTATATGGGGATATATAAATAAACAGATATGGTAGTCTGCCTTAGCACGGGTCTTCTCCTACTAGGCATTACTTTATTTTATATTTTTAAAAATAATAAAAAACAAATTAACAACTCAAAAACAATAAAATAAAATAATGGCTTAATACTGAAAAATTTCTCACAAAAGATGAAAAAAAATTCAATTATAATCAGTGCACTAATGCGTTAGATTCTTATAGCATGTGTTCTATAAGCATGTTGTTTTTTATATTTTCTTCAAGTTGATTCGAATGTTAATATAATTAATGTCTTAACAATGGTACGTGTTGAAACCGGTTGACAGATAAATCTGTGGGCCAGTACATAAAAAAAAAAAATATTTATTGAGATGTTTGACTACGAAGTTAAATCTTTAAGTATTTACAATATAAACCAAATCAAATCAATCGGTTAAATGTGTCTATCAAATTGTAAAGATAAACTAAGACACAAAAGCATACAACTATAAAAGAAGAAAGAAATCAAATTACAGTTATATAATTTTCAGTCTTATAATTTTTTTATTTAAAAATACAAATGTGTATGAAAAAAGTTAAATTTTCTTTTGATATACAACACCCAACAAAACAATAAATTTACGTGAATTATTAAAATAGAGAAAAGGGCTGAATTTCAACTTTGATATTATATTTTCTAAGTCAGTTATTTCGACTAACGAATTTTCCAGAACACAATATATGATTATGTTTTTAAATTCTGAGCGGATAATGAGGCACGCTCCATTAATTAGCCGTGTTTCATATTTTATCGAGTCATTGTTGAGAAGTATTTCTTAACATGCAGGAGGAATGATTTCTATTTACCTGTAGGTTGGCCATTAGGATAACATGAGTTGTGAGTAGGTAATTCTGTGAAAGCTGAACCGTGTTACCATCTGTTCAATAATGGACATTGATGAAGTAAACATATTATTCTGTTTCTAAGTTATAATTTAATTGTGCTAAGTCATAGAACGATTTGCAACTTAATAGATATGCAATAGTACTTAGTGGGTTAGTGGATTTACCTTTTAATTATTTTTATATTCTACGCAATTTTTCAAATTTTAATATAATGTAACATCATTTTTTTAATTTATCAACTTCTTGCACTAGATGAAAATAGTTTGGGAATTCATAAAATAATTGTATCAGATTAATTCTATGATAACGCATGTTTTCATATAAACTTTAACCCGACGTCAATGAAACTATTTTACACGACGCGGTGATTAAACTGGGTATGGGTGTGTTAGTTTAACAAAATTAACTGTTTATCCTTTAACATATTTTTATTTCTAGCATGAATAAACTGCAATGTGTATTTTCTTACAAAAATATTTTTTGAACGCTGTTTTTTTTTTTTGGATAAGTCATTTACCTTATAAATTGTGAAGCTGTGTGAAAATGAAATAAAAACTTTCTTCGAAAAACATTTTTTAAAAAATGAACTGATATTAAAATAAAAATATGTTTTTTCAGAAAAAAATGTAGGTAAATTTTATTGAAAAGTAAACAAAATTTTAGGGGAAGCATAAAAATAAATATTTCTGTATTGTATGTGCTCGAAAATATTACACAAACTATGAATCTGGGTGTAAGGCACCTGAACGCTCTTTGAACTCACATATCTCAGCCCACGCGCAAGGCACTACTAAAACAAAGCAAGCTGTAAATACGCCAGTCTTTTTACACCAACTGCCGAATGGGAGGGGATGCGTTGTTGGCATTTTTTCAACTAGTGCTCGTTTAAAATTGTAATATTTGTATTTGTATGAACAAATAAATAAAAACAAAAACATGAAAAGAAAAATAAAAAAAAACTTCGTTCTTTGTGTTACACAATTTTATATTTTACAAAGAGGAGGATAAGCATATTTTTTTTTAACTGAATATTTTACAATTTTACTTAATATATATATACTAATTACCTTAGATAAGTGAAATAACCACCCTACTTTAGGTTCCATCAATGATTAATTTGTTTGTTTTTTTGTACAGATTCTATAATGACACTGTGAGCAATATTCTGAATGTACTATATCAGTTTTATATCACCCGTCGATGCAGAAGTGCTCTCCCGAAACTGTAGTAGTGTTCTTGTTAAATAATAAAATTGTGTAACACAAATAAAAAAATAAAAATTGTTATAAATTATGATGAAGTGTTACGAAGTGAACTCCGATTTAATTTATTATATAATAATACTAGTTTAATCATATCTAATATCATGAATTTGTGTTTTTATAACACCAGTTTTATTTTTTATATTCGCAATCGACAAAGGAATTTAAAATCTTTTCTAAAATTATTATTTTTGTGTTCAGCTGACCCAAATTCATTAAAATCTTTAAAAGCATCATTATTCTACTCAATGCATATTTTTCCCAATCACAAAAAGAAATGCTCTTTCAGACACCCACCTCGTGTCCTGTTTGGGGGTTGGGCAATAACAGAACTAGAACATTTTTATATTCGGTCGGGAGCGCTGGCGTTTTCCATTCCCAAATACAATATATATTAAAATTTGATCTGCAAAGGGTGACCCAGTAGTTCAAATCTCAATTTGAATTAGTAACAACAAACCGTGAAATTTAAGCTGCCCATAAATCAGTAGCACCCTTGTTTTTTCGAGCGACCCTCTTTGACCGTAAAGCAATGCCAGCGGTTCTCAACGCAGAGAAAGTATTATTTGAAAGGGTTAAGTTCAAATAAAAACAAAATATCTTACAATATTCGAATGTACATTGTTTAAATCAAGATAGATTGCGCTAGTATTGGTACATTTATAAACTGTTAATAACTTATTTACGATATCAATACTTTTTATATCTTTGTCAAATTTTCTACAGATATAATACATATGTATATGTATATGTATATTATTATTTTTTAATACACCATAATAAGCAAGAAGACCGAGCATAGAATACCCAGGCTTGAGAAAAATCACTTTTTTTTGTTTGTTCAAACTGGGAATCGAACCCGGAGCTCTCTGTGCATGAGTTAAGCATGTTAACCACTACACCACAAAGTCATAATCAACATCTTCCTATCCCAACACCATGATGCTTAAGACACTGCATTGGTACACTAAATAAAGTGCGACTTATTTTTAATGTTAAAGAACTTTGCTGGCGAACATTTTAATCTTCTTCTTCTTCTTAAGCCTTCTGTCCTCCACTGCTGGATATAGATCTCTTCCGTATCTTTCCATTTCTTTCGGTCGGTTGCTGCTTGCAGCCAATTTTCACCCTCCACAGCAGCTATGTTGTTGGACCATCTTTTTCGAGGTCTTCCGACGTCTCGTTTCTTCTCCCAAGGTCTGCATTTTAAAATTTTAGGGGTCCATCTTATGGGGTCTTGTCTCGCAACATGTTTTGCCCATTGCCACTTCAGTCTTGCTACTCGATCCATGATTTTCGCTATTCTGGTTCTACTCCTAGTTTCTGCATTTCTTATTCTGTCTATTAGTTTTATACCAAGCATGAATCTTTCTATGGATCGCTGTATGCATTTAAGCTTTTATAAATTTCAATAAATAAAAGTAAATATGCGAATATAACTCAGTGAAATAATTCACTAGAGTAGCCCTTCAGCTGTATTCTATATATCAAAAGCATTTTAAAAAAATAGTTTGGTATTTACTTTAACAACAAACGTGTGACGGACGGTTTCGGTTTGTGATTCTCGACCTAAGTGGCTACGACCCGTTGTATTGTTGTTAATAATCGTAGATTTTTTTTTGTCCGTATGGGCGACTTTATTCGCCAGCGGCCTGTTATTTCGCTAAGATGTACAATCATTTACCGACTTTTCTTTGTTTTCAGTTTCGAGATAATATATTTTTATTATACTAGTCTCTTCGTCAAGACACAAATGAGGAAGTTTATTGCAACGGGAAATTGGATGAAAAATGTTTTCTTATGCATGATTGAAATTACAGCATTTAATTGTAAATCCCACTTTGCACCTCCACCATAGTAGTTGCACAAAAATATAAAACCGACTTGCTGATAAGACACATACTATAAGAAACTAATTCTAAAGTGAACTGATTATAATTTTAATAATGTTTTAATTTGTGGGAGCCATTCTTAAGAAAAAAGGGGAGGGAAGGAAGAAAGATGTATGATTTTGCTAGATAAAGGTGAAAAAATATTTGGTTATTGATTAAAGGGACGTAATTCTTCATTCTTGAAAAATAAAATAAATTACTAATTAAAAGCGAAGTATAAAATATTTTTACTCGAAATTATTTAAATTCAATGCCTTCAGAAGATTACTCTGTGCCCAAGCGGATGAATAACACAGTTCTGCGTGTGAAATAGAAACAGAACCTTGGATTAGTGTTTTCGACTTGATGGCTGCTCTAAGGTATAAGTTCTGAATAAGTAAATCGAGTGGAGATACGACCGCCTCGTTAAGCAGTGATTGACGCGTTCGCTTACTATTTTTTAGGTCCTGGGTTCGATTCCCTGTATATCACTGTGTGCGAAAAGGGGGATGGTGATGATGATGACCGCCGGGTGAGCGTTCATAGGAAAAATCTAAAATAGTAGTTTTTTTTAACCTTTTGAGAGCCTCAGTTTCCGCGGAAGGTCGCGTCCCTCAGTTTCCGAATATATAAATATTCTCGTATACGGGGGTCCGAGAAATCCCAATTTAGATATTTAGATGAGTGAGCTACCGGGTAGACCGATACCCGCACAATTTATTGCCATGCCGTATCAATTTTCCGCTAAATATTCCACCAGGAGAAGCGCACGACCGGCGCGAAGGGGTTGACTCCCGTACTAACGTCGACTTGATACAGTTTATTTTTGAACGAGTAATCATGCCCGTAATCTATAAACACAACAAAATGTGTTTGAAAATTAACAGAAATATTTACCGTGTTTAAGAAAATAAAAAAAATACCAACTAATCCGAAATTCATTCGGTTTATATGTCAAATTTTATTTATTTATGCTAACGTATACAACATACATAATTTACCTATGTGAAAATCATAATACGTATGTAAGATTTACAAATTTAATATTAAGTATCTGATAGTTGATTACTTTTCTATCGACGTTTTACTGTTTCATCACAAATCTTAGAATATTTGTTTATTATTGTTTTTACCTTTATTATGTTTAACCATATCTGTTAACTATTATTCAGCCTAATTCTCTCCACTGCTGGATGCTATTCTGCTGCCTCTTCTAAATGTCTCCATTCCTTCTTATCACTCGCTTTCACTATCATTGTGTTACTGGCTATCGAGGCAATATCATCAACGCATCTTTTCTGTGGCCTTCCAACACTTTTTTGTTTGCCCATGGTCTCTACTTTATTATTCTGGGTGTCAACCTGCCATCATTTGCCTCGCTCTTGCCAACTGCTTTTCAAATTTTACTGCACGATCCGTGATATCCATGACTCCGGTGCCTCATTTCTTCATTTCTTAGTCTGTCTCTTAGACAAATACCAAGCATCGGTATTTCCATGGATCGTTGAGTGCATTTTAGTTTCAAGCTACTATTTTGTGTTACAGACATGGTTTCTAGTGCGTATGTCATCACCGGAAATAAACCCGATTTATCGACTTGTCTTTTTATGCATACAGGGACTTAATTTTCAAAAAATATATTTTAGTTTTCTGAAAGCCGCTTAACTAAGCCCCAATCTTCTTGGCAACTCCGCTGTCTGGCTATCTTTATCAAGTTTGACTTGTGTCCTAGATATATGTATTCCTAAACCATTTCAATAATTTTATTATTAATGAAAATATCTCTCTATGCTGGACTCATAATCTTTGTTTCATGAATATTCATTTCCAAACTAATCCTTTTTGAAGCCTCACGTAGTTCCATAATCGTTTTGCCTAGTTCATGCCTGTCTTCATTTATGACCACTACCTCATCTGCAAATCTGAGGTGACTCAAGTGCATTCAATATATCAATATATCCACCAAAGCTAGTATAAAGAACTTTGGCAATATTGTATCCCCTTGTCTGACACCTTTCTCTATTTTGATTTTATCAGTTTTGTATCTTCATCAATTCTCACATTCATAATAGCGTTGTTATAAATGCTTTAGCTTTACTTTATTCTACAATATCTTTTAATTGTGTTAAACATTTGCAAAAATTGGCTTTGGCCGTAAATAAATAAATAATAAATATTTCAATAGAGGTAGATAACTATTGAAAAGAAGTCAAAACAAACAGCTCGAAAACCCCGTAAATACCTACATTTTTGTTCCCTTCTCTAAAAAGTTCTCCATCTGTGTTGTAGTATTGAACATTGATTACTGTTTTTTTACAATGTTTTTTTTTTTCTTTAGTGTTTGATCAAAGAAGCATTTTTTTTTTTTTTAAATCAGGCGTTTACTAGTGGGTGAAATAGTATATTCAGATGAATCTCACCCACATCAATAAAGGTTTCAGTTCTTTTACTTTAAGTAACTATCAAAATCAACAGATGGTAGTAAAATTGTGAATATTACATAGTGTGCAAAGTGGCCACTTAAATCAGCCAATGACGGGTGACGGGCCCCATAAATGCTTAGGATTCCATATTTCCTACTCTAAAAAAATACTTATCTCCGTTGTAATGTGATAATAATTAAAATTATTATGTCTTTTGGTGTAAACAATTTTTTGTCCTTCGCAAATCATACAAACAAAAACGTAAATATGTTTTGTGTACACCGTGTGTTTACGAAAGAATAAAAATATATGTTAGCATTGGAATACTTCCTAAGCGTTGTATTTAAAAGGTGATCAAATCAACGATCAACATAGTAATTCCGATACTTTATCAGGCCATAAATTTAATATCGATTAATAATTCCGCGTGACGTTTAATCAAAGTATATCTGCACTTGCATGCATATAATATCAATACATACTCGTACATACGAACGCACGCATACATCCGAATTACAAGTACCGACATACACCTGTCCATCGTTATATCTGTAATTACCAAATTATTTGTATCTTGGATTAATTTTATCCAAATTTAATGGCTCTATTATACGAACGTGTGCATTTAATTCAAAAAGGTTTAAAATTTCATAAATCATTTCAGAAATTTATTTTTTTATTTTACTTATACTGGGACAAGATATTTAAGAATGCTCTCTCTGATCTTAGGAAGGGAATAAGAATTATCGATAATTATCAATAACATCAGATATGCTGACGATACCGTTATCCTAGCTGACAACGCATGTGTCCTTCAGGAATTTCTTAGTAAAATTGACGAAGCTGGTAGAGTAATGGGCTTGAACATCAATGTGGCCAAAACAAAGATGATGGTGTTTAACCGAAACCCTCACAATAATGCTGTTTTGCGAATAAATGGTCAAACAATCGAGAGAGTGACTACCTGGGCAGTCAAATCACTTCTGATCTGGATCCGGATAGGGGAATTACATGCAGAATAGAAATAGCACGATCAGCATTCAATAGCATAAAATCATTCTTCTGTATTAATAGTCTTAATTTAAAACTGAGACAGAGGATGGTCAAGTGCTATGTGTGGTCAATACTGCTCTACGGGGTTGAAAATGGACTCTGAAGGTGAACTCCATGAACCGATTAGGAGCTTTTAAAATGTAGCTTCACCGGAGAATGCTCAGAACTCCGTGGACAGATTTAGTAACCAACGTGGAGGTGCTGAGACGAGCCAGTGCCGAAATGAAATATTGTCCTCAATAAAATAGAGAAAACTCGCATATATCGGCGAGACCACCAAAACCCGATTCATATTTAGTATCTAAAGTATTATATTTCATAAAGTGTGTTATCATTTTACATTGCAATTTGTTCTCTGCTGTGATGATGATTTTTATAACATATTTTATTAAAAGTTCTTTGAATCGTTAATACATAGATAATAAAATAAATGAGAGTCGAGAGATGTCATTGAAATAGTAAAAATATAGAAATACATTGCAATTGAGAAAGATAACAAAAATAAGAACAGAATATGACATTCTATTACATTTGCGTGCCTGTCATGGACAAATTAAATTGGCATAATGTGAAATTCACCATTCTGCCAATCTTTGAACATCCACATTTCCTCAACTCTTACATCAGTTGACTTTTGTGAAGTAAACGAGCTGAAACCTTTATCGATATGGGTAAGATTCATCTGGCAGAATTATTTTACGTACTAGGCAACGACTAGAGATATCTTTTGATTTTTAAACCAAAAGGTACATGCACTATAATATATTATACCTATAAGTTGATTTGATTTTAATAGTATCTTAAGTATGTCCAATTATTTATCTAAAAAGCCCGGACATTACTTTCAAGAAAGTTCATGAGAAGATAAAAAAGAAGTTGGAATACATTCTGTCTACAAACATTTGGGCACAGGCTGTATCTGAACCCTTTGAGACCGTATGTATGTACATACAAACTAACACTATCTTTGTGGTTTGATTTCTTCACTAACAAATAAAAATTTACACGACCACAAATCGTGACGTATTAGAGGCGTGGCTAATACAATGAATCGTTTTCGCGGGAATTTAAAATGATAAATTAAAATTGGATTTTTTTTAGTTAACAGTATTTCATGGACACTTATTAATTTATAATTGTTAAAAAAAGTGATTTTTCCCAATTGCTGGAAATCTTCTCTATGGCTTAATTTTTGTCCGCTAGGCTGCAATCTGTAATTCTGCCGAAATTGGCATTCAAATTTTGACAGTTAGACATTCGTTAGGACGCCGGATACCTTCCGTTATTATTTGTACTATGTCAGGTCAAATGGCAACTGATCTGTGACCTAAATTTCTTTTTTTTAAAATAGATTTTTTCGATACAATTGTTTAAAAAAAATTTTAGTCGATAAAAGTATGTATTTACAACCGGATTTTATTTCCAATATAACAACATTTAAAACCGAATATATGTTCAAACTAACATCGCAAAAACTTCTCAACTATAAGGAAAAAAACAACGAAAATTTTCAAATAATAATTCTTGCATATGAAATATTTTTTACAACTGCCAAATTTAATTTAGGTTCAAAGGGTTAGTTAAAAATATTGTTAGTTCATTATATTATGTTAGTTATAATACTCCTAAATAAGCCCTGTGCAGTCATAGATGAGTGTTTTTGATTTGATGGGTACTCTCAGCTAAAAATCTCAAATAAATGCAAAATATCGGTTTCCATTGTCCTTCTCGCTATATCAGATTAAATTTCTTTTTTTTATTCACCAACTTGTGAAAAAAAAAAATATTTTAAATTAATTCATAAGATTTTGGTTCCGGTAAAAATTATAATGGACTCAGTATTAATGTAGACATTTTAAACTGAACATTACATTTATTCAGAAAATTTCTTGATGGAGTTGATTATTTGGAAAAGTTGCTTTCTGCGATGCATATGAATGTGCATGTTTTATAAATGCATGTAGATGTGGGTATGCATGTGTATATATGTAGTGTTCATATATGTGTGCATGGATGACTCAGTGTGCATTTAGTATTTTTATTTATTATTAATAATTACCTCTATGGAAAACGTAAACGTTAACAATTATTATTTGTTTACTCACGGTTATATGTCATATATAATGCTTAATTTATGACAACCTTATCGGTCTTTTTATATTTAAATCCTTGCTTTTAGTACTTATTATGTACGACTGTATGTTTTCTAGATAATATGAGAATTAATTTAAAAAATAAAAAGAAATCGCTTGGAGATATTTGCACCTTGTAGAGTAATGGTTGGCGCCTTTTTGCTTCAGATTAGTAAAATATTACTCAAAAAAAATTTCACTCCAATATTTCACTATCCTTATTTTTACTGAAAGAAAGAAAACATTTTTTAAATCGATTTTTTTGCAGAACTGAACTTCTTCAATAAACACTCTTAATTGCATGCATCTTTAAATTAATTAATTAATGGAAATCAAAAATAGTAAAGAATAATCTAAATTTTGATTAAATTTATAATACGTTAATCGCGATGATCTTAATTTTGATGGATAGATAATTATTGATGATGTTCGCACGCTTCGAATTAATTTATTGATCAAGTTTTTTCCCTTCGTACATTTTAACGCTTTTATAATACAGCATTGATGAAAATATCACAGGTAATAGTTAATTGTACAATAAATTATAATTTTCAATGTAATCGCAGGCAATAATCGTTATTTCAACTCCGCCCTTTTCAAACATGTTGTGTACTAAATAATTCACCTGTGTTTTTGTCGAATAAATTTATTCTTTTTATTTGGGTTTATATTATAAAAAAAGTTGTATAAACCAATTTGGATTGGAATTAAGTCAAGTGGTTTGGACATATTTATTTTATTTGATTTTATTTGGGAAACCAACAGCTCTACATACATAATATTTAAAGTCAATGAACAGATAAAGTGTATAACCTCCGAACCAATAACAGATTTCCACAAAGTATACAAAGTTAGTAAAGAAAATATATAACATATTATATATATACACATAAGTTTATACATATAAAAATGTTATTTTCATTTTCTCGTATATATTTTTCAATAATCAAAGATTTTTTTTTTAAAGAACAGTAAGTTATTGTAAATTGGGCGGGATTTGGACAAGGATGCATGAAGAGAGGATAAGGAGGGGAAGGGAGATGTACATAAACATAATATTTTCTTTAATATCAGAAACATTTCTCACTTTGTGGTAAGACATTTAATACCTGTTTGGAATATCGATATTCAAAAATAGGCAGAATAGTCAATGTTAGGCAGTGTGTAAAGAGGCCACTCAAACCAGCCAATGACAGGTCATTAGTCTTGTAAATGCCTAGACTCCTATATTACCTTCTCTTAGATGTTCTCCATATCAGCTGCAATATATTAATATTAATAACTCTCTAGGAGGTTGAATCCATTCATTGTCTACAAAATTTTGGACAACACAAAATATAACTTATTTTTTTGCAAACTTGTATTAAACACTTTCATTTTTAGTTACACTTTTCGAGGTTACGACCTCATCTTCAGGACTTACACTTACTTGGAAAGGATCACTCGCGTTTCATTTTATATTACGAAATATTGAAAGAAAAGAACGGAAGAATGAAAGAAAAAGAGATCAAAATGATAATATTACAAATCAAAAGGAGGAGACGAGAATTTTAAACTGAATTTTATTTTTTTATTTCCTTTAAATTTTTTTGTTTATATTTTAGTACATTTTCTTACTAATATCTACATTAAATTTTTCGATTGATTATTTATTATAAAATATTTAAGATAAATGGCTGTCCTTATTTATAATATTTCAAAATTATCTAAACCAAGATCACTTTTATTATTATTAATTTGTCAAATTTCTTTGCATGTTTCTCAATTAAAATTATAGTTTTCGGATATCAGATGATTAGCGAATTCAAAGAAGTAATCATTGTTACGACTATATTTTCCTTAATTTGTAAAATTGAAATAACTAAAACTTGAAGTGGTTTATACATGGAAGGAAACATACGAAAAATCCGAAAGATATCTGAATATAGTAAAGGCATGGCTAGATACTAATTACTTAACTCTTAATAAATCTAAAACTAACTTCATTCCATTTCAAATCAGTTCTAGAACCTATTCACAAAATGCTGATTTTAACATCAAACTACATAATAATAATTGTCTTCAAAGTGCTCATTGTAATTGCCCAATACTGGATAGAACAGACAATGTCAAATACTTAGGAGTTATTATTGATATAAATTTAAAGTGGAAACAGCAGATTGAAAATGTTACTAATAAACTTAAGAAGTTAACGTATTTATTCAAAACAATTCGAAATATAATTAATGTACAGGAACTTTTAAAGATTTATTTTGCATTGTGCCAATCAATTTTGGAGTACGGTATAATCGGTTGGGGTGGTGCGAGTGACACAGTTCTAAATAGTGTATTGGTTGCACAAAAATCCATCATTAAAATAATACTCAGAGTCCCGATACAGACATCCACTGAAGAAATATTCCATAAATCACAACTTATGACACCAAAACAATTATACGCTAAAACAATACTCACTTATAGATTCAAACACTACTCTTACTCAAATGAAAGACATAACCCCCACAATACATCACATACAAATAATATAATCACTAGATCCTCAACACATAAACAACTTAAACAAATACAAACTAATACCACTTTCAGACAAAGGGATTTTGAGTATTATTCAATTAAAATCTATAACCTACTTCCACTATCTATTAAAGCAATTAGTAATGAGAAAATGTTTAAAAAGGCTATAAAAAAATGGATAGTGGAGCTAGGTAGAAGTAAAATGGATTGTCTCATTCGCCCATACCAATGCTGAATCAACTGCTCCACAACTGTATGGCTATTGCTAGGTTTTTGTTGTTTTCATTGTGTGTTTTGTAGTGTTTTGTAATATAAATAATCTAGATGTATATAAATACCTTGTTTTTAAAACTGTCTGAATATTTGTTTAATTATGTTTGTTTTTTAAGTGAGTCTTCTATGTTTATTCTCAAATGTAATAAAAAAAAATCTAAATTGTTAAGTGTCCTCGGCACGGGAAACCCCAGTGAGGTCACATTATTTTTATTATTAATTTATAGTTTGTAAGCGAAAAATATGAATAAATAAATACAAATTTATAAAAAAATAATTGTAAAAGAAAAGTGATTTTTAAATATTTTAAAATGACATATTGAGGCAAAATGATATTTAATACTCAAAATAATGTATGGATCAACGAATGGACGAGTCGTTTAGTTTAAACTTTTTAGTCAAAAGCTTCTATCAGGTAAAAATCCTGAAAAAGCAAATGGAGTGAAGATAAGTGAGTCCTCCTCAAAGTATGGTAGTTAGTGCGTTCGCCGATCATGCTTGAGTTCCTAGGTTCTACATTGCAATATTTCACTGTACCAGGACTAGACCACTAAGTACGGTTGGAAAAATGATGATGATGAAGATGATTGTTTATGGGTGGTTTTCGAATTAGAAATAACGTGAGAGTATAAGAGATAGAAATTATTTTGTAATAAATAAAAATCATCATGTTTTGTCATTTTTCAATACTATTATCCATTATAACGATCATAAGCCGGTGAATACAAAGACCGCAAGAAGGGATCTCCACACTAATCTTCACACATACAATCACGCCTCGTTTGGTCACCCAACACGCCTAAAAGCCATATTTTGTAAAGTTCGTATATGTATCTATCAAAAATCATCAATAAGTTTAAATCAAATATATTGGCAACGATTTCTTAAGCATAAGTTTTGTTTGTTTCTTTTTACCTGGTTGTTTTTTCATGAATTTCTCAGACGAGAATTAACCCTTTCTCGTCAAGAGTTATTTTCCATTACAACAATAAATAATACTATCCACTATTAGAAGTTTTTTTTTCATTTTAAATATAAAAAGAATTTAAGTTTTTATCTGCTAATATAATTTATGGATATTTACATGGTAAAACGTTTTAGAGTCTTTATTATTCTGGATTCTTTTTACGGCCACGTTTTTGTGAAAATCACATTAAGAGTGCTGAACAAAAAATATCCCAATACGTCTTACAGCTGGAGAGCGCGTAGGTTGTTGGGATTATTGTTCCCTGTTTCCAATTATAATCATCAGCTCTTTAACTTCACAAACATCAATAGATGAAAGAATGAGGAAGTTCAGTGGTTTTTAAAAAATATATATTTGTTAATAGACTGTTAAACTAAGTCAAAATTAATTTTTTTAATTTTTATATATCGTATTATCGGCGCTACGATTTTTCAAAGTTTTGTTTTTCTGAAATAACTCCGCGTGTAACGTCAGAGGTTCATTTCCGTTTATTCTCATTCAGTTCTTCCCATTGGTCCAGAAGCGACAAGCAGACCGGAAATCTTCCATAGCTCTTAGATTATAGGTTGATTCACATGAACCAGTGACGTCATTTAAAGTAGTGCGTTTTTATCAAAATATTTATTATTATTTTTTCTGTACATTTACAAGAAACTTTGCAGTACAATTTAATGCTCTAATTTTTACCCCGCGTAAGAAAACATTTTTTGTATCCAATTTCCCGTAGGGTTGAAGTTCCTCATTGAAGGAATATAGATGTCCAAATATGAACAGAATGGTGAATGGTAAATGTTACACAGTGTGTAAAGTGGCACTTAAACCAGCCATTGACTTTTCATAAGCCCTGTAGATGCCTAAACTTCTATATTACCTTCTCTTAAATGTTCTTCATCTCTGTTATAATATGTTAATTATAATCATATTATATAGGTAAATTACAACACGTCTTTTAGCTACAGAGGGCATGGCTGGTCAAAAATATAGCCCTTATTTACATTTTTCAAAAAAAGGACCTAGAAGTGTTTGGTTTAAAAAAATCGTTCACCGATAAAAAATTCCAATGCAGACAAGATTTTTCATAATCATGTCGCACTGTTATTATAATCCATAATGGTTTGGAAAAAAAACATAATAAAAATCTCGGTACCTTGACTTCTATATTACTTCGCATTCCATGTATCTTAACAATTAATAGAGTAATAAACGTTACTACTCAAGTATTCATCGAAAAAAGTTTATTGTCATGCTCAAGTTATAAAAAAGCACCTCAAGCTAATTTGCAACAAAAAATTAATACTAATTCTCATAAGATTCTTACATCTTCCTTTTTTTCGATGCAGTAATTTTAGACGTTTTAAAAAGACACAGATAGCGGAAGGGTTTTTTAACAGCGGCAATCAGCGGCAGAGAACAAAAAGGAGGCTAAGATGAAACGGCCCGCGGCTCACTAATAGGCTATAAATAAGGGTTGGGCGGTGAACTTTGGGGATGGGCGGGAATCGAACGGCGGGAATCGCCCGCTCCATCCACAATCGGAGATCGACCATAGTGCTCGTGATCGGCGGCTGTTGGCAGGAAAGGTATCGTTTAATCTAATTGCTTTTGGAAGAATGTATATTATATAGGAACATCTTAAGAATATCGCCACGCAACGCGATTCTCCGAGTCGTGCCATTTGTCGATTTTATTTCATTGGCATTGATTTGTTAAAACTTTCTCAGCATTACCCGTATTTATCATCATCACCATTGCCATTCGCACCCAGTGGTGCCATAGGGCACTTCATTGTTACTACACTTGCAACGTAACATCATTTTAGTTTTTTTTTACACCAAAATAAAATTCCAAAAAAATTGGGTCAATATATCAGACCAGGAGTGGTATTCTGAACGCAAAAGCGGGCGTAGAAAACGCATTTTAAACGCGATGTACGTACTAAATACACGCTAACAGAGCGATCTCTTCGCGCGCAATTCTGTTTAGCATACCAGCCTAGGACCGCGATTATAAACGCTATCTTCATTGGTGCATAACGAGACGGTATAAAAAAATACCTATATTTATGTACCAAAATATATATATTTGTATGAAAATTTTAAGTATCTTTGTCAGTAATCTGTAATTGAACATGTTGGGAAAAATTTATGCTTTAATAAAAACCTAATTTTACTTGGTTAATAATGTAAGATAAATGTAAACTTTCCATTTTAATATGGGCCCAAGGCCTTGATTATGATGGAAAGATAAAGATGTCATACCTTCACCTTGACGGTATCGTTGAAGATAAATTCACTCTAGCTATTACAAAGCTATACTACTGACCTCCCACCTTCAAGTTTTTTCGTTATTCACGATTTATTTAAATTTCAACTTTTTTTTATAAGCCAATTAAAAATACGAGAGAAAAATAAGTAAATTTTGAAGTCAAATTGTATTCCGACATAACTGTCAGATTATGAGAAACGAGCGGCTAGATGCAAAAATAATCTCGTTAGGTTCTGTCCTATAGTTAGAAAGTTCTGTAAAAAAAAAATTTGGTCTTAATATTTTTTCCATCTGTTTTACTATCTTTTTGAGAGAACGTATCGAAAGCCAGCTTTGTAATCGCTACGTACTACCTCGATAGATAAATGCAGACGATCGTTATGCATATCGTTTTGGCAAAGGTTAAAAGTAATATAAAAATCATGTTCAAGCGAGCATTTTTTTATTGAATTGGGATTAATTGGAGCTTCTAATTGCTTTGGAGTAGGCACTTTCTATCGAAGAAGCCTATTTAAAATATAAATGAGAACTATTTTCAATGTTAATGACGTAAGGAACGCGAACTCATTTTCAGCGGTCATTCATTGGCTTATTCCGATCATATGATGTCGATATAGCAAGTAAGTAGAACATACCGAGGTACTAAGATACAAATAGTACAGAAGTTAAGTATACCCTTTTGATATACTCAAATGAAGATAGCGTTCATAATTGAGGCCTAGGAACCTTTGAGCAATGGTTCGATATTATGAAGGCATACAACTCTCCAATAGCAGTAGTATTTGTCTCTTAAACATAGTTTTACTGATATAAAGAATGACAATCTCCAAAGTGATCATGTTCAGCAGCCCGACTGCTCTTCCAATCGGCATAACCAGAGGTTGGTTTTGGAAGCCGGCAGTTTAAACAGTCGGTGCTGACGCTGCCGGAAATATCCATCAGAAACATAATAGTTATGCTCTTAAAAATGGCATCTTATGGAAAGTTAGGTGATCAATTTGAAACTTAATGTGCCAGTTTAGATACATGAAAATATTACAGTTTAGAACCACCTTTAAAACAAATAGTTCACGTCCATCCTGCCAAGAATCAAACCCAAGACTTCAAGTTCGTTGAGAACACATAACATGAATTAATTAATGCTTATTTAACAATAGATAAATAATATTATTAGGTACATGAAACTGGCAATGAAATAATATGGTAATTGTAAACTTTTTTTTCATTTTTATATTAATTAGAATTCCTATACTGTTTCATTGTGGTAAACTAGTCATTTTTCTATAAAAAAAATTTTTTTCATTCATACAATTTGGATGTACATATAATCTTTTTTTCTAAACCATGCTTTATAACATTATTGACACCAAACTAATTCATTAGCCTTTTTCTTCAGATCCGACCTGGGCCTCGATTATGATGGGAAGATAAAGATGTCATACCTTCACCTTGACGGTGTAATTGAAGCCACCGAGCAATGTTTCCTTTAATTAAGATTTATTAAAAAAAATAATCGTTTTGAGGTTGGCACTTTTTTTCTTAAAAGCTTATTAAAAATATGAGAGAGAAAAAAGTAAGTTTTGAAGTCGAATTAAATTCCGACATAACTGTCACTGAAATAAAACGAACACCTAGATGTGAATATTAAGTTGCTAGGTTCTCTCCTATTAACAAATAAGAGTATCTAGGCGTCAGACACAGATTATATGCGTCAGAAAGTTACCACTCTAAAAAAATAATTTAGTTATTATATTTTTTCCATCTGTTTTACTATCTTTATATGTATCGAGACGTTATAGGAGCCGACATTGTAGTCGATCGGTACAGATCGGTAGATACATACGGACGATCGTTACGCTTACCGTCTAGGTGATTTCCAAAAGTCATGCAAAATTCATGTTCAAGCGAGCATTTTTTGCTTGAATTGGGATTTGTTGGAGTTTATAATCGCTTTGAAGTGAGCACTTTTTATTACAGAAGCCTATTTAAAATATAAATGAGAACTATTTTAAATGTTAATGACGTAAGGAACGCTGACTAATTGTTTGCAGTCATTCCATTGGCTTGTTTCGATCATATGATGTCGATATGACAAGTAGGTAGAACATACCGAGGTAAGATACAGATAGAACAGAAGTTAACTATACCGTCTCGATATATACATGTGAAGATAGCGTTTATAATCGAGGCACAGAATCGGTGAAATGTTATAGCGTTTTTTTAATTTCATTATTATCGAGAAACGTATCCGGTACCTTATGCGTGAAAGTTAAACAAAAAATATGCAATATTTTTTCATTTACTCACATTAGGAACGAGTTGAACTCGGCAATGCATTGCGATTGCTTGATTTGAATATATACTCATCAATCCTATTTTATTTAATCAATGTTGAAATATTATGCTGCGTGTTGAGCTTATAAACAAAGGATCGTATCTATCTCACATTACCCTTCCCACCCTCAAAATATTAAAATACTTAATTTTTTTACTCCATACGTAGCGTAATATTGATAAAATAAAACAGCATAGAATTCATTAGTTAAGTATACCTCGATTAAGAAGCTTGTATAGCTTTGAAACCGGTCGGTAAAAAAAAATAAGCCCCTAAAAACAAAGTTGTTTTTATTTAATTTATTATAATAAATAACCACGAAGTTAGTGCTTCAAATATAAAATTTATAATCTCGGTTTACCTTTTCCGTTTACTCCTTTTTATGAAGCACTCACTACACTGCTCACAACTCACAGATACCGGTATCGTTTTGATGTTGATAAAATCTACATTTGAGACAGTTTATAACACACTACTTTCACTTTGTCCGAAACTATGCAGATGCAGATATTATGATGATAAAAACTTATCAACCTAACAGTTGTCAAAACGATACTTTCTCACAAGAGGGTAGGACAACATTTTTTATCAATTTGGAAGGATGTAGGTAGGATCTGAATATTAACAGTCTTATATGTTGCTAGTATAAAAAATATATATTGAATACTTAACAAAATAATCAAACAAATCTCAAAATGAACGAATTGTAAAAAACAATCAAAACACTTGAAAATAATAAAAAAATCAGAGGCAAAGGCAAGAAAAAAGTATTTACACGTTTCTCAGTTATTTTTGTTTGAATTGTGTAGCAAACAATATTTGTAGAAAGACTACACAATATTCTTCTTAATAATTAAGTGCCATCATTTAGACATCTTATCTCTCCAAACAAATCTTCGCATTAATTAAATAAATTTATTATGGTCAGCGATTAAAATATCTATGAACATTTCGCTTTTGGATTCATCAGAGCTAAACATTTTAATTTATTACTTTCAGATACGAATTATGTTTTATAATAGTGAGTAGGTAACCATGCCACCGTGGAATAATTATGTAACGTATATTGGATTAGTATCTAGATATGGCTAGTGACTTTAAATTTACAACTATGGGTATAAAATTAAGTGTAAAACCTACATTTTTATGACATTCAAATGAATTCTTGTTAAGTATTTTATAAATTATAAGGCCTAATAACTCATATAATTTATTCTCTAAATTAAATTTTGAGAATATGCATTCAAATGCATCGAGCATGATTTGTTATAATTTTAAATAAAACATTATTTTTAAATGTTTTTTTAAAAGAAAAAATATACTCCATAACATAAAATGAGGGATCTTTTTGTCCAAATACACTAATATGATATAAACACCGCTTTACTGGTTACTAGTACAAACTCCTCACCTTGAATGTTGTCTCTGAGAACGGATATTCTTATTATTCTTATTCTTAGAGGGGGGGTCAGTGCTATGCAAGCTCCTGACGTCACTGCGACCTGTGAAGATCTATTGCGACGAGTCTCCTTGAGTTGTTCTCGCCCTCCAAGCCTAGGTTTATAAAGATCCTGGTTACTGTGTGGAAGGCGAGAGTTCACATTTTGCCAAATTTCGCCCTCCAAGCTCAGATCCGTTAAGTATCGGGCTATTAGGAAAAGAACGAGCTCTTTATCATCTTCAGGTTTAACCAGTGGTCCCCCGAGGATGAGGCTCCTTTTATGATGTAAAGCATCACATTCAAATATAATATGTATAGGTGTTTCCTCATCTGCACGGCAGAACCTACATCTAGAAGTTTTGTAAAGACTCGTTCTAGCAAGGTGTTTCTTCAATCTGCAGTGCCCTGTTAGGGCTCTAGGGATAACTCTCACTTAATTTCAGCTTAGCTTTATTAGGTCGAAAGCAAACCTTAGCTAGAACCATTTTATCAGTTCTTTCGCATGGTGGTAACCAGGTACTTGGTACTTGCTTTTTGGTACTTCCTGATCCATGACCTAAGCTCATTCCGAGGAACTAAAAAAAAAGGCTAGAAAACTTGCATTACTCTTTATGCAAAATTTTCACCTCACCTTGAGTTTTTCTCTGAAAACGCACATTACTGTAAAATTATCAATTAGTAACATCGACATATTTTATTTCTACCTCATAAAGTAAGTTCATAACATCTTGTTATGATTAACCATCATCGTTATTTCATCTTGTTATGATTTACCATCATCGTTATTTCATTCTCTGGACCCTACTGGGTACTGCATATGTAAACCAAATGCAGCATATTTTGATAATCTGTTGCATGATGATAACGTGTTTAGTCTCACGCTTCATGTGCCAGTCCAGGAGCACTGAAATATTTAAGTTCAAATAACAATGTTTCACGTTTCCCGGGAATCAAACACAGGACCTTAATAATAGTGAGCGAACCCTTCAACCACGACACAACGAATCAAACCTATATCCACTTGATTTCCTTTTCAGTATTTTTCCCTGAAAGCCGTCATCGAGTCAAAAAACACGCGTCCAGGGTTCTGGTTCTATTTCACATACCGTACTGCAATATAAATAATAATAATATAAACGGTGTCTAAAGTGACTACTTAAAGAAGCCAATCACATATCCTAAGCCCTGTAAATGCCTAGACTTCCATATTTACTTCTCTTAAATATTCTCGATCTCTGCTGTAATTTGTTGATAATATCATATAAATTGTTTATTGCATCGAAATATTTTTTAAAAATATTTCAATGCTTTCTACTCCTTTTTCATAAAAAATAATAATATGCAAAAGGGCAATGCAATGATACACTAAAAATATATATATATAGGTGTGGCGTACCTATGTACTGTTTACCTGAATTTATGTATGATTGTCTGTTATTTTTTCAAAACTATTTTGTAAAAAAAAAAAGGACGGAGAAAATTATGTAAATTATTCTTAACTTCGTCAACATTTCCACGGGTCTTTCGGAATTTTTTTAAATTTTTTTTTACTCTGCTACGCATTTTGCACGGCAATGTTGACACGACAAAGCTCACTTTTCAGAACATTTCAAACTATCGTTCTATAAAGCATCATCTCTATTTACTTTTACCTGAGAAGGTGTGCATTATATTATTGTATACAACGATACTTGATATTTACTGATTATTTTCGTCATAAAGAGAGCTCTCTTATTATGTTACATTACACACAACCAAAATGTTGTGTTAGTAAATAGGCAGACAGGAATTAGTAGTTAACAAATCTGCGCTCCTCCTTTTACAAGGAAGATTATATCTGCGATAGTTTTTGGAAAGGGGCTATAATGGCCAGTGTAAAACACGAAAGCCCAAATATATAGAGGCCATTAGACACAGATAATTAAATGTTTTAATTAATGCACACCTTTTTGTGACTATGAACTCGTTAGCGACCAGCATTCTGACACCTTTAAAAGGGCAGACGTATTCGTATGAAACCTGCTATTAATATTTACTACCGAGGTATTTATTTAGAACTTATTTCGAAGGCTGTATTTTAAACTATTGGTCTATGTACGCTTTTACTAAATAGCTAACTGTCATTTTTGCCCTCATCCCAAACATTATGCACTGGTGAATTAGTTATTGAATTATAAAACGAATTGCAGCGCATTTATATAACATTTCAGGTAAACTAGTCCCTAAAACAGATTAGATATTGTTGATTTACAATTTTAGTAAATATAATAGATCTCCATAATTTTTGCCGTGCTATTGAATGATTTTAATTATATTATGACGTAAAAAAAAAGATACAGCACAGCTTCTGCAAGTTTTAAATTGGAAAATGGCTGCTGAGAACAGGTGGAGTTAGAGGCAAAAGTTGAATTAGGCCAAGGCTCGATTTGGGTTGTAGCGCCATCGAAAAAGAAAAAGAAGAATGAACGATATAAAATAAAATAATATTATGGTGTGCCTACTAACACAAACGTAATTGATATATTTACTCGGTTCACCGACAGGCACTAACACATTACCATAGGATTATTAAATATTCGAATGCACTGTTCGTATTTAAGGATAATGAAATTTCAGGTTTTTTGATTACTTTAATCATAAAAAAACATTTAAATTACTAAGAAAAATTTCTTGATGGAAGAGCATTTAAATTTATTTTGTTTAATTTTATTCATTTATTTACATTGTCTATTTATACAATTTATACGGATGAATATTACAATATAAAAACAGTTAAAAACACACAAAAATAAAAAAAAGCATTGACAAACATAAGTGACATCAAAACAAGATCTGGGCTATTATACTATATTTAGTGCTCGTTTAAATCTTTGTAAATTTAAACCAAAAAAGTCCAGATCTTGTCTTGAGTCAACTATACAACAAAGATGGGTATTGGAGAATTACGGCCAAAGTTTGTAAACCATGCTAGTCTGACGATGTCACGAGAGTAATGAAACCGTTCAGCGGATCATTGATATTAAAATACTCTTTTTCTTGTGCTAATGATAAAATAATATATCGGTATAGTCGGAAACAGATTTCTGTATGATTTGGATAGGGAGTTTTTGACCGCAATGTTTTCAAAACAAATCATTTATGGATTAGATTGTTTTTCTGGTGACATTACTTTTTATGTTAGCACATATTTTTTTGTATTTCAGTTCAATAAAAAAAAACAAAAAGTTGTGATTATTATTTAAATTGCATTTTTTGTGTTCGGGCAGATAAAAAAAATGTTCTCCGTAGAACATAGAACCAGAACCCTGGACAAGCGCTTTAAGCTCGATGGCTACGCTTAGGTAAAAAGTTTGATTAAGGAAATTAAGTAGAGATAAGTCCATCTCGTAGACTAGGTTGGCGCATTCGCCTACCATGTTTGAGGTCCAGGGTTCGACTCTTTTGAAGGTTGAAATAAAATATTGATTAAACAGTTCGGCTAACACTACTTCGAAGTGATCCGTAAGGCTGCTAGCCTTACCTTTATGCAACAGAATTTAGTTTACCAATGCAGTGCCCAGGGTATGACGATCATATAAAAAATACCATTCAATTACATAACAGATATGATATAGGTGGATTGATGGCATTGTAAGGTTCATAGTCCATAACCGATTACACACCTACACGTGCTAATTAATTTTACCTGAAAAATAGAGTCATGATTTCAAGAAGCAAGTCAGCATTTTCAATTTGATTCAATTCATTACACTCTGCAAAACACGAGATCAACGAGATAACGTTATGCAGTACATTAATTCCTACCATGGAGATATGAACAACAAAGGAACGTGGTCTATAAAAAGACCACAGGGCGTGGTAACGCCCAGCAGTCCAGTTCAATCAGTCACACAGTTCAAGCATGCAGTCCAAGTGCAGTTACTCTAATTCCTAATCGCCGAAACACTCGCGCGACATAATTCAATTCATTATTTATTTGCCATGTAATAAACACGCAATAAACAGCCACTTGGTGTCTTCTGTCAATTTCTAACTGGGGTAGGAGCTCATTCAGTTGGATCTGTGCTTCCTTCCGAGCGGAACGCACACGTTCTTTTGTTTTGTCTTCCCCTTACGGGGGTGGTATTCGGATCCTATGCCTCTGACCACCCAGGGAGTCCTTTTTTATCCAAAGTCGTTCTCTTAATGTAAATATCCGTGTTTTTACTTATGTTTTGTATAAGTTATGTTTGTTATGTTTCTATAGTTTTAAGAAAATGTTTTTGTATATTTGGATACGTTTATTTATGTAAATTGTTTGTGAATATATTTTTTTGAATAAATCGAAAAACAGAGGCATTGAGGGGATCCCGAGGGGTGGGGACGACGTGTTGGCCTCTGTCCATACGTCCTCCTCCTCCCTCCTTAATCTGCATAGATTTTGTATTCCTTAGGAATATTTATAATAACGTTCCTCTATGCGCAGCTGACAGAGTCCCCCAGGACTCTATAACAGCTGCGGGTGGATGGTGGGCTTAAGGGTCTTCCCTCAATGGGGTAGGAGCTCCACCAACACTCAACATTCTAATTCTACAGCATGAAGCGCTGATGCAAAACGTTGTAATATTCTTGATAAATAAAAACCGGTAAAAAGCTGTTTTGTTAGAATTTTGAAATGACCGATGATTAATATAGTTAACAAGTAATATTTTTGTAAATTTAAATGCTTCGTGGTGGTGTCTGATTACAATATAAAGCGACGAGTGTATACTTAATGACCGAGTGAATAAAATACAGACGAAATAATTGTTAAGAAACATTTATTTTCCTAGTATGGACAATTAATCATTTTTCAGTTTGGCCGTAAATTATGGAACAGCGATCCGTCTCGGTATGAAACCAAAAGCTGCACAGAAGTGACCTTAACGCTCCACTCTGTAATTACGACCACTCTAATTTATGGAGTCGTGTTTTCCTTTTATTTGGGGCAATTTAAAACGCAAGCCATTTTTATTGATATAATTCTGTTTTTTATTTAATTTTAAAACTTGAAAAAAAGTAAGCAAAATCGTTGCAGGTACTTATATACACCGCGATTGATACTTTAAGTTTTGAATAAAACAAGTACAATTGGGTAAGTAAAATGCACAAATTTATATATTGATTTTATTATTTTTATCGTATTTATAAATGAGTTTACACATAAACCTTGCTAGTATTTACATTAAAAACTTGAAATATCAAACAGAATGTATTTATTTTACATAAATTCCACTGAAACTAATTATTAATGTCGTAATAAAACTTTCTTTTTCATACAATTTTTTCTCTGTTTTTGATGTGTATTATTATTTATTATTATCTTTTTCTGAAATTAATGTATCAAATATTTTTGTGTACCAGATATTATGTTATTATCTTATATATACTTACTGTAAACTAATTTTTTTTTTTTTTAACAATAATTTGTTAATACCATTTTTTTTATATACGTATAAGTATATGTAAATTTATATATTTTTTTGTTTAAATTTTTTACAAGTTACTTACAATTTGCTTTTTTATTCAACTACTTTTCATATATCTATATAAACATATAAATTTTCTTTTTTACTATGTAAAATGTCACTTTTTATTTTGCATAGCAGTATGCTTTTTTTTGTTTCTACATGTATACAAAAAAGCGTTGTTTATCTTTTAAATTTTTACTTACTATGTTTGTACTTACCTGTATATTTTTTGTAAATGCCCCTTGGGCTTATTGTAAAATTAAATAAATAAATAATTGAACATTTGTCAGTGTGTAATAAGTTTATGTTCCTTTCATTAGGTTTATTTTATTATAATATCAAATTTTTTAATTGGTCAACTGTATTATGAAAATCCCTCTCCTCCACTTTATTTCCTCATACCTTAACCTTCTTACGAGCTCTTTGTTTTCTCATGTCTTATATAATGAATTATTTTTCTCTTTACTGTGTAACATGTTCTCTCATTATATTTGTGAAAAACTTTAACTGGATGTATGTACTATTTTTTATATTTTGTATTCTTATATAACAATTGTTGTTTTTCCTTAATAAAAAAAAATAATGAAAGCGCCCATCTTTCATTCTTTTTTTCTCCATTCTTCTGCCTGCTGCAAAATTCACTTTATGACACATTAGACATTTTCCGTACGACGCCGGATAAAATCTCTTCGATGGTTAATACGCATTTTTTTATTTTTTTTTAAAAATTTTAATTTCATTGATAAACCCTTACGGGATACATACATTTAACAAAATATTTTCACTTTTAAAATTCACATGCTACTGTTAATAATAATATTTTTAGCATCTTTTGTAAAGGTTGTCTCAGTCTTTTGCTTAGTTTTATCTGGTAGTTTATTGTATAATTTCAGTCCATGGTTTATTAGTCTCGATTGACCTTTTCTCGTTTTAAAAGGTTGTATATGATATTTTTCTGATATTCTCGTATTGTGTTCATGTTTACTACAGTTTTTTCAAGATTTAATTCTTCGTCATATTCTGAATTACCCGATAACGGGACATTTTAAGCCACATGGGACAAATGGCAGGTATTACGTTACTGCGCCAATATGGATCGCAATGTTTGTTAGAAGCGCACTCGGCGGGCATGTCGTGTGACGTGACGCCAGCAGCGAGCTGCGAGCCGTTTCGTACATACTCGTTTATGACCAACCCTTCCAGGCCTAAGGGGGTATCTATGGTCCCACATGTAGCATATTTTTCCAATAACTTTTTTGTTAATCATCATATTGATTTTTTATGATCCTGCTGCACAATGTAAGGAATGTAACAATATATATATTTTTTTTAATTTCCTGACTTCCTTCAATAATTATTTATATTTGTCCTTGCTTTCCTACCGAGAAAAAAACGCGTATTTCGCGTTTTACATGCATTTCCCCTTCCAACTCCCCACTGTACCTCTCCGCTAGCGGGTGATGCATTCTAGAATCAGTGCTGTTTAACGCGTCACCGTGAAAGCATCGCGATGTCATACAACATGCTCTCGCGACAGCACAAAAAAATCGGAAAACATTATGAATTTGTTTTATAAACACATTCATGACAATCGTAAGGACATTTTTTTTTTCAGGTGTATTTCCAGCATTTTAGCTGGAGTATTCCTGGTACCCCCTCAGAAACTTGGAAAGGTTAAATCTGAAAGGTTGAGAATAAAAATTTGTTTTTTATACATTGATAGTTATATCATTAGAATTGAAAAAGTCCGATCTAACTACCTACTGTTTTGAAAAATTTTCAACGTTTTTCCCGATTTGTGAAAATACTCTATTCCAACAAATGCTCTGTCAAAACAAGTATGAACATGAACAACTAATCGATTCCGTATATTAAGTTCCCAAAACACAACTATTTAATCTTGGTTCGTTGACGTTTTATATCACCGATATTCATAAACAAAAGTGTACTGCCGTACGCACTAAAATATTCACGCCTGAGCGATCAAACATTAAAACTAATGACCGAACGCCAACATTTGACACCCCTTGCCGAGTAATAAAGACGTAGGTAAGAGGAATAAAAAATATTTTAATAACACTTCTTCCGATCATAAACACATCAAGTTGGGTGAATTATTGAGAACGAGTGAGTGGTTTTATAAATAAAGACAAATTTTGGAAATGTTCGCGCCAGCACAACCGCTGAATGCCATTTATCACAATTTTCGGTAATTTGAATAACTTAACGGTTTAAAAATGGATTTTAAAGTCCCTTTTCTATCGAGAATCGAATAACCTTTGGAAATTAAATATAATATGGCGCTTTTCAAGCGTTTTATGAGTTTTTGTGTTGTTTCGATCCGAATGTTTTAATTTCACGTCAGACATGCATGAAAACGCATTTGAAATTATTAAATTAATAAATTATCAATGTAGACAATTATAAATAACTCAGTTGAAATAACTACTGCGCCTTAAGCTAGGGTTTCCTAGGACAGCGGTGCCCGTATTTTAACGGCCGTAGTGAACGGTGATGCAGTAGACAGCCGTCGTAACGTCGACTAGAGAGTGGTTTCTTAGGAAAACGGTGTTAAATGGTGTTGATAACACCGTTTTCCTAGGAAACCACACTCTAGTCACCGTTACGACGACTGTCCACTGCATCACCGTTCACTACGGCCGTTAAAATACGGGCACCGCTGTCCTAGGAAACCCTAGCTTTAGTGAAGTTAAACACGTATTTGGCTAGTATGCATGAGGTTCCAAGTTCGATTATCAGCAAATCAACAGACATGTTTATTTGAAAAGGAATAACTTTATCAATTACTAATATTTTCTTTGCATTTACTTAGTTAATAGAATTGTTAATATTTTTTGTATTTCCATTTATCACGTTTATTTGAAATGCGAGTTTTATTTTAGTCGTCATTCGGCACTTGATGTTATGCACAAGGCGCTGCGTTAGTATACTAGATGCAGCGTATTTTATACATCTGTTACATAAAATAAGGTGAGTCTTACGCTTCAGGTACAAGTCCAGGGACCTACCACGTATACCACCGTTTAAACAAACAATTGACGTTGACCCTACCAGGAATTGAACCTGGTCCTGAGGTAGGTGAACGTGCCAACCACTTCAAATTGAGGCAGACTCCACTCGATTTCCTTTTTATACCTTTAAGTAGCCATCGAGTTGAAAACACTTCTTCAGGATCCAAGATTGTGGATCTATTTAATTTATAACATAATCCTGCCCCATAATTTTACGAATGTTTCAAAATTATTAAAATAATATCCCGAATTCTTTCAATATTAATTAACATTTATAATTGCTTTCTCCTCGTGCAAACAGTAGCCATTGCAATTCAACTCTCTACAGTTTGATATTATTTTATATGTTTGTCAGTTTGCACGTGTACTTTTTGCTATTTTGTGGCTTTTTTCTAGCCGTAACTACAAAAAACCGGAAAAATATACAGATAACTTTATTATTTATTCGCCAGGACACAGTCAACGTCAAAACATTGTAAATAAATTCTTCTGAAAGAATGGCGCAATTAAGTCCATGAAAGTAAATTCAAATTGAATAATACTTTAAAGTAAACATACTTTCTATGCATTTATTTGTTTGCGTACTTTTAAAGTTCATTTTTTTCCCTTTGATTTTTCGCCAATGAATATATTATTCAGTGTTTCATTTAATTTATTTAGTTAATTAATAGAGAATGATTTTTTACCCTCGACAGTACGTGAATAGCGTGTTACATGAATTTTATAGGTACTTACTATGGAAGCATAAGTAGACTATTCGAATCGTTAAACTTTCGACAGGAAAAACTTTAATTAAGACATCGAATAAGAGAATTTTATTGCCATTTATCTCGTAAAATCACTGGTACGCGAATCGAGCAATGTCTGTCAGACACGTAAAGTGTGTACCAACACGGCGATATATGTTTGTATGTATTATGTATTTTTGTACGTACATGCAACAATTCAATTCAATTCGCACTGAATGTTTATTTAAACAGCTAAAGTAAAGACATTGAGTTCAGAATCTCGAGGCATTGTTACGGCAAACGTAAAAGAAGAATATTATAATTTTCCTCATTACCAATAACTTGAGAACCAAATAACTTACAGTTGCCGAAGTTAACACGAGACATCGGGCTTAAGAAAGAGACCGTAGGCCATAATCGGCTAACTTTGGCTTTGTAGACCGTCGCCTTTGTCATTCATCCTTGTCGACTCTCTTTCTTAAACCCGATGTCTGTTATTTACTGTCGGGTCCTGTACATGTTGCCTGAAGGCAATAGGGGAAATATATTTGTTTTTGCTACTATAAATTAATAAAATCGTAAATAATAAAGTGATTATCAAATGGAAAAAATAATGCTCTTATGACAATAAGTTAAATCCATAAAAAAAAGGTTTTAATTTTGCTTCAATAAATAAAACCACTGGAGTGCCTGTTCCCAAAGAGTTATAAAAGTGGTATGTTCTTGTAACAGTAATACATGATACCTATGTAAGACAAAAACCATCCTATTCAATGCATTACAGACTCTATGATTATCATTTTTACATTGATACAGGTTTGTAAAAGTTACAATTTTATTTCATTTATCATTATAATTAGAAGCAATCTGTTTTGACTCTTTAAGCTTTTGGCATCACAAAAAGGTAATTTACCAGAAGATAGTTAGTTATATTACTCTCGCTAAACATCGTCTTCATAATCGATTGCTCTTAACTAGTCGATTAGTTTGAGCACAGATGATTATTCATATCGTGGTGCAATTCGGTAGCAAAGTACAGTTAGGTCAGCTACCTGAATACTAGTTGTAAAGTGATATTATGATTAAATACAGGGAGCTGGTATTAGATAAAACAAAATGTTCGGCGTTCAAACCGGCATTAGTAGGTACTACTAGTGCTACTTTTAGGATAACCGAGAGTTTCGATAAAGTACCTTACTAATAATTGGGCAGACCGGCAGTGTTATTTACCATTACAATATTTTTATTTATTCAATTATTTGCGATAACCCACTTACTTTTGAGTGGACTTTAGTCCAAAAGTTCTCAAGTAGACACAATAACAAATAGTGAATTATCCATAAACATTTAAAAAAATGTGAAAAAGAATATTAGGAAAAATAAAACACCATACACAAAATATATAAATAGTACTCGGGGCAGTGGCGAGCGGTGAGTTTTTAAATTGGTAAGCTATGAAAATTCTGATAAAATGTCCATAGCGGTAGTATGGCATATCAAAAACAAGTCTATTTTATATTTAATCAATAATTCCTAACAAATGGCTCCAGCGGCTAATAGTTTCAGTAAAAATATTTTTAATGTAGCTCAAACATTTGATTTAAAAAATACAATTTTAAAAAACATAATTGCAAAAAAAAATGGAATGAAGACAAACAAAATATATTCGTTATCTCTTTCTCACACATAACGAGTGCGTATATTGTCACCTCCCTTAGACTGTCGTAAGTCAAATTGATGTATTTTAAAGAATACTAGCCCTTATGAAAAAGTATTGAAAGACTAAATTGCATTAATGAAAGCTGCAAGATTTTACTGTAATCGCAAGTGTAATTTTTCGAACGAGATTCTAAAGTTTTAGGTTAAAGACGTATTTGAATTAGTGATTTTAAAGTGAGCAGAGTAATCTCGTGTAATCCAGTAGTAATAATTTTGGCCAATAGAGGCGCAACTGGTCGCTGTGTGGAATAAAGGAATATATAAATTTACTTACCCAAGAAAAGTAATATATTTTTTTGGTGATGTGTTTTTTCCTAATAATACTACAGTGTTATAAAACATTACTTACG
Source organism: Micrasema longulum (assembly GCF_059751315.1). Classification (NCBI taxonomy): domain Eukaryota; kingdom Metazoa; phylum Arthropoda; class Insecta; order Trichoptera; family Brachycentridae; genus Micrasema; species Micrasema longulum. Next base: position 173,112 of record NW_028277793.1, read on the forward strand.
TTGTCAAAAAAATATGGTAAGCTGCATGTAATCGATTATAAGGAGCTTTCGCCCCTGTCAGAGGGCCTTACTTATAAACATGGCATAAAGTTACACTTTAGTATAGAGGGATAATTCGGATGGGAATACCACCCTTATTACAGTGGTAGAATAAGGATGGTATTCCCATCCGAATTATACCACTATACTTAGGCGTAACTTTACGCCGAGTTTATAAGTAAGGCTCAGAGTAATAATACGCTACCCGATTATAGTGATCCATACGGACAAAAACAATTCAATAATAATCAATCACGAAGTCACTACAGTTTAGGGCAATATAACGGTCCTTTGGTACTCAGGTCAAGAATTGCAAGCGCAAGCCGAAACTGTCCGTTTCTCGTTTGTTGTTAAATAAAAAAATTGCAACGTTTTGTTCTATGCAATGGAGCGAAAGGGCATCTCTATTACTCTGAGAAAAAGTACATGTATAGAAAACAACAAATAAAAATACAGTCAAATTCCAACTATCCGGATTAGTGAGTACCAGCTTTTATTGCTTTTGATATGATACAGCAAATTGAAATCACATCTAAAACATGCTTAAAAATGTCCAGCAAAGTTAATTGCCCAATAAAATTTAAATTAAAAACATCTCACATAAAGTTTATCTTTGAAGCACTAACTTTGTGGTTATTCATTATAATGAAATAAATAAAACAACTGTGTTTATAACCACTAACGTCCACGTGTCCACGTACAGTATTCACTAGAACACGATAAAAAAAATCAATTCATTAGTTACGTAAACCTTGACGAAGAAGCTTGTTTGCTTTGAAACCGGTCGGTGGAAAATAAAAATTAGTGGTTAAAAACACTGTTGTTTTATTTATTTTAATATAAAAACATCTCCTTTATTTTTTATTTCCTGATAGCAATCCGGATGACTGGAGTTCCGAGAAAAAAAGTACTTCTGTATTACATATATGCATACGATATTATAATATTTAATTCTAAACGTTTCTACCTCTTTAATGGATCAAGATGTTCGTGTGTAGAGAGAAAGTCCGTTTTACAATTTATATTTAATTTTTTTGGAATATTTGTAATTTTAAAAATATTTTAAAAAAATGTTATCAGTCGGTGGAGACAGGATAGATGTAAGTTTGGAGTGGATTCTATTATTAATTTATTTATTGTTTTCCATTATAAACAAAAATTCTTTAGTTTTGAATTTAATGCTTTTGTATTTTCGAAACTTTTTATTTCGGTAGGTAAATTATTATTTTTACATGAAAAAGAATAACTATTTTGTGTTCAAACAAAGGCAGAATTATAAATATTATTTAGTATGAAAAGTGGCTACTAAAAATAACCAATGACAGGTCATAAACCTTACAAATGCCTAAATTTCCATGTTCTCTTTTCTAAAGTGTTCTCCATCTCTGTTGTAATATGTTAATGTTAATATTGATAACTCCCTAGGAGTGAAATCCTGGCCTGATCTGACTTGTATGCCGAGCACTCTCCAAGTGAATCGGAAGGTCTATTGACGAACGACAACAGTCTGTTTTCACCTGGTGAGATTTCTGTGGATACCTCTTCATTAGAACAAATGCGGAGAAGCTCCTAAAACAGGCCACAGCCAAAAAATCCCACCGGATGTTTGAACATGGGCAGGATGGTAAATATTACACAGTGGCCCCATGAAACAGCTAATGACAGGCCATAAGCCCTGTAAATGCCTAGACTTCCACATTCCCTTCTCAAAAATGTTTTTCTTCTCTGTTGCAACAAATTGAAATCTAAATAATTCCCTAGGGAGAAAATCCAGCCTGCCTTATACATTTGGACATACTCAAAACATTGATATACATGTGTTTATTTCTGGTTTTCTGTCCTGTGTGTTGTGATTATTTAATGATGAAACGAAGTCAATCCGCTCTAATTAGTATTGACGAGATATAATATATTACTTAACACATTTTTAGTTCCCTTGTATTTTACACAATATTCTAGAAATTACATAATATAGGGTGAAGACATTTTAAATAAGATACAATATAGCTAATATAAAGCTCATTGAATACTGTTCTGTCTGAAGTTTAGTGGATCTTCTAAATATAAAAAATAAATTGCTGAAATTATTTTTAAAGCAGGTGTCAGAAGTCGACAGATGAGTTCTACGCTTCCTTAATAAGCCACAGCTTCTGGTTCGAATACTGATTTAAGGGGCAAGTCAATAATTACTCTTATGAAAATTAATATAACCTTTGTTAGCATTGTGTTTTGTTAAGTGCTAATCCACTAATTGAAAAAAGGGCCTTTTCCTATTTTTATTTTTTATCTAATCAAAAAGTTTTTACTCGTTTTCACATTTAAAAAAAATTACAAGCATATTTATCGGGTATATATAGTTTCGAAAACCGATCAGAATGGCATGAAAGTTAGGATGGGAGATTGATTAAAAAAAAATCCCAGAAGGAACAATGATTTTCTGATTGACTATTGTTGCACTCTTGCATACTTATCAAAGGGAAATCTTTTTTAAAGTAAGTTTTGTAAAATATGGACTTTTCTCTAATTAAACAATTTTATTTTAGATTTATTTACAAAAAAAAATCTTCTGTATTTACACAAACGCATTTGGATGCATTACTTTCTTTTTCATTACAAAAGATGAAAAAAAAATGTTAAAGATTTTTCTTAACCTTCCAAGGACGGATGATGCGGATGGAGAGAAGAATTAAGATAGAAAGTCCCCGTTTCGCATCATATAGTAATTTTTAAAATCTTCGTGGTCTACATTAGTTCAGCGCGTTTTCTTACCATACAAAGGGTTTTGAATTCGATTCCCAAAACGATTGACATGAAATATTGCTTTGAAATTGCTAACAAAACAAAAACAGATATACCAGACAAGTTAAATTCTAACAGTTTAAATTAATAAAAAGTCAAAATAATTAAATATACTTGAACACCAATTATTAGAGGCGCTCTAAAAAATATTTTTTAAAAGCGAATAAGGAACGAACTTATAGACACGGAATTAAATTATTATGACAAAAAACAAATAAATAACAAATATTACAATTTTATTATTATCTATTAGGGTATTTGTATAATTTATAGACAAATAAAAAACAAAAAAGGTGTTTTAACAGCTTGCCCACCACATAGCGCACTCCGCATCTGAGGACATAAGTATCCTTGGCGGTGCCCACATACACGGAAAATTTGCTCGTTGTCAAACGAGAAAAGCTGCCCGAAGGAGATCACTGAAATCTGGTAGCCTTAGCATATTTGTGCTGAGAGAATGTAATCCAGAAGAACATAATATGTATTTCATTGGATTGAGAAGAGAGGGAAGGAATTATTCACTGACTGGGATTAAATTGATTGGACATGATCAATTCGCCGAAATGATTACAACACTTTTTAAAAGCCTTGAAATTCTTTTAAGAAGCCACCAGATCTCTATATCCAACAGGACCTATAACAGGGGCACGGATAGTAGCGAGAAGCTCCATTCGGTAATCATAGAGAAGGGGAAAGGGACAAAACCACAGGACGTGTTCAAAAGATTGGTTAGGATATCCGCAGCAGCACGAAGCGGACACTAACACTTGTTTTAACACTAGAATATTTCATAGTCCCTGGACTGGCATCTGAAAGATGATCAAGATACGCTGCGGTTGGTATACCAATGCATTGCGATATATACCATTAGGTGTGGAAAAGGAATGTTGACTAAATTACTGTTAAATAAAAGTCAATTACAATTACAATTCAATTCAATTCAATTATTCAATTGATTCAGATAATGTTGATATATATAAAATAAAGAGCTTGTTCACCTGAGAACACCGTCCTTTAAAATTGAGTAAATAGATAATCATTATATTATTATAATTGAAGACCTGGTTCTAAAAACATCAAATGTCCAAAATTTTCAAAAACGATGTTGTTGGATTTTGTTTTTCTCTCTCTGTGCGTCCAAACAATTCTCCTTTCAAATATTTCTAAAAAAAAACGTTGAAACCTTAAACTCACGTTTAAATTTATATTTTATAAAAAAAGTAATTGTTTACAGCAATTTACGTAAATGAACAAAAAATATAATTTAATTAGCATTTCTACCACATGTAGCAACACCATCACTCATTGTTTGACAGTTGGAAGGTGTACTGGATATTATTTTTAATAGATTTGTACACAGTGTTTACTGAATATTCTTAATATACAGAGTTCAACTACTGTAAAAGTTTTTGTTTTCAAACCGCTGTTTTTATTTCAACTTTTCATACTAATTGATTTGTTTCTTTTTTGGGTGATACCGTGTGTGTTGGATTTGTTCCGACGTAAACTCAACACTCAACGGACTTGTTAAACTCAACATGGTTCCCAGCACTACATACCTGCATACTGCCGACTGCGGAACGGTACAAATTACTAGGTATTAGTAATAAAACACATACTTTTTTACTACAAAATACTCAGTTTACCCTAAAGATGGCTCCTGCAATGGGAGCCGAAATGTTGGAACAAATCCAACACACACGGTATTAAGTAAATAAGAGCATTTATCGATACTATTCCTAGCCGATTACCTTTCATTCCCATCCTTCTTTTGAACCATCCTTATGGTACCTACCTAACATCAAGATAGAAGATATTCAAAATTAGAAGATTCGGATTTAGAACAAAAACAAAACAACATTTTTTGACTTCACATAAAATCGAATAAAAAGGGGTTGGAATCGTCGCGCGTCGTGGAAAACATTGTTAAATTTTATAGTTCATTTTGTGATCCAGTGCCAGAAATCGAAGAACATTCAGATTATATTAAAGGTAGGTATTCATTCCATGTTCCTCTCCTTTCTCAAATATTTCCCAATACACAAAACTGAATGAAATTCGATTTTCATTTACAGTCCGCCTTTGCGTTAACACACGGTATCACCCAAAAAAGAAACAAATTCATAACAGTGACCGTGAAAACTTTCGTACCTGTTTCATACTAATGTTTGCATTGTTTTTTTTGGGTTGCACTTAAAATCCTCAAAGGTCACCCTAACATTTTATTTTATATTTAAATTTATTTACGAATTTTTTTATTTTCTATACAGCGCCTTTAAAGTATATATATGATTTTATTTCATCAAAACACATAAAAACAATAGTATAACCGTGGTATTCAATTTAAAAACTCTCCCAAAAAATAGTTGGTTAGTGACATTTGAGGTTTTTAAAACAAAGTCTTCAATTATCGTAATATAATAATTGTTGGCTCTCCTCTCAAATAACACAGGTTTTTCTACCAGCCACAATGGCCGCTTAGTATTTTTTCTCTCATTTCAAGACAGATTTTTTCACGAAAGGTTTTACTGGAGCAATTAGGCACAGCTTAACCGCCTCATTAGGCTTTACAATTTGCAGAATGGTTAGTTAATCCTTAACAAGAAATTAAAAGCAATTTGTTGGGACGAGTGTATGCTATATGCGCTGTACGCGGTTTTAACTGCTTTTCAAATAAAGGTACACTGGAAGACAAAAATGACTACACACATTTTTTACAAATCCGTGGAATTAGTCAATATTAATAGATGTTTTTTGTTTTCAGACGGGATTTATGTTTAATTCTGAATAATATAAAAATAAAAGAAAGTAATTTTGAACCCTCAAATAAACCAAATGAAAATAAACTAAAAACAAACAAATTAAAATAAAAACATAAGCACATTTTTTTTATAGTTAAGTAAAAAAAAACCTTCTTTTTATGCAGTTTTTACTTAGTGTTTAAAACCCAGACCAATATTTTCTCAATTTTTGCAAAAAATCTCTTAAGAATAAATTCTAATTACTGTATTTTTTAAACCATAAGACGCACTTTTTTACTCTGAAAATTCAATCAAAAATTGAGGTACGTCTTATCGTCCAAAAAGTTTTTCTTTTCTAAAAATTGATTGATAAATTTTGGTGTTCGTCTTATCGTCCGTAAAATACGGTAACAAAATTCAATAAATCCCGTGGCAAGTCTTGTGGACTCGTGGATTAAAGGTCTGCAGTTCGGACCCCAATCTACCCCAGCTTGATACCCAATTTCAAATACTGAATTATTTACAACTCGTTGAAAATGTTCCTAAAATTGAAATATTTGGGTAAATAATAAAAACGCAAAATATTTTTTTGTTCATAAAAAAGTGCACATGCTTAACGTATCTACATTGAACAAATAAAAAAATAATTAAACCCTGATATTTCTAAAGTAATTATAACTATTTTGTGTAAATTCGTAATCGAAGATCTATGTACGTGGAATAGTATGGACGGATATCTACAAATCAAATGTTTTTTTAAAGTATGTAGCGTTAAATCACCAATTAAAATAAATGAATATTTGAAACAATTTTCTTTAAAGAAAACCCAATTCTCCGTAAACCTCAAATTCAATACATATCTATGTACTTATCACAATAAAAAAACTTATGAACACATACTACACAAATCATTTAATCGAAGGAAAACGATATGATATCGATCCTTATATCTCTCAATCGGTCGAAAGCATTATCAAAAATATTTTAAGTAGCAGGAATGAATAACTCACCAATAACACATAGGTAGTCCACAGCACCGTGGGTATATATATTATATTGTAGACATTTACACTCAAGGGGGGTTATCTGCCCGACGGGGCGCGGGGGTGCGGGCTCTGCGCCGCCGCTGTAATGTCAGCTGTCAGCTTATGTCCAGCATTCGAGGATTTACTTCTTTATTGAGTCGCGCTGGTTCTCACACGAAGATCGCCTGCAAAGGTGAAATCGCCGATCCGATCGATACAAACACCTCTAAAAATAGTGTCCTTTTCCAGACTTTCTCGCACTCGAAACTTCTTATTATTTTATTTAATATTACTATAATTTTAATTTTTTAAAATTTTAAATTTTATTAGTTTTTTACGCCCATAAGGCTTTTACAAGAATGAAAGTTAAATAAAATGTGAGTATATAAACAACATTAAATTTAAAAAATACAATTTAAAGCAACAAAAGATGTGTGTTTAGAAGTAAAGTTGGTATAAAAAAAAAAGATGAGTATATAAACAACATAAATTTTAAAAAAAACAACATAAAGTGATAAAATATAGAACTGTGTTTAGAAGTTAAGTTGGTTTAAAAAAAAAGCTAAAGAAATGCAATTAAAGGTTTAAAGCAGCTAGGTACATAATGTTATAAAATACAATATGAACAGAATATTAAGTTCTATTTGATATTGAACATATACAGTGATATTTAAAATTTTCAAGACTCACGTTAAAGACATCGATGTTGTTAGCATATTGGTTCGCGAGTACATGCATCCGCATTACTGGTGAATTCGCACTGTAATTGGTCGATCATGGACCGCAGTAGAACAGAGTATTACATCGGGTAACTCGACCAGGCACTCGCACATTAATCATCAATTAATAATCAATATCATTATAATCTGCTTTTGTTTTTATTGGTGCTTCTTTTCAAAAAAGACAAGTTTTTATGCTCGGAGAAGGACTTACAACAAATTATCATTATTACGATTATAATTTGAATGAATATAATTTAAATAAAAAAATATCGACACTTTTAATTAGTTCTTTATATTTCGTTTATATCTTTATACATTTACAAATAAATGATCTTGATTACGTTTACGAATTCTAACGAACCATAACGCAGTTTTTCCTTGGGGTATGCAGAAAGGATAGAACGCACTATTCATACCTCGTTTCTTCTGCACTGATCTATAGACTTTTAACATGTCCATCTTTAAGTATTTGATAGATTTGGTCTTGCCATGTCTTTCTAATTCTTCCTTGTTTTTTGCATTCATCAACATTCGCATCGTTAACCTTTTTTTAGCCGTTTATTCGCTTTAAATGTCTAAACCACGGGAAAAAGCTTGTCTATATTTTGTTGATAATTCTTGCCATAATAATTTTTGTTATTCTTATTTTTATTTCATATTTCAAAAACTATTACATCCCATTATTACTCATATTGAAAAAAACAAGTATTTCATATAAATATAACACATTCACTAAAAAATCAAGGATTTCATAATTTATTAGTTGTGTTTTTTACATTATGGTAGAACAAATATATCATTTTGCAGGAGAGTAAAAACTTGCAAAACACATACTTAAACTTTTATTTAATCAATGAAATATTATTTATTACATTTGTATAATGAGCAATTTTCATTCCTTTCTGCACCTAATGGTGCATAGGGCACGGCATTGGTATACCAACCGCAGCGTATCTTAATTTTTTTTTTGTAATATAAGAATTTCCTCGGCCCGTATAGTAACGGGAAGCTAGCAATTATCTTTAATTTTATCTACAAAGTTAAATAAATAAAATATGCACACATTTTTTATCAAAACATGTTTAAGTTTTTATTGGTCGCCGACGAAGATACTTTCAATTTTAATACAAATATACATATTTTCGAACATAAATATCAATTTTATTTAATACTATCTCGATATGAACCGATGAAGATAGGGTTTGTAATCGCGGCCCTAAAGTGTGAGATTAATCACCTTACCTTCTATGTAACAAAAATGAACCAGATACGTTATAATTGGAGTGTCAATTCAGTGCCGTACATGAAAATGATTAAATAACATAACATTATCGGTCGTAATTTTGGTCTTCCTACTATGAAATTCATTCGCATGCTATCGAAAGGGTACAATATAAATTCATGCGTTTTATACATTATAAATTAAAAATACCGGTAGAAACTTTAAATTATTATTTTCTTAGAAATGAAATGAGATTAATTGAATTATCTGATCGTAGAGTTATAGCTGATTTATTATTCTTATTTAAAATAATGAAATCGATAATTGAGAGCCCTGCTCTGCTTGAACTAATTCAAATTCGAATACCTGGTGGGTGCACTAGAAATGAGGAATTATTTTTTTGCAACAATTTACGGACCAACTTCGTAATGCACTCACCTATACCTAGGATCCATAGGTATGGAAATGAATTAGAACAAATATTCGATATTTTCAATACAAATTCTGTTCATGAATAAAAACGAATTGTCACTGGTTATTTATTAGAAAAATAGTGGATTTATTTTAAAATGCAATATTAAGTTAACTTTGTTTCCTGGAAAATGTGATTTTTTATTTCTTTATTTAACATGTTAGACATAATTTAAATTGTACATTGGTGGATTTATTGCCAAATGGCAACTTCTTCCAACCAACTGATGATGATAATTTTACTAAATAAAGCTATTATTTAGTTAATTGAATTTTTTTTTCATTAATTATTATCTGATTTTATTTCTCAAAAAACTTATATTTTTCAAATACTAATGTTGTTTTATTTTTTCAATTATTATTATCTTGTGATTCTTAACGTTACTGTGTTATATTTATATTTAGAAGATAAGATTTTCTCATGGTTAATGTTATATTTTTATTTAGAGATGTTATGTTTCATTTTTACTTTTTGTTTTTTGTAATGTATCCTCACTAAATTTTTTAGTTTTAATTATTTTATTATTTCATACTATGTAATGCATGTTTATTGTGCACTGCTGTGATTATTTCTGTAAATTATTATTTTTTGTAAAAGGTTCTTTGAACCGTTGATCTATAAATAAATAAATGAATACTTTCCCCACCTGAATATGCGAAAGCACAAAATATTGAACAAAACGTCAGACATCTGAATGTAGCTCTATCGTCTCCAGCCTACGTTTATCTGGTCCTCTGGATCTCCCGAGCTCCTGATCTCCTCGTCTCCATACGGCTTCCGATAACAATGTGAGGAATGCTCTCGACTACCAGCTTCATTATTTGTTCACGAGATGGAGGTCCAATTGTTTCGGACAATGTTGCAACTTATTGCTGCTTACGACTTGTATATCACTGACACTGACATTTGTGATTGATATGGAATGAATATTTATTTGAAACGAATCGGAGGCACACGAGTTTTTCAACGCGGTTTTATGACAACATTAAAACTTATAACACGCTACTTATTCAGCATACGTAAAAAAAACATCAAAATACATTCAGATTAGTACTATAAAAGCAGTATGGACACCCGTGCTCATGCTCGGGTACCCGCATTTTTAAAATATTTTTTTTATATCGGGGTTGCTTTATTATTTACCTTGTTACAAGGTTTATATTTCAAAAGTGGATTTTTCTGCAATTAAATTTCTTTAAGCTGTTGGGATCATTAGAGATATACTAATGTGGACCAATCAGGAACTTCTCAGCATTTGCTCATGTGGAGAGGAAACCACTTAAAACTTTTCAGGAGAAGCCGGCCTGTTGGCAGCAGTCAACAAGCCTTCCGTTTCACTAGAGGAGTATTCGGCATAATCGTCCCTACTTTGGTTCATTTTACCAATTGCCCGCACTATATTGATTATTATTATTTTTATTATGAATAACTTATATGGCGCCATTTTCGTAATAAAATACCTCAAGGACGCTTTACATAGTGATTCTATTGTTGAATTAATTTAATTCAAGCTTTTAAAGTGGTAATTTAATTAAAACAATTTATTTTGTTGTCACATGCAACGGATTTATTCAAATGATTTAGAAAACAAGTGGGTTTTAAGTTTTTTCTGAAACATCACTTCACTTTCACAGCCTCGCACCTCTGCTGGGAGAGCATTCCATGCCATAGGGCCTGCCGCCGCAAATGCGCGTTCGCTAAATTTAGTGCGCCATGTATAATACTACCTCTCGTGTGAGTTCTTTATTACGTTTCACTGATGGGATGTCGCATAGACTCAAGCTTCTGCATCGCGCCTCCAGCTGTTGTCTTTAAAAGCTGAAAGGGGGGCAATGCATCAACAGGTGAGGGACCGGGTACCCGTATTAAACTGAGTTGTTTCAATTACTTTTTAAATCATTTAATCGGATAATATTTTATTTAGATCAAAATATGTTGCAACAGAGCGGTAAAACACTTTTAAAGAGGGAGTATGAATGTTTTAACATTTACAGGGCTCATGACTTGTCATTAACTGGTTAAAGTGGCCACTTTACACACTGTGTAACATTCACCATTCTGCCCATATATAAATATCCACATTTTCTCAATTCTTCCATCTGTTGCTTTTTGTGAAAGTAGAAAGTAAAAGAGCTGAACCTTTATCGTGTGGGTGAGATTTATCCTGCTCCACCAATTTACCTACTAGGCAACGTCTGAAATCAATTTTATTCTTTTACCAACCAGTTTTTATCTTATACCAGTTATTTTTATCAACAGTGTCTTAATTATGTCCAAATGTTTGTAAACATGCTTGATTTCCTTCCAGGGGAGTTATTTTGATCAAAATTTTTTGTAACACAGAAGGAAAACACAGACAGAGTGTAAAGTAGCCATCTGAACCAGCTAATGACAGGTTATAAGTCCTGTAAATGCCTAGACTTGCATATTCTCTCCTCAGAAGTGTTTTTCCTCTCTTTTGCCACAAATTTTGATCTAAAAAACTCCCCTGGGAGAAAATCCAGCACAGAGCTTAATGTAGAAAAGTTATAATAAATAATTAATATTGTACACTAAACAAGCGAGAGTATTTCTTGCAAACCCGGCAAAATCCAAAATCTTAAAAAAGTGAGATATGAATAGAAATATATTCAAAATACAATTGTTAACATTTATCGCATAATTTTGAGTTACAAATACGAATTTATTTGTGAGAATCTTATTTTCAAATTATTGGGTTTGTTGCAAACATGGAAACCTCTACTTGAGTTGCAGTCTCCAAAATTAAACAAATTGACTCACTTTTGTTTCATGACATAATCATAATTATTCAATCATTAATAACATTCAAATTATTAGCTGGTTGTAAAAAAAATTTAGAATACTATTAAAAGTTGAAGGTTGTGATTTGTTCAAAATAAAGGAGTTAGATTTTGCCTGGTTTGCAAATAGTACCATCGAGTACAAAACCAAGAGTGTTGCGATGATTTGGACATGTAGAGCAAACGGGCAGTGAAAGAGCAGCCAAAATAATTTTCGATGCGAATGTTGATGGATTCAGAAAACTAGGAAGACCGAGAAAGACATGGCGTGATAAAATTGAACAAAAACTTCAAAATGGACATTTCAAAGGTCGGAATAATTTATTTATTTACTTATAAGTAGTTTATTACATTGCCGGCCTCGTGGTGTAATGGTCAGCGCGTTTGCCTACCATTCAAGAGGTCTCGGGTTCGATTCCCGACATGGTTGATATGAAATATTTATTTAAAAGGGTGTTTTCAAACTAGAATATTAATATTATGATGGGTCTGAAACATAATAATAATTTAAAAAAATAAAATATAATGGCACATTTATATGGTAAACAGTAAACTCAAACATTCGGAAAATCAAGGAGCTTCCCACTCAAATCCCTCTCACTTAGAAAAATCCAGTTTTCAACTCTTCTCTTGAAAATAGTTTTTTTCCTCAAAATAGCAAATACTCTCGGTGCAATAAAAGAGATATATAGATGTTCGATTATTAATTAAATTAATAACTGAACGTCTATATTCCTTTAAATTAAATTAAATTATCTCTGTTTCCCTGTGTTCTCGACATGGTTGATATGAAATATTTATTTAAAAGGGTGTTTTTAAACTAGAATATTATTATTATGTTGGGTCAGAAACATAATAATAATTTTAAAAAATAAAATATTATGGCACATCTATATGGTAAACAGTAAACTCAAACATTCGGAAAATCATCAAAGAGCTTCCCACTCAAATCCCTCCCACTTAGAAAAATCCAGTCCTCAACTCTTCTCTTGAAAATAGTTTTTTTCCTCAATATATCAAATACTCTCGGTGCAATAAAAGAGATATATAGATGTTCGATCATTAATTAAATTAATAATTGAACGTCTATATTCCTTTAAATTAAATTTAATTATCTCTGTTTATGAAGTTAGTTTTCTTTGTTTATTCTCAAATGTAAAAATATTTAAAAAAAAAAAGTATATTATTAAGAGTCTTCGGAACGGATAACCCCAGTAAGATCACACTATTTTTATTATAAATTATAGTTTGTAAAAAAAATATGAATAAATAAACATAATAAAAATATAGGCAATGTGGTGAATGAATAGGAATACAATTTGAATGAGAAAAGATGGTAAAATAAAAATACCCAATAATTAGAATAAAAGGAAGCTATCCTCTGAACTTTCTTACAGTAACATGGAAGATGTCGATATCCGAAGAGCTATGGTTGAATAAAGATATTGCTCTTCCTACTGGTATTACCATTGGCAGACTGGTTCTGCAAGAATAAAAATAAAACAGCTAAAGCGTCTAAGGTAGTCATTAGGAACATAAAGAAAAATACTCTCCAATAAACGTAAGTTGATCGTTATACCACGGATCAATCGGGAAAAAACACTTTTCTCCAAACTACTGTAGCCAAGCATTCCCAATATGAAACCTGGATATGCCAAGATGGGAGCTTGAATGCAAACTTAACACTCGGATTGCTGCTACAAATAACCTAGCTGAGCCTCTGAACTGTAATGAACGAAGAGAGACTGTACGATTCATTACAGGGACGATCAAGCAGGCTAAGTTATTTAATTATGGTATTTAGCTCTTTTTGTTTTTTTATGTCCAACCTTTACGACTGTTTTGTTATTATTTGTTTAATGTAATATTTCTAGAGTTATTTTGTTTAGGTATTGTGATTCTGCAATTTTTTTTATTTTTTTTATCTATGCTAAAGTCACTGAATAAAACCCCGAGATAAATATATTCGATAAAACCTTGCATATAACAAAAGCAAGGTACAAATAGTTTGCAACAAATAAAATTTTTAAAAAAAATGAAATCTGACGGGTACAACCGCGGTTGTGTCCGTACTCTCTTAAGTAAATATAATTCAGAAATTTCTTTTGAAGCATCTACAGCATAACAAAGCAGTTCAACTAAGGAGGAGTCCAGATCAGAGATCCGCACTCAAGTCCGCTTCGCATCAATGAGTTATAAAGAAGCCTAAGAACACGAATATTAAAAAATCCATAGCATCTTCATAGTACACTGCGCAAATATCGCTAGCACTTTGGCAACTTTATTCCCTCGATTGAACCCAAACAAAAAAAGTTGTCGAAAATGCTTACTTTCGTTTACTTGACATTTTGTTTTCAAGGCTGGTAATCAAATGAAATAATATATGTGACGTAAAATCAAACACAATAAAATAAAAAATGTTTAATGATTTATTGCCAAATATAAAATACTCAAAATGTAAAACAAATTTTAAAATAAAAATAACTGCACATATAAATAGTGTAGCGAGAGATTTTTTGAAAAATATATGTAAATCAATGAACGTAGTACTTTATATAATTGGTACACATATTATTTATATTTTTATGTATTTCATTGCTTTATATTTGTTTTATTATATATTATACTATATTATTTATATTTAAGTAACATGTATTCTTGGCACATATATATACTTTTTATTTGTATGATAATGATTTTTAATTTATTACATTTGATTAGCTGGGCATTTATAATTAAGTAGTTTTAGTTTTTCTTTTTTATGTTATTGTTTCATTAGTGTAAGACTACTTACGCTCTAAAGATATAACTTCCATCTTAGAACAGGCTGTGCCATGTTAGATGGAGACTATCATAAACAGAAAACACACCGTTTTCATTTTACATTAATTAGTTTTACATAGATTCCCTGTTATTAAGTATGTATATTATTTTTTTGCAATAAATTTATTAATAAATAAAAATAAAATAAATAATAACTTGTAAGGCAGAATATTTTCTTTCAAACGACGTATACCCTTTGCCATTTTGTTTTACTTTTGTGGTCATTTTTAAATACACTCACACAAACACACTAGTATGTATTGTACGTGTATTTAATGTATTTCTGTGGATATCTGTCATTGGTTTTATTCTCTGTATATGTTTTTTGTTATATTTTTGTTACATGTATTACTGTTGATATCCCTAATAAATAAAATAAAATAATTAAAAAAAATATGGAAAATAACGGACACTTATTTTAACATGAAGGAATAACGAAAAGATGGTCTGCTTGGGCGATTTGACGATTTCAGTTGTGCTTAGAGCCCTATAGACCACACACAAACCAGCAAACTAGATTGCTAAACCAGTTATCAATCAAATCGATATTACAGCCATACCTCATCTGTTCACTTAACAAAGCTACCGACACTCAACATGCCTTGAAAATATAGATCAGTACATTCAACATTACTAAAGACCATACCGCTTAGACTATATTCTGTCCATATTTTGAGTATAGATACAGAAAGGAAGCAGTGATATTTATTGTATTTAGCATTCAACCTATAATCAACAATTTCTTAAAGTAATCGTTTATTATATTGGTTATTAAAAATATTTCAATAACTCGCAAAAAGCTTATGTAGAGTTCCAGGACTACGAAGATTAAAATTTATTTATTTCGCATTAATTTATAGATAAATAAATCAAGTTTCGTCATTATCCCCGTATCCGCACACAATGTTGCTAAGAGCTTTGCATCGGTACACCAAATGCTAGATTATTTCTTGATACCTGACTGTAAGATGATCAGGCTTACGTTTGCAGTGCGTATGAAATAATTCAGCAAAAACACACATTTTCAAATAGGTATTATTTCATATCAACCTTAACCTCAGACCTCATGTATGGTTGAAAATCGCACTATCCTCTAGGTTATGAGGCGAACAAAAGAGTTTTTTTTTATGGTTTTCGACTTTTTAAATTGTTAGATGATACGATTTAAAAAATCTTGAAATAGTTAAAAAATGACGCCGATTGATACTTTTCTTATGTTAACGTTTTAAAATGGACAAAAATAGTAAAATAAATGCGTTATTAAAATTATTTAACATTTATAAAATAAGCATTATTACGAAATAGATGGAGAAGGTTTGAAAGAAGGAAATATTGTGAATCCAGGAATTAACAGGACTTATGACCCATCATTCGCTGATTTAAACGGTCACTTTACGCATTGCTTAAATTTTCCATTCCGCCTATATTTATTTATTTTTTACATATTTATTACAGCAATTTACAAGTAATTATTAATACAACAAATTAATTAAGTAGTAAAAGTAAACTTATATATTTTTTATTTTTGCTGTTGGTTCATCTAAACTGCCTAACTAGTGATAGCTTCCCCGTTCTAAGGCAGTAAATTATGTATTTTATAATAATATTAAAAAGTAATTACAGTTTTATCATAATGTGTGCTTTTTCAGTCTTAAAAGTGAACAATAAATATCCAGAGAAAACATAAATAATACCAAAATCTTTATATCCTAAGTCATTACTAGTAAAACAAGAAACCAGCTTACGTCCTTTTACATCGGACAACAATTTGTAAATCAACATTGTTTAAATTCTTTAAGTTGTTGATTTTTGTAACGAAAGAGCTAAAGCCTTTATTGATTCCCAAGTTCCCTTATCAAGGGTGTTTTCAAATTTATGGTGCAATATGTATATCATGATAACTACCTGAGGTGTAAAATCCCGTCCATGTCTGTAATCATTTAGACAAATTAAAAATATTTTTGATAAATGAACAATGCTCGCAAACGAGTTATTTTGCGATTTTTGTCTGATAACTGATAACGCACGTAGGTAGGTAAAGTAACCTTTGGAAAAAGGCACATTAGTTTTGCAATAAATTCACTGGCACAGTTAATTCTGACAAGCTTTAACGATCTCCCGGTGATATCCGAACTCGTGTCGTAGAACATAAATATTTCATATGTCCGCGTGTCTAAGTTATATTTCTGGTTTTCACGTATGTACAAACATTATCGGAAATTGAATTTATTATGATTATGTACGGCGTTAGTGCATGTGTTCATTAGTCAGGGACATGCGCACTTCTTAGTGCACGATAACTGAAACGGGGTAAAATTGAAATGTACTGCTTAACAAAATCCATTTGAAATATTGATTAATTTACTTATTATTATACCTATTTATAATCAATCTCTCTCACTTCTTTTTATATTCTTCACTACCCTTGCGCTCCAAAATACCTTGCGGAGAATTTCATTTACCTTTCTGATCATGGTCTTACGCTTCGCTCTTCTCAGGAGAGAACACTTTCCATTCCTCGACATAGCAAATAGTTTTTTAGCTATGTCTTTTCTGTTAAACGTGCTAGACTTAAAAAAATACACATGTGGCTACTTTTAAGAAACGCCTGAAACATTACTATATGTCCTTAGAATCATAACCTCCCTGTTTTCTTTCCTGTTTTTTTTTCCTTAGTTCCTCTATCTCTTTCCTTCCAAACTCATGATCTGATTTCAGATTCCTCGTCTTTTAATATATACCAATATAACCGTATGTATTTTTATTTAAGTAAATACGTGCAAGCCTTATCAGCCCATTAAAAAAACAGCTGTTATTTTCAATTAACTTTGTTTATTTTTCATGTATGTATGTTTTGATACATATTTTTTCACAGTTTTTTTGTTCAAATTTCGTGTTGGCTTCGTGGTGTAATGGTCAGCGCGTTTGCTTACCATGCAAGAGGTCTCGAGTTCGATTCCCGACATGGTTGATATGAAATCTATATATCAAAGGGTGTTTTTACACTAGAATATTTCATAGTCCCTGGACTGGTATCTGAAGCGTTATACTGATCATCTTGCCTTCATGTAACAAAAATGATAAAGATACTCTGCGATTGGTGTACCAATGCAGTTCCCTATGCACCATAAGGTGCGGAAAGGGACTGATGATGAGTTCAAATTTCTGACCAACTCTTCCTTTGACCATTTTGTTTTTGGCTGGTTGAAAGATATTGCTTTTAGCAATAAGTATGCCAAAGTACTTATTCTTTTGACTTGAAGATTTAAATAAATAAATAAATAATATTTACGCTCCCAGCTACGGCCTCCTGCGACTTTTTTATGTTCCTAAAGGTGAAGAGTAATATGAAAGGACGATGTTTCGTGACCAGTGAGGAGATAATGACCGAATAGCTGACGGAACTAAAGACCATACAAAATGTGCGTTCCAGAAAAGTTTCGAGGATTGGCATAAATGTGTTAGAAGATTTCTTTGTACGGGACAATATTTACATTTGTTATAATACCTTTACCTTAAAAGATAAACCACAGGAGTCACATTGAACGAAATGGCCAGGAAATAGGATTTTACAATTGTGCCTTGGGCTATATCCAAAACATCATAACTGTTGAACCAAATAAGATCATTTCAATATATAAAGAAGTTTCAGTGTAAAAAAAATATTTTGATAATAACAGCGCAAATTAATACAGCATATCTAAGACTACTGATGTTTTTTTGCATTAAATTAAAGTTGACTTCAGATTTTTATTTCAACTTACAAAAATATTTTTACGACGAAGGCGGAATTCACTGTTTTATTCATGCATAAAATAGCTTATTCCGATAATTTCTGCATTTCTAACTTCAAAGCGTCTTAAAGTAGACTCTTGTATTTTATCGTCAAAGATACAAATATTTTAAGACATATTAATAATGTGCCATTCATATAGGTTTTCAAAAATAAGCATAAATTCCGTGTATTTTTTTATGAAACTGTATATCGAGGCTTTACTTACATAATGTATTTAAAGCTATTTTATTCTTTCAACGCATTATTTCTCCCACAATTTTTTAAAAGCTTTGAAAGAGTTGTCTTTAGGCGTAGCATAAAATTTGAGATCAGCATCTTGCACCTATATTTAAAAATATTTGTAATATATATAAAGACTGTTGACTTAATGCATTATGTAAGTATAGCCTCGATATGTAATATGAGGTAAAGGTCATTTAAAAAACACAAAAATGGTTATATTTAAATATGCATTTTTTTATTCATTCGACGATAACTACTAACGACTAACTAGAATACAGGTCGATGCATCATAAAACCCCTAAAAAATGACACTTTTACTACGCGTGACGAGCGACGCGAAGACCCGCGTTCCGATCCATTTAATTCCGATACAAATCACTTTGATGTTTCATTTAGGTGGTCGCCGTGATTTATTATTAATTTAGTATTCTGTCAGGAACCCCGCCATATTGGGGATTAAACCTTTTACCTTTCCCGAATGGAAGAGTTTAGAGTAATCCATCTTCAGACGCAGGTCTGTGGACCAATGATGGATCACCATCTTTTAATTCGGATCTCTATTTTAGTTTCAACCCGACAGCGTTTTTTGTGTTTCCACTATGGTCTAGAAGCTACGCTCGAGAGGTGTTTCGATATTTCTGCTGTTTGTTACACCGCGATAAACAAAGGCAACAGAGGCGTGCTTCGATGTTCTAGTTGTGGTATTTAAATGGAGGTAATTTGTGAATAAATAAAATGATAAGTCCAATGAACTATAAATTTTATAGTTATCCGCGTCCGAAGCCATTTGAAACTGGTAAAAAATTCATATTAAAAATAATGCTTCACAAAAATCGACCTTTTCCCTCTTTCCAATTGTTCCAAGAATCTAAACTTTTAGACATAAGACAAATATATTGTTTTCAATGTTTAAAATATATATTTAAGAACCAAAATGTATTAACAAGTAATTCAAATAGATCAAGTTAAAGAAGGAATCGTGTGTTAGAAATACCACATTGTAAAACGAGGCTCGCACAGAGACATGCATATTTTATAGGCCCAAATTTTTTAAATTCTTTTTTAACTGATACTTCGTTGATTCCAAACTTTCAAAATTTTTTTTCTTTTAAAAAACATGCACTACCCTGGATTCAAACTAAAGATATGAACTCTTTTTTTCTATAATATATTTTGTTGTCCTTGAATAATAAGGAATACATAATTTTTTTTTTATTTCCTTTTTTAATTACTATAAAAAAAATTACCACATAAACTTTAACATAATATTTTTTTTTCTCTTTCTTATGTGTAGCAAAAATATTATAACTGTCTATTTATTATAGGAGCTAAAATTCATTAACATTTTCTTGTATACCCACGAACAGGCCATGCCTTTGTGGGATTTTTTTGTTTACAATTTTTACTATTAATATGTATTTCATTGCTATGTAATAATCCTTTACTCCTCTACTCTGTTTTAGTTCTTGTGTATATTGTAAAAAAACAATTTTTTAAAAATAAAAATCAAATTAAAAAAAAAAGCATATTTGAAATGAAAAAATATACAATGCATGTTAAAATGTTGCCACGGAGAGGAAAAACATTTTTTAGAGGAAAATATGGGAATCTAGGCATTTACCTGTCATTGGCTGGTTTGAGTGGCCACTTTACACACTGTGTAACATTTACCATTCTCCCCATATTTAAATATCCACGTTTCCTCAACTCTTCCATCTGTTGACTTTTGTGAAGTAAAGAAGCTGAAACCTTTATCTGAACCAAATCACCTACTAGCCAAAACCTGAAAACAATTTTCCAATTTTTATTCTTCCATCTTTCTGCTTACAGTCTGTAAATGCCTTGACTCCCATTTTTTAAAAAAATAATTTGAAACATAATGTTGAAAGCAGGTCATGGGTGCTTACTACATTTTTTGGTGTGAAAAAACTTGGTGAGAAAAGTGAATAAAGCCATGAAACAAAAAAAGGAAATAAATGTTTTCTTAAATTAATTATATAATTCATTCCTTACCCCACATGGTGGATAAACCACTGTATTAGAGAACTGAATAATTGCAAATATAAATTTATAACATGAAAGACGATTTGTTAGGATTTAGTCGTAAGATTGGAAAACACTGCAGTGATAAAGCACATTAAGAAGAATTGTGTAATTTGACCTCATCAGGCAAAAATGCATTTGAAATAAATGAAAATTCTTATTTGTATGTTGAATATTTAAAGATCTATCTTTCCAGTTGTCTACGTTGATTTTGCGTTTTTTTCCCTTTGTATTACATAAATTCTTATATGCGAAAACTGAGACATCAACCATAAATATTACACAAAATCAGTGTTGTTACCAAAGAAAAAATATATTCAACACTTACTTAATCCTATAACTTTTTGGCCACAAGTATTGTACCTTTACATATTTCTTTCGGGAAGGCCTTCATTTGTATTTAATAAAATGTGAGGAAGTTTTGCTTATTTTGTTTTATCTTTACTAATTCAACGTTATTATTTAAATTTTTTGATTTATATATTAAAAAAATGTTCTAGAAACAAGCGCATTTTGTGTAAATTATTATATCAATCTACGCCCCTGATACAGACTTCAGTAACCAAAAGATGTTATCACATAATCATTTTATTGAAATATATTTTTTAAAGATGGATTCAAAAGGAGGAATGACCTCGACGCATATATTTATTGCGTTCATTTGACGAACTTATACGATTTTGTGATATCAGTGATTTTTCCAAATTTTAATACTTATATTGCTGTGTATGATAAATTGTATTTACACATACTCCATAAGGCACTTCACTGAAATGTTGAGGTCCTGGGTTTGATCCCTGGGAGGGTCAGCATTGCTTCTTTAGTGGTTTTACACTGTAATATTTCAGTGTACCTAGACTGGCCCCCGAAGCCTAAGACTGATCATCTATTTTTCCTGTAACAGATTATTGAGGTATGCTGCATTTGCTTTACCAATACAGTGCCCTATGCACTAGCAGGTGCAGATAATGGTTTTATGATTATGATGATGAAGATGCCAGAGATATTATAATTAATTTGAGTTGCGTTTTTTAGACCTAACCGACCAGCTAACTGGACGTTAGACATAATATTCAATAAAACATAATTATACCCTCAATAAAGCAGAATTTCCAGGAGAGCCGAATAACTAAATCGACGTGTTTAACAACTGAAAACCGTATTTTTGTAATGGAATTTCTTCGTTTGTCTTATCTTATATCTTATCACCCTTAAAGCAGTGTCGATGTGTCATATATATTTTGATTTGTAACAAAAATCCATAACATTTTAAAAATAAAACTCGATTTTCATTAAGAAAAAAACCAAAATATAGCACTGGTTAAGAACGGCTGTTTTCAAATAAGTGTAAGTGTAAGTTAAACCGGGTTGTGGTCCCGTGGCTTGTATCGCGGACTCACGGATCGAAGCTCCGAGGTTTGAACCTCGCTCTGCAACAACTTAATTTTCATTTTCTAATAGTGAGTATTTACTCAGAGTAACAATTCTATAGAGACGCCCTTAAGCTCTATTGCATAGAACAAACATGTTCCAAATTTTTGCTTTGGTTTTAGTTTAGTTTTTAGTTTAACAACAAACTGTAATGGACGGTTTCGGTTTGCGCACGCAATTCTCAACGCAAGTACTTACGGCCCGTTGTATTGCTGTAATATGTAGCTATGTTCGTGGTCAATAATCATATAATAGTATTTCTCCGTATGGACGACTCTATTAGGTTATAACTCCAAGGATACAACTCGTTAAAAATGGCCCCCAAATTGAAACATTTGGTTAAATCATAAAAACGCCAACATTTACTTTTTACTTAAAAAAAGTGTGTTTAAAATCAGATGTGTTAATGACTGTTTTTTTAAAACACGAAAGTTTTTTTAATAATGTATTATGTACTAGTATACCTTTTAAATTTAATATCAGATTTTGATTTTAAATTATGATTATTATTGGAGGTTCAATATCGTTGTACCAATGCCAAAGTCACGAATCTGCATTTTTGACAGTTTTTAGTTAAATATAGCATGACAGATCATTTTAAACGGAGCACACACTACCAAAACGGCGAATTTGAAATTGTGTTGCAGGACCGAGATCTGAACATCTACCATTTTACCAAAAATATTACCAGCTATGCAATGCCAAATTAGCGAAAATTTCTTTTGAGACTTTGGCATTGAATACATTTTACTTGTTTTTCTAACCTTCTACGCTAAAATGGCGAATTTCGGTAAACTCTCGATTCCAGTGTCTCTGACTGAATGTTATTGATTAACTTTTCTTTTTCTTTAAAACCTGATTGTTTCCTTTTTAAGTAAAAACAGAACACTATTTTCCTTTTTTTAAGAGTGTTTTTTATGTTCTTATTCCATGGTTTAAATTATTATAAAATAAATAAAAATATTGAGGAAAATATTCGAAATCCCATTCAGAAACTAGACCAAAAACGCAAATAGCGCATTCCTAAAAAATCTACCAATCAATCAAATCAAAAATAAATAGAAAAATAAAATAATAAAATTAAAAATAAGCAATCAACAACATAATATAAGTAAAGCCAAATGTTTAATAATTTATTTTATTGATAGTTCATGTTGATTTTTTTTTTTTTGATTTTTGCGTATGTGCAGCTAGTTTAGTAATAATATAAATAGATTTATGACAGTTCTAAACTTCAAACCTCAATATCTCAATACGATGTTTTTGCAAATTCGCGACTTTGGCATTGACCCGACGATATGTCGATCAATATTATCAATCCCAGATATTCTGTAACAATGGAAAACTTAAAAAGAAAAAAAAATCCACGCATCTAATACAAGGTGTTATTCTAACAACGATGGATTTTAATATTTCTGATGTTTAAAACGTTAAAAACCGGCAAATAATTTGAATAGTAAATATCAATGATTTTTAAATCGCTGTTATGTCAGTTCACTTCAATTTCGTAATGATCTAAATCCATAAATTGTAGATCCCGCTTATGTTACACCTACCGATAAGATCTAAAATGTATTATCATATTTTTGTTGCATGTATAACTCGCGTTTCCTACAATAGCTGATAATAATTGAATTTAGTACCTACCTTTCATAAATTTATAATAGACATAAGAGTATTTATGTTTTTTTTTAGTGGTTGTGTAGTATTGGAAAAACGGATTGATAATTAGTATAAATTCATATTTTGTCTATGGCCGGGCGGATGCAGAACACAGTTAATAAAAAACACTATTTAAATAGTTGTTCTTTTTCCATTATCTGTTAACCATTTGCTCCCTGACAATCAGACTGAGGTCTCTTTATAGGCGAAGTAACTTTGTAGTTCATTTCTTCATTGTAGGGACTTTGTGAATGTACCGCAGAACAATACCCCCGATTCTAGACTGTTAGAGTTGCATTATAATGTTGAATTAGATTTTATAGAAAATGATGACATTGCTTTCTTCGGTCATCACACTATTTCAGGTAAAATGTTTAAGCACGTGTGTGTCATCGATTATGGACTATGTACCCTACATATTATACAATTAAAGTTAAGATTTACAGGTAACTAATAGCTACTAATGTGCATAACATAATATGCTTTTGTTTACAATAATTCATGATTTAAAAATTAACATTTCATGCGGGCTTCGCTACTTACTTAACAAATTACAATAGGTATGAAGAACATTTTAGAGGGGGGAATATGTAAGTCTGGTCATTTACAGGGCTTAGGACCTGTCATTGGCTAGTTTAAGTGACCACTTTACACACTATGTAACATTCACAATTTTTCCTATGCTTGAAATTCTTCCATCCGCTGATTTTACTGAAGTTAAAGAGCTGAAACCTTTATGATTGTAAAGAGATTCATCTGATCGAGTTGTTTCACATACTAGGCAACGCCTCAAATCTGTTTTACAATTTTTAAACTTCTTTCTGAACCAGTTGGACCACTTTGTTAATCTTAATGACTCCCTAGAGGGTCAAATCCAGACTTTTGTCTAGAAACAGATCCAGGATCCAGGATCAGATCCAGGTCTTGTCACTCCAATGTGTAGCGACAGATATCGCTATGTCAGTGGTCATCCTCAAATTATTATTTTTTTACATTTTTTTTAAACATTTTTTTTTTCACCACAACAGGCCAGGAGGCCTAATTACAGTGGCGAATTACATCACAGAGCACCCAGGCTTGAGAAAAATCCAATTTTATTTTTTGTGTTCTCACCGGGAATCGAACCCGGAACCTTCCGTGCGTGAATCAAGCGTCTTGACCACTACACCACGGAGGCCACCGTGTCATCCTCTTCGCAAGTCAGCCGCATTTGTGGGCACCGCGGCAGATTAGAATCATCCCGCACCCCTCCATAGTCTCAGTTCATGTCATCTCCCTCCCGAAAACCTTATCTTTATAGATTATATTTGCACTTAATCACCTCTACCCCCAGTCTTTTGAAAACTTTCCACGCAGGGCAGTCCAGACTGTGGGCGGTGTTTTGCTTTCGGATGGTATTATCTAGCAGTGGCAAGTAGTGATTTATGTTTCTGGTACTCTGGTAAAATGTTTATTAATTTGTAGCTACATATCTTTTTCTTCCAGTGCCTTGCCGGGTCCCCCCGACGTTGGCGATCAGTGCAGCTAAAGCATACGTATCTGTCCTGTGCTATTTTTATATTCCGCAACCAGGACGACTGCTTATTGATGTACTCACCCCTGAGAAAAGACGACCAAAGTGGTTTCCCGTTACCTGCTCTGGTGGACTTTTCTGTCGGGGTTACCTTCCCTTAGCTGGTTGGTTTTAGTTTAGAGGCGCCAGAACCTCGCCTTTCATCCTCTCGTTATCTGCTGTGATGACACCGTTATGAGTGTGATCCCATTGTCCAGGGTTCACGACGTGGACGTTAACGAGTTGGACTAGTCAGAAGTGTTGCCGGTAAAATTCAACTGGGCGTTCGCAGCATTTTATAGAATTGCGACCCCACTGACAATTCAAATCTCCGTACTTACATATCAGTAAATAATATAAAAGTAATATAATTATAAATAGCTGTTTTATCTGTGGTTCTGTAAAAATCAACTAAAAAAACAATTATTTTTAACTACGCGATAGACGTAGCTTTATTCTACCCTATTTTCATACAATACTTGTTCAAAAGCTTATTCAAAAATACCACAATGACATTCAGTAGATATTTCCATTATGATTGAAATGTCAGCACTGATCACTTTCCGATTTCTTTTAAAATGAATAATACCAAAAACGGCCACTTCGAGCGCTACATGTCCTATGTGATACACAATATGTCAACGGTATCTTATCAAAGAAAAATAGTCTTTCGGAAATAATGTTCAAAATACTAGTTCATAAATAGAGAATCTTCAAATAATACTTGTAATCTGCAAGTTTCTTTTAGTACTAAAGACCTAACAGGATTAAATATGTAAAATAAGGTGTACTTTTTAGTATGGAGGAATAAGCTGAGGTAATCGGCTAGTTCCATCATTCACTGAGTACAGACTTGGCGCTGGGGGCACTTCATAGTTATTTTTTTTTGCGGAAGATATAAACGGTGGTGGTGATTTGATAAAAAAACAATTATTTGATTTATTTTCCCATAAACATCAAATGTCCAATATAATGGTAAACTGTGCATAATTGCTTATTACAATTCCCCCTGTTATGAGTCTTTCGCCGAGTTCCTCTCTTCACATATCCGATCCAATCTGCGTTTTTCTGCAGAGGTTTCTAAGTCGGTTGTGACGTTGAGGAAACGCCTTCTCAAACCAGTCTCGGAGGAGCCATTCGATGGTCTTAAAGGGGATGTCTAGGATCGTGAATCTATTTGTGTATCTCGGTGTCCGCTGCTATGTACATTTCTCCTGATGCTGAGTGGGGCGAAAATGTAACAGGTTAACGCAGCGGGAAAAAAACAGCGAAAAATGAAATAATTAGTACTTTGAATTCACAATCACCATAGACAGCTTATGATAATCTATTAAAAGATATACTAGAAGGGAAATATATTTATCATCATCACTTAATGTCCGCACCTTAGTTGGAGCATATAGTATCCACAGAAAGCCTCCATGCATCTCTATCGGCTGTGCCACCTTTCGATCACGCATGGGCCTCCTTTCGTCTGATTTCTCAACACCAACCTGTCTGGCATGGCGGCCCCTTTTAGTAGTCACTACCGCCAGCACTGCTTAGTGAATCATTGAAATACTCAAGCCTTCTTACCACAACAAGAAGAATTGAAATATATTTATAACAAATTATAAAAAATATATAGGTCTAAATGCGCATTTTCAGAACGACGAACAAACATCAATCCATATTATAAAAAAATACAATCTGAATAGGTCGCCATTCCAGTCACTAAATTTAATTAGAAATATGTGAAAAGAAGACAGATATAATTATCAATCAGCTCATTGACTAAACAAATCACTTTACGAACAATTTATCATGTTTTTCATAAAAGCTGTGCAAGAGTTTGAGTACATAAATGAAACAACAGTTTATTTTTCTTTTTATGGACGTGTGTGTGTAAATTAAAGTACCTTGAAGCATTGATATAAAATACTTTGATGAAATAATCAAGTAGATCTACCGTTTTCACCTTTAAATTGAAGCCGGCATGATTAATGTTGCTGATGATTATTTAAATAAAAATATAATAAATAAATAATACAATTAAATACTCGCTACGCCGCCGCCGCGGCATACATCACATCTGAAAGTCAAAATAAAGAAGCCAATTACAGGTTTTCACAGGTATTTCAACCCTTCCTGCCGATAAACACTAGTCAGGCGGGTAAGTAGTAAATAGAACAATCTTACCTGAATAAATAACGTTGAAAATGTATACCATCAAATTAAAAAATCAGTATCTAATTTTAAAGTAAAAAAAAAACACTTTTTTTGTTTTATTTTTCGCAGTTGGTGTCCGATTCATAAAATTCATAGAAAACCATTTATATGCATATTACATTGCTTTATGAATTTTATCGGGGTTTATGAAAAATAGACGTTACCAAAATAAATTAAGCAAATTTGATAAACACATTACCTAGAAAATCGGTTTTGAAATTATGTACCCTAAAAATGAATTACGAATATTGTGTATCCATGGACGCTAATAGTTAAGGCCTCATTTTACGCGAAACTGAAAAAAATATGTTTGTTGGTGGGTTCATAACCTAACCCCATCATTCTTCGCAAGTTTTGACACCTACGTGCCTTGCAATCAAAATAGCGCCGCCATGTTGCTCAAACAGAACGTCGATCATAAAATGCTCGAATTTCCCGCCAAGTAGCAATGCCGCGCCGCGCCGTGAAGTTAGCCACACTACGGTCTCGCGTGCGCCTGTGTCGCTTTGTGCATGTCAAGATATCATTCATAATCGTCACCCAGTAGAGAAATGCTACAATTTAATGGAAGTTAGGTGTAAATTGAGATACGAGCGGGTAGCCATTGCTCCGGGCCGCGTGAATTAACACTTCTGATGGGAGTGTGGCCGTAATTTGTATGTGACGCCAGCCTTTATGTGACTTGTCAAACCTCCATTTTACCTTGTTCCGTTCGTGTGATTAAGCTTTCTTTATTCGGGCGGTTAAGGAAAACTTTTACTTCGGGTTGCTTTTATAAACGAAGGCTACATGTATTACACCTTCGCGGTACCTGTCTACCTACCCTTAGCTGTGTCAATTTCGTCTAAATTATTGAAAGTCTAAGGCGCCCAGTAACTGGCACGATGTCGCCATTGTTTTTTAAACTGATAACATAATTTTTGTTTATCGCATATCTACTTTTAACTGTTATTAAAATACGTATTAATTGACACATTACAACAGAGATGGAAACACAGAAGTCGAGGTATTTACAGGGCTTATGACTAGTCATAAGCTGGTTTATATGACCACTTTCACACTGTATACATTCACCATATTCCCTGTGTTTGAACATTAATATTTCTTCAATCCTTCCATTAGTTGAATTAAATGAAGTTAAAGGACTGAAACCTTATGTCATAATAAAAATAAAATTATGTTTTTATTACGAAAGTGGTTAGAAGACAGAACGTTTCAATACTGATTTATTATTTATGTAAAACTTTCTATTGAGAAACTCAGTATTTGATGTATTATTAAACACATTTTAAATATTTTCATTTTAACCTTTTCTTCTCTTATTTTATTAACATAGTTTACATCTTAATTTTAATAGAAAGTTTTAATTTTTGTTTCGTGAATATAAATGTTTTTTTTTCTTGTTTAGCTTGCATTTATGAGCACCCACTACTTTTAATTTTTCTTCTTCTAAAGTTTCAAATATATTCAAGTAAGTATATGTTTATTCCTTAATTTATTTATTTTTCCTCATTTTTTCTACTTTTTAAACAATATTTTTAACTATTTTATTTGGTTTTGTTGAGTATTTTTCTTTCTTTTTCTTAAAACTATTTTATATGTTTTCAAAGCATCAACAACAAAATAAATATGTGTTCATTATTTTATTTGTGTACAGTATTACGTCTGTTCTCTTTTGTTTGAATCTTAATAAAAACTAATGTCTGAGTACCCGATGATTATTATTTAATAGTTTATCGGGACGAATATGTTTGTGTACTTAATGTTTTTATTCTTATAATGTAATAAAATGTGTATTTTATTGAATAATCATAAAATAATAATGATATTAAGAGATTTATCTGATTGAAATATTTTACATACTAGGCAACGCCTGAAAACAATTTTCCAATTTTATACTTCTTTTTTGACCTTTTCTACAAACATTTCGACTAATTCATACTTACTCACATTTATAACGATCTTCCTTCATCATCATGGCTCTTTCCGTACCCAGTGGTGCATAGGGCGTTGTATTAGCGCACTAAATACGGTGTATTTAGATCATCTGTTACATGAAGGTAAGGTGATCAGTCTTACGCTTCAAGTGCTAGTCCAGGGGCAGTGAAATATTGGAGTGAATCACATTTAAAATAAATATTTCACCTTGGTCTTACTGGGAATCGAACCCGGGACCTCAAAAATGGTTGGCAAACGCGCCACCTACATTACTACTAGGCGGACTTATCTCCATTCGATTTCCTTTTCCACAATTTTAGTATGTATCGCGCTCATCCAGTGTTGTGGTTCTATTTCACAAACAGAACTGTATTTTTCCGCCTTGACGAGAAACAAAATTGTGCTAACATATATTAATGAAATCCCAAAAATTACAAGTGATTTTTTGTTTCAATGCTTTAATCGATAAATAATTTATTCGTCCTTTTAAAATAATATTTTTCTAAAGTGACATTTCTAATTGAAGTAGTTTTTTAGCGTCGTTTTCCAATAAAGTGTAAATTTTCAATAATGTGTCTTATGATATGTTATTTTTAAGTGTTATAAGGAAGCTCAATAGTTTGTAAATTTCTTTTATATGTTAATAGACTATTAAACTAATTTAAAAAAAAAACATTTATGTATCGTATTACTTTTGTAGTTTTTAAATAACTTCGCCTGTTACTTCACAAGTTCTAGTCAGTGAAGTTCTGCTGATTATTGAATTGGCTTACGGAAACCGGAAATCTATTACAACACTCAAGCATTGGTTGATTCGGAAAAACTTGTGACGTAGTTAAAAGTAGTTCATTTTTATTGTATTTTTCGTACATTTTCTAGATACTTCGCCGTACCATTGTGCTTGATTTTTTTCCGCGTTTAAGAAATCGTTTTTTTTTTTTTAATCTTTTCCATAATATTTTTAACTAATGTGATATTTTTTGGAACAAAATTTTCCTTTTGTCTAAATTGCCATTTTACTGACGAATAATTTCTAGTAGTATTATTCCAATAATAAGTCATTTATACTAACGATTTAATACTTGTATTATTTCATGAAAATGCGAGCCTTTCACACACATTAAAATGCACAAGATTGACTTTTTTTATCTGTCTTAAGACAAGACCCCAATATTTTAACTTTATTTGATGTTCCCTAATTAATTTCGTAAAATTAATTTAGTATAATAATTAACATAGATTTCTTAATTTATGACCGTGAGTGTTAAAAACGCACCATAAATAAAGACGAATATTTTTGGCAAATCACAAATAACTCAATGATAAACAGCATAATGAAATGATTGAATTACAATAAATTACTACATGTTTACTTTATTAACGTTTGATAAAAACTGTTACAGCGCTATTTCCTGACTATCACCGAATGTAAGTATAATAAATTATAACTCATTGAATATTTTTGTCGGAATAAGTAATGATATAAATCACTATTAGTGAATATTCATAATAAATTAATGATCGTAAAAAAACATATAAACTAATTATATAACAGGATTGGCAGAAATAACAAAACATGTGTGCAAAAAAATATTAATATTAATGAGAATAAATGGGTATTTTAAATTTATTTGAAATGTGCTTAAAATCTCATTACTTCCGAATGTAAGTAAAAAAAGTGACCTACATAATTACTTACCGTGACGTATCAAATATTATTTGTTAAAGTTTTTTTTTTCGAATTAAATAGCTATCCCAGTAGTTTTATTAAAAATTATAATAAATATTGTATGGGAGCAAAAAAGTCATTTAAGATTTTTCAAATAATTATTTTTTTCGGAAGCGTTGCCCAAATTTTCGTTTATCCTGAAAATTGGTCGATTAACCAAAACTAGGGGCGCAAACAAACTACAATCACAAAACCTAAAAAAAAAATGAATACTATTTGTTAAACAAATAAAACAGATGATCTACGTTTTTTTTCCTTCAATCAAAATAAAAAGTTTTACTCATATCGAACTGAAAACCATAAAGTTTTAATGGTTTTTATATATTATATTGATTGTCTGTACTGGATTCATGTTCAACTTTCTTTCATTCTTTACTTTCATTCTGGACACCAAATTATAAAGAACTTTTCTGCGTTTCTCATTTAATTTAAACTTATATACTCGTACTTAGATGATAAAAAACAAACTTTTAAAATCCATCCTACCAACTATTGTGAACAACACATTTTTTCCACGCTTGAGAAAAATCATATTAAATTATTTTGATCTCACCGGGGATTGATCCTGAAAGCTTCCCACATAAAGAAAAAGTATTTCCAATGTATACCAAGATGAAAGCCGTATACAAAGTAGGCATCAAAATTGAAAAATATTTTTGTCGGTTGCAGTTATAATTAATCCATAAAATTTAAGAAATTTAAACAGATGTTAAAGCAATTATTTCGTCATAGCTTGTAACTACCCCAAATTTTGCTGTTCATAGATTTATGACATTTTCCCCTAACTCCACAAGTCCCATAGAAAATAAAACGAGTATATTAGTACCAACCTCCCACAAACATACAATTACCATCATATCGTCATGTCACCCTAACTAATATTATTTAACACTTGACTACTCAATTTCAATAGGCCACGAATATAGACTACTCTAATGTTTTTCGTATCGACCGTTTTGCTTGTATATTTTACAAACTTCCCATAAAGAAAACAATAAAATTTATAAACATAAATTATGAAATGCTGAAGAATTTTTGTACATAAAAAAATCTATAATTTATCTGCGTATCAGGGTGACTTTAATGATACAATTAATTCCATATCTAACTGCAACTAGAGAACTTTTTAAACAAACTAAGCAATTAAATACAACTGAGCTCTTTCAACTAGAATCATTAAAATTTATCCATAAATTAGCCACTAATGTAATTGTAGACGAAGAACTAAAACATGAAAAAAATTGTAGTCAACATGGACATATTACGAAAATATCAGACAAATACCATTTACAACTTTCTAAAACAAGACAAGGACAATCAAGACTAATGAACCAGGGACTGAATTTATACAATAAACTACCAGACAAAACTAAACAAAAGACTCAGACAAACTTTTCAAAAGAGGTTAAAAAATATTATTTTGAACAACAGAGTATGAATGAAAAATATTTATATTATTTTTGTAAAATGAATGTAATAATCCATAAGGGTTTATAAATAAATTTTCTAATTGAAAAAAAAAAATCCATAAAGTAAAATCGGATACTGTTTATTAAAATGTGTATATATTTTTTATGTTCAATTACATGGTACCGATGATTGTACTTTTATTATAAAACAAATATTCATATTTCCGTTACGAAGCTTTTACCGGCGGCTTTGCTTCCGTGGTATTAGGGACAGATGATTTGATTAGTTGTGTCGTTTATCAATAAGAGATTTTGATTATCAATAAGAGTGTTCTGGATGGTATAATATATTTTATCGGAATTTGAAGATGTTCCAACTATCACTATGAAAGAAATACAATGATCCGTTGGTAAATGGCAGTGGCCGGCAAACTCATTAGTCAAAAGAGCCTAGATTAGCAGTACAACAATAAAGAATTCTTTTGAGAGCCAAATTTATTTTCGTTTTGAAAAATTTCCTCTAGTAAGCCAACGAACTTTATTATGCAGAAGATTTGTTCATTCACTCTAATTAAAAAAAAAAAAAATCATTGACTATGATAAAGAGTTTAAGCTATTGTACAATTATGTTGACAATCTTGATTACCAATTGCAAAGAATTCTTTTTTTTCTGGAAATGTCTACGCACAAAACGCTTCTTGGTGAATGATACAATGGTAAACGTGTATCTCGTGATCATCAATTTTCACCTCTAAGGATAGTAGGCAAATACACTAACCACTGCTCCACGAGACGGACTTATCTCCACTTGATTCGCTTTACATTTTTCAGTATTTTTACCTAAGAGTAGCCACCGAGTCGAAATCACTCGACCAAGATTTTGGTTCTATTTCACAAACAGAACTGTTACATATTATACGCCTAGATCAGCTTCTACAACAACGATAAAAAAGACATACATGTGCGCAACAGTGCAGCGCACTAAATTCGGTGAACGCCATTAGCGGTAGTGGCTTTGTGGCATGGAATTAGGGATTACATTCGAGACTAGAAACTTTCAAGATGCCTAGTATCAAAATTTTGAGACCAGCAGTGCAATTCTGAATACTCTCTAGGGGGTAAAAAACGCGTTGCTAGCACATAATTTATTTACTAATTTTCTTGCTGGTTGCTAGCCGATTTACCCTAACTAGTTGTTGAACGGGATTTTTCTGTTGCGATATTTCAGTTCAAAAATTATATTCACAAGCCTCTACATAAAGGCTTAGCGGGTTATTCCTTTAAAAAAAAGCTATTTGTTTATACGAATCGCGGTTCTATCAAATAGTCTCTATGTCTCGAAAAGTCTAGAAATTTCGAGACTTGGTCTCCGAATCTCATCATAGACGCGAAACTCAAATCCGCGTCGAGACTCGAATGTCCTAAATGGAATGCTCTCCCAGCAGAAGTGCGAAACTGTGAGAGCGAAGCAATGTTTCGGGAAAAAAACTAAAGCCTACCTGTTCTCTAAATCGTTTAAATAAATCCTTGGCACGTGGTGACAAAACAAATTTGTTTTTATACAACTTTGATTTCAATTTAACTTAAATTTTCGGGTATTTTTTTTTCTATATTTCTTAGGATTACTTTTTAATTGAACTCTAAGGTGTTATACTATGAAAATAGTGCTTTGTACGTTATCCATAATAATAAATACTGCATGTTTTCCAGTAACACGATTCTCATATATCGGTTAAGCTTATGGGGTGGATTCATCCCCGGTCAGTAGTGTATCAATCGCACCCTTCGACAGGTTTTATAGGCCGGCAAATAACTACACCCTGGACACTTCGATTGGGGAAGTCCCATATTATTTATTTCAATAATCTGGGAATGATTTTTCAATTTCCAAGGCGCGTGTTTGTATATTCTTTTCCTGATTACAAAAGAGACACGTTTTTAGGACACCATATTTCAATTTTAGTAAAAATTATTATTGTTATATTATGCATTTGTACAATATCAGAATGAAATTTCAAATACAGTTTTTCAACAGACATTTTATTTATGACACTTGAACCTTTTTTATCATCATTCCCTTTCATTAAGGTACTGCATTGGTACATCAACTGCATTTATAACCAGTCCAAGGACTATGAAATATTCTAGTGCAAAAAGCCTTATATAAAAATACGACAAAAATATTTCATGTCAATTATGTCGGAAATCAAACTCCAGACATTTTGCATGGTGGATAAAATTAGAAAAAAAAATTACAGTGCAAATTCGCTGAAATTAAAAATAATTAAACCTTTGGTAAATATTGAAGAGGAATTAAATTAAACCTTTGGAGGTATTTTGTCTTAATTCATATTATTTACAAACAACAAACAAACAAACAAACAAACCAACACGCCGTTTCCCTATAGGGACAGGCAGAGAGGATAGAACACCGGATCACTCTGCCTTTGTACAGACCTCGCTTCCTCTACATTCATGCATCTTCTCATGAACGCACACCGATTATTCCTACTCTTGACATGTCCATATTCAAGTATTTGATGGACTTGATCGTGCCATGTCTTTCTTGATCTTCCTCTTTTTCTGCATCGTAGATCCTTTTAGCCGTTCTTTCGCTCTGCATGTCCAAACCAACACAGTACCCCTTTCTTGATTCTGTCGATAACGCATGTCTCAGCCTTACATAGTTCACGGATTTCAACATTTGTGAACATATCATTTATCATTTTACCACACATTCGCCTAAGGGATCGCATTTCGCAAGCATTTAATCTACTTTCATCATTATTTTTCCAATTCCATACTTCGCTCCCATATATTAGAGTTGGCACTAGAACTTCATTGTGAACTGCTAGTTTTGCCTCCTGCGACAAACATTTGTTTTCCGAAGTAGATTTTAGTGCACCGTTCACCCTGTTCCCGGCACTCACTCTCCTTTCAATATCTTTCTGTCTTTCCATCCCTATTAAACATAATTCCCAGATATACAAATTCTATTACCTGACTCAAAATATCTTCGTTCACACTGATCTCACACTAAGCTATATTTTAATCCCTTTCAAAATCCATTACCTTCGATTTATCAAAATTCATTACCAAATCGCTTTTCTTGCAAACATCGTAGACTTTTGTTACCAAGAACTGTAGGTTTTTTTTGCTGCTAGCAAGAAACACGGTATCCTCAGCATTCAAAAGACAGTTAACAGTGATACCACTCATTTTTGCTTACATTCTTAAATCCTTTAATTCTTTCATAAAGTTATCTATATATACGTTAAACAACCATGGTGACATTACACATTCCTGTTTGGCTCCTTTAGGAATGTTAAACCACGATGTGAATGATCCATTTCATATTATTTATAGCAATCAAAACATCGTGTATTGCTTCTCTCTTCTAGGAAGAGAACATTTTCTATCCCTCGACGTACCACATCAACGGAAAAATTAAATGAACCGAGTTGTGGTCCCTTGGTAGTATTGAGAACTCACGGGCCAAAGGTCCGAGGTTCAAATCTCACTCTACCACAACGCGATTTCCATTTTTCCTGCACAATAACATACAGAATTTAGAAAATGTTCCGAAAACTTAAATATTTTAGTAAATAATTAGAAATCAAGTTTTCCTTCCCTAAAAAATAAATGAAATACCACAGTAAAAAATGTATCGACTTTAATTATCACCATTAAGAAGCGCTTGAAACATTATTTTCTGTCCTTATAACTATAATTTTCCATCATACAGTTATATGGTCTTTTTCCTAAATTCTATCCTTACCTTCTTTCAAACTCTTTACCTGACTGCGTTTTTTATCGCGAAAATTAATAAATAAAAATTCTCAGGAATGAATCGTCATCGGATGATGTTTCGTAAAAATATGGATGATAATGTATTTGTGTCACAGAAGGGTAGTTTCACTTTAACAAAATTTCTACAAATCCACAGAGAATTCGGTTCGTGTGAACCAATTCCGCCAACTCACCCCCGATACGAGATACAAACCAATCATTTTATTGTGCAATCGGGGATAACCGAATAACCAACCATTAATCATTATTTTCATTTGCTCTGCATTATTAAGACTTTTTACGGGATTGAATAATATTATTACTTCTTTAAAAAATAATCATACCATTGGTAGTTAACATAAAATGCCAATTCACAAAAAAATAAATATTTTTGATAGGGATAAATATTTTCTTACATAAACTATAAGCCATTGAATGGTTATCAAAGTTAGAGAAAAATTGTAACTGGATGCCACTCAAGAGAAGAAATATTATTGCAAAAATTTAGGCAAACTTACTAACGCAAAAAGAGTATGTCGGATACCAACGACTGGCAGGAAAGTTGAGGATAGGTCTTTATTAGTCCAATACAACCGATGCTTGGGCTATTCCTACCGATGCTTGGGCTATACCTACCGATGCTTGGGCTATGCCTACCGATGCTTGGGCTATGCCTACAAAGAGTGTGAAAAATACTATCCACCTTCTAAATATCATGGAAACATGGTTGAAATTAAGTAAAGAAGCTTTTTATAAAATTGATGCTTATTCAAAGTCATTTGGTCCACAAGTAGGAGATCGTGGAGGAAGAGTGGCAATTTGTTTACATAAAACATTTATCATTCAACGATGTTTTGAGTATGTCCAAATGCTTGCAAACTGGCTGGATTTCCTCCCAAGGGAGTTATTTACATGTAAATTCGTTGCAACAGAGAGAAAAAACTATTTTAAGAAGGAAATATGGAATTCTAGGCATTTACACGACTTATGACCTGTCATTGACTAGTTTGGGTGGCCACTTTAAACACTTTGTAACATTTACCATTCTACCTATGTTTGAACATCCACATTTCCTCATCTCTTCCATCTGTTGACTTTTGTGAAGCGAAAGAGCTGAAACCTTTATCATGTGGGTGAGATTCATCCGGCAAGAGAAGTATAAAAATTGGAATTGGAAACAATTCACCTACTAGGCAACGCCTGAAAAAAAAATTCCAATTTTTATACTTCTCTTGCCGGATGAATCTCACCCACTTGATAAAGGTTTCAGCTCTTTTACTCCACAAAAGTCAACAGATGGAAAAGTTAAGGAAATTTGATTGTTCAAACATCGGCAGAATAGTGAATGATGCACAATGTATAAATTGGTTACTTAAACCAGCCAATGATAGGTCATAAGTCTTTTTAATGCCTAGAATTCCTTATTCCCTTCTGAAAATGTTTTTCTTTTTGTTGTAACAAATAAAAACATTTATCATTCACTCATTGGTTTGAACTGCAAAGACACTATTTCATTAAACATCAAAGTTGCTGCAAATGGCTTTAATCCAATATTTTTTTCCACCATATTATACCGTAGGCCTAATAGAAGTATAGACTTATAATACACCGTGATCAAGATTTTTATTTTTTTTGAAAAATATAAATATTTGCGTTCTTATGATTTACCCAAATATTTCATTTTGAGGGCCATTTTCAACGAGTTGTAAATAACTCACTATTAGAAAATGGAATCAAGTTGGGGTAGAGTGGGATTCGAACCACAGACCTTTGGTCTGTGAGTCCGAGACACTAGCCACCGGACCACAACAGTATATATATTTTTTAATTATGTTGTTTTATTTTATATCTTCTAAGGTTTTGATAAAAGCATCTTAGTTTTTTGACCATTTGTTCGATGTATAATTTTAGGAGTTCCCATGATATATTTTATTGTATCCCCGCCTCTCTGATTTCTATTGAACGATTCATTCCGCAACTGCTTTAAAAGATTTTGCTTTACAACTGCAACAAAGATTGAAAAAAACATAATGTTAAACTTTATATTCTTTCTCCTTGCAAGTTTGTAATTAGTCCTTTGTAGCGCTTATTTTCCCGTGAGCGAAATATTTTTCGCACTTAATTAAGTTTATGTAATCTAGATTTAATTCCACCGATCTCTGCTCAATTTAAATTAGCCAATTAATGTTCCGTTACCGTTGTTGACTTCCGAGTCTGAAAAAATTCTCCGATAAACGATATGACTGTTAAAATGAGTAACTGCTTTTCGCAACGGATTATCGAGGAATTATTAATTGATCAGCAAAGAACGCACTCACCCACCTGAGACATAAATAAAGCTGTTACGAATGCGGGCACTCTCTCCGTCCGGCCCCGTTAATGGATTAAGTATCGAATTTAAATACGCGGAACATTAATCATGGACAAATAATAATGATGTTTTCGTTTATCGGCCGATCAAATTATTGAAGAGCGTCTGACATTCGAGCATCGAACACTGTAAGGAGTTGATTATGAACGCCACCTGCCATAATATTCTATTTGCTTTGCTCCGGACATTTCTACGGTACGAGTATTTTCAGTGCGGTTTTTTCCATATTTGCCCGCTATTCGCTGGTCTCCAATTGTTTTAATAAATTTGCTATTGAATGGCCCAAAAACACATTTGAATCGTATTGATTGATTGGGTGTTTATTTTATAGAACTCCATATTTAAACTTATAATGTAAGAAAGCAATCACTGATTCGAGTCTACAGAACGATTTATTTATTTTTTACAAATGTAAAACAAAAATTTCGTGTCAATTGTTTCGCCTTGTTTTAAAATAATAAATGAACAAAACAATCTAATATCTTCACCACTATTAAACATATTTAAATAGACTGTTATTTTACAAGATGTCTCTTTATGTACACGCTTGCAAGATGCGTTAAAGATTAATTTTAGAATTGCATTTATGCTTTTCGAAATTCTTTAAAAATATCAATATTGAATAAAAATGCATTTAAGTTTACATAAATTTCTTCATAACAATTCAATCATGTAGTGAAATTATAAAGAACGCCAACCTATTAAAATATTTTCCACAACTATTATGTAAAGATATAAAACTATAAAGCTTCATTAATTATCTTACGATCCATACATGAATGTCAATAAATACTTACTGTCTTATACATTTTTACGAAATTCAAATAAAAATACTTAAATTCCCTATTAAACACTTTGCCTTGCCCTTTACTATTGGCTTTTCCCACAATTAAAATTAACGTACATGTTAAAGTTCATGAGATTATTTTTACCTTGAATTATACAAGTATATAAGGACACTAAATCCAACTAATCTTCACATTCGTTTGAAAATGCTCAAAACAATTGTCACGAAATTTTGATTTTTATATTTGTAAAAATAAAATAAAATGTTCAGTAGACTCAAATCGGTGTTTGATTTCTTATATTATAAGTTTATTTAAATCTTATTTTGACTAAAATAAGTTATAGCGGTTGCAAATCTAATAATGTATATCATTCACCTGAGCAATAATAATAGCACAAATACACAGTATACATAAATGTTCGTGATTATGTTTTGCACCAGCATAATTTAAGGCCTAATACTTTCAAGCATTTGTGTGGCCTAAAAGTAAAAATGTCAATATTCCGGTATTTTTTTATTTCAGGAAATAATAGTGACACAATGATCATCGTGCCATTGTTATTTCAGAAAACGTTAAAAACGAAACGGCACCAGTGAGAGAGTTTTAAATTGTACTTTTATTTTTGCGAATGAGGATATGTTTTAGCACTCGTATAAAACAAATTAAGTAGTGTCACTATTATTCCCAGAGTGCGATTTTAATAACCATTATTTTAGTTTATTGTTGCATATCTCGATCATTTTGAGACATGTAAGGTAAGGTAATCAGTTTTATATTCAAGTAACCAGTCTAGGAGTCTAGGTGTAGTGAAATATTGCACTGTAGAACTACCTTGAATATCAACATCTCACGTCCGCCTGGCCAGGAATTGAACTCGTGACCTTAACCTGGTAAGCAAACGAGCTAACATCTATAGGGGCGGACTTATCTCCAATATATTTTTTAAAAATTTTATCCGAGAGAAGCATTGGAGTCGAAATCACTCGACTAGGATTTTGAAGCCGTTTCACCCACAGAACTGTAATCATAATTGTTTTCATTTAAATATAAAAACAACGAGCTTTTATGAACATTTTCATGGAAACATATGTTTAAAAAGTGAAATAATTTTAAAGTTTTTATAAAAATTGACAAATAATGGTTTACATGAAAAAAGCATGAAACTATATTTAATTATTTTTTAATGACCCTTATTTAAATAGGGTAGCCAAAACCACCAATTTAAAAAAGTGATATTTTAAACGGATATTTTTATAAACAAAATGAATAAGTAAAAATATCATCATCACCATCATCATCATTCCATTTCCGCACCTTGTGGGGCAAAGGATGCATTAGTATTATCAGCGCATCTTGATCATTTTGGTTGCATGAAGGTAAGATGATCAGTCTTACGCTTTGGGTGCCAGTCCAGCAAAGGACTATGCAATATTCCAGTGTTTAATTTATCACAATTTTAAATCAAAATTTCATGCGAACCATGTCGGGAATCGAACCCAAGACCTCTTGCGTGATAAAAAAACGTACTGATCAGTACATCACGAGGTGGACAAAAAATTTTATTTTTAAAAATACAAACTGATTCATAAAAAATAAGTAAAAGTTTGTTTCCTGTTTGTGAAGATATTAACATAGAAAATGATTGTATCTGTAATAATTTACAAGAATTAGCGTCAACGGCGTATTTGTGATGAGGCCGTGGGGACCGATTATTTGCTTAGGCGTTCATATTTTGTGATTCCCTAAACATTTTTAAAAGTCTAATAAAGCATCGAATAAATTTAGTAGCCCGTTTAAAACTTTATCACCGAAATAAAGGATGAGTTGTCACCCCACGAATAATTA
This sequence comes from Micrasema longulum, assembly GCF_059751315.1. Lineage (NCBI taxonomy): Eukaryota > Metazoa > Arthropoda > Insecta > Trichoptera > Brachycentridae > Micrasema > Micrasema longulum. The sequence continues at coordinate 214,539 of NW_028277793.1, forward strand.
AAATGATAATGCTAAATTAGTACCGCGATCATTTGCGATCCGAACATAAAATGGCGCTCCCAAAACAGCAGGCGGCAGAAGCAGTTAGGAGATATTTATGGTGCGACATTGTTAGCGGCTGGGTAGGCACTTGCGTACTCGCTTGCATCAAATAATAATACGCTTTTCCAAGCCAAATTATTCAAATTACAAAACAATGTGACCTCGCCGAAAATTCCAAAGCGGAAAAGTGAGAAATAAAAGTTATCTCGCGTTTCCCTTTACTTGTTTTACTCACCAGTAAGATTTGTTGGCTCCGTTTTCCTCGGAATCTTTTAGTGAAGATTGTTCTTTACGAGGGAATAGCGACGCTCTCAACAGCTTTATATGCAAATGGCCGCTGAGGGAGACATCAAACCAGTTTAGGGAGCATTGCAGGACTGTGTTTTAATTTCGACCGATCAGCAGGTGTGAGTGGGATCACCTTCACTGTTTAATTGTTGTAGTGTAGAGTAATTGTTCAAATAACTTACCGGGCTTGGCCGTTTCGGTAGCATTCACACGTGTGGATTCGATTCACTTCACAAACGCGACCAATCATGAACGCCGTGCGTTTTTCACTCGAGTAACATTAAGCATTTGTCTGCGAATTGAAATTCAAAAATACGCTTAAGTGTAGCTAGTATTTATTTAGCTATCACAAAGTAATAATTAACCAATTCAGAAAGTACGATATTAATAATTTTTTTAATATTTTAAAAAACAAATCTGTCATTTGTTGGTTTGCGCGATAGATTTGCTAACTGTGCAACGTTGGCACTTCTGGCATTGTTTGAATATCAATATTTGGTTCTTTTTTATTACAAATTATGGGTCATATTTGAATTTCCTATTTATGCTATTCTTGTACATATATTTTTGTTGTTTATTGTTTGTGTTTTAATATTTTTGTTCCTATCTGTTTGTGTTGTTAATCTGTTTATTATATTTTTTCAATCCATGTAACTTGTTTTTGGCCAAATTTAACATGTTTTAGTAGCCCTAATAAAGGAAAAAAAATATATAATAGTACTTACGTGATTATTTTTAAAAATGTGAAAACCATCTCAAGGCGTTTAAAATATATAAATTAATATGGGTAACATCAATTCGTATTTTGAGAAAAACGTTAATATTATTCAACTTTCTTTTTCCTTTTTTCATCTTTATTTTTTACACAATAGTATACACTTATTTAAAAATTTATAATTGCTCTCTCTTCAATCTATACCTCACGTCTAAAAAAATATGATTACGCCTGACTCCAGGCATGGCTTGTCTGTGGACACTGCACAGTCTCCCTCAATCTGGAACGGTCTTGTGCTCTTTTATAAGCATACTTCAAAGACAATTCTAATCATTAAGTGACTAGGCCGCTCCGCTCCATCTTGTCGGCTGAGATTCACGCGACCTTGTTCCTTCGACACTTTGCAGGAGAATAGTTTTCTCCAAACTATCAGAATTCTCTCTGGAAATATGTCCAAAGAACTACAGGATTCTTTTCTCGCACACGGATGTAAGGCTTTCTCCTATGTCCAGAGTTCCTGGAGTATAGATACATTCGTACGTTTGGCCGTCCACGAAATCCGCAGGATTCGCCGCCAACACCACATTTCCAAAGCTTCGGCTTTTTTCTTTTCAGATTCTCTGTGTCCAACACTCCACACCGTACATGAACACTGAGAAAACCAATGCCTTCACCAGTCTCTTTTTGGTGTTAATGGTAATACTGCGATTCTTGACCAGTCAGCACTTTTGGCAAATTTATAATAGATACATGTTCATAAAATAATAAAAAAACCTCTTAAACCGCGAAACCAGTTTGAATAACATAACTTTTTGTTTTGCAACTGACTCTTACGTACCTATTTGTCTACTGTAGGATATGAGAATGGGAATACAACGTTTACATATGCTACTAGGCTATCGTTTTCAAGATCACCGATAGTATCGATCTGCCTCCTCCGGAGTATGTGAGGGTATTCGTAGGTAGCTACGCCGTCATTTCCGAGATTTTCCTCTTTCCAACTTTCATCAAACTTCGCAGGTTTCTAACATTTCATCTGGGATATTTACCGTGGTCCCATATCCATAAACGTGCCTCTTATTTTGTTCACCACCTCTATTGCTTCATCCCGTTTCCTCTCTCCCGGCTTTCCTCCCTTCCTACCCCCGAAGTGCGAGGCCGGAGGTGTGGGGGAGGGGCGCACTTTATGGCGGCAATATATTCTGATATTTCACAGCCTTTTACACTGAATATCGGTATATTGGCTGACGGAAAATAGCAGAGCTGGACCTAAACTATGAAACCTAAAAATCGTCTTAAAAATAGCTTACTTAATAATATTTTCCCAAAAATCAGGATTAAAATTTTAAGAGAAATAAAATTAAATCTAAATTATATTTGAAGCATTAACATTGTGTTGGAGCTCAATCAACTTAAGTAAATATTGTAATTTATTGTAGTTTCTTCGTCTGTACGTCAGGTACATCTCGAAACCAGTACACGTAGAAAAGTCGGTAAGTGTTTATATAATGATTAGTCACTTTTAACGTTTTAATTATTTTTTTATTATTTTACATGTACCTAACTAAAATTTCTCCCCATACTTATTTTTATAACTTGTCATTAAAAACAAATACGTACAGAATATGTTTTTCTGGGTTTTAATGTATTATATCGTTTGCTCTCTTATACACTATAATTTGAGACATGTCCGTCTCTTCGTCAGGGCAGAGACAAAAGAGACAGATGATTCTCTAAACTGGCAAACAATGAAAGATCGGTTAGTGGTTTAATACAAATATTTACTAACATTTATTGAAATGTTTAATTACAAAGTTAAGCTAAAAATTTTTGCAGCACATATAAAATACTACTGACAGACGGTGTCCTAGTTTTACTACCGAGTAACATAAGAGTATAAGCCAAGGATATGTGTATGTTTTTACCTAACACAAAGGTTATTATGCGTTTTTTTTTTTCAAATTTTATTTTGACTCTTTTCTTTCTTCCTTTATCTCTTTTTTCCCACTTCCTTAATCTCTCCCCCTTTCCCCAGAGAGGAAGAGAGAGAGAGAGAAAAGAGAAAAAAGGAAAAAATGCATGAATTTAGTTTTTTTTTCTTCTTAAATGTTTTTTTCCCATTTGATTACATTTTTGTCATTTCCCATGTTATGTGTTGAGACTTACACAATATTTACCAAATATGAGATGCAGTTTGTAAAAAAATAGCGTTTCCATTTATATCGTCGCTGGAAAGGAAAAAGGTGCCAAGTGACATCTAGCAACTTAATAAAAGAGCCAATAAAAGTTTTTTATTTTTTTATTATAAAAAATCTCATATATACGTAATGTTTTGGTGTGATTTCTACATAATTTTTACATGTACTATATGTATACCCATATATTTTTTTACTAAAATTTAACGACGGTTCTTTAATATTTTTTTCATTTCATTTTATGCTATTTTTGTGTAAAATACATGTATGTCTATTTTTATATATTTGTGAAGTAAAGAAAAGCCTACAAGGCGTTTTAATAAATAATTTTAATTCAAAAATAAAAGGCGAGATTCTTTATTAATTAAAAAAAAAAGCAAGTGGCTCTTCTGTAAATTTGTCACTTGGTAACTTTTTGAATTCCAGCGTCGATATGTTCTATTTAACTGCGTATTCATTTGAATTATATTGAAAAAATAGTTTATGCAAGTTTTAAGACATAAATTTAACCAAATTCCATTCAAACTCTGGAGTATAGACGAGTGATTGCAGATCAATTATTCCTGTTCAGAGTAGTAAACAACGTCGTAGACTGCCCTTTACTTACAAGTTCTTTAGCATATCTTGTACCTTACAGAACAAGACTCCAAACTACATTCAATTTGCCGATTCTGAAGACTAACTCAAGGAAAAATGTTTTTTACACTTTTAAAATTTTCCGATAGAAGAATTCTAACAGACCTAATTTTACTTTATAAAGTGATCAATCCATTCATTGACTGTTCAGATTTGCTGGACTTGTTGTGTTTCCGTGTACCTGATCGACTTATCCGCCACAGTTCTCCTTTTTGTTCTGCAAGTTCTCAACTATGACATGCACTCGCCTATCCCGTGGCTCCACAGATTTGGTAATCAGTATGAGGACCAATCTGATATATTTAGTTCGGGACTTGATAGTTATAAAACGAGTCTGATTTATTTTATTCTCTCGTTATATAATTCATAAACTTTTCTCCATGTTTAAAAATGTTTTTCTCTTTTGCTTTTCCATATTTATTTACATATGTTGTTAATATTTTTGGTTACCTATGCGTATTTACCTACGTTTTGCTATCGTTATAGTTATGCAATTTTATCATTTTTTGTTATGTATTTATATATAATATATGTGCATATATATTTTAAAAAAATATTTATGTTCCATAAATATGTATTTTAAGGACAATTTATGCCGTTTATGAAAAAATAAATAAGTAAATAAATAATAATAATACCGTTCTCTCTGGTCACGCAGACATTTTTCATCTCTCCTATACGAAATATAGAAGATTCCTAATAGACAGTACGCCTGTTAAGTTATATGCTGTCAGTAATTATATTTGTTTGTTTTTATGTTTTGTACCTTCTACGATATTTTTGTATATCTGTATTTTTTTCTTATTCTTTGAATTTCATTATTATTACCACATACATTTTTATTTTACTTTTCATTTGCAACTTTAAAGTTCCTATCATTTCTCAATTTTTAAATTGCTTTTATTTTTATACCTATAATATACTTAATCAACAGCTTACATCTCAGTGGAAAATCTGTATTGCCTGTTTTTACAATTTGAGTTTCTATATCTTGTTATTTTCTGTATATGTACTTTATGTAAAAACTGTTGTTTTTTTTCCCCAAATAAATAATATTATGTTTTATCCGTTTAATTGTATTTTATTATTTTAAAAGTTATTCAATGTTTTTTCGATCGTACCATTCCTCCCTGTTTAGTGAGCATGCCTCTCAGTTTTCCAGTTCAACGCTTTTACATTCTCGACTGTTCTTTGCCTCAGTAAACTGCTTTCCATAAAATGGAGACTCGCCAAATCCACACTGCTACACGTCACACGACCAGGGCAGGGGTGTGTGCGTGGGCGCGTTTACTAGTGTTGGTGAGAAACCATTCCGGAAAAGTGTGAAAGATGTCCATAGAGATATAGACGTGACTCATTGAATGTCGGAAGCGAATAGACATTTCGGAGCGAATCTTTGCTTACCCGAAAACAAATTCCATGGAGATAAATGTATACGCTGCGTGAAATAACAACCAGATAATTAAATGATTAAATCAAAATTGAGGAAGCTATCCATTTTTAAGCGGTCTTCTTTTGTTTAAGTCAAGCCCAAACAAACAAAAGAAACACGGAAAACCGTTTTATGGTAATTAAATTTTACAGGAGTCCCTTCTCCTACTCACCCTCTTTTAAAAAGTAAGAACGTTTGAAAAATGTGTTTCTCGATTTTATCACGCGTAACAATAAAAAAAAGTTTACAATGTACAATGTATTTATTAATAACCCGAGATACACGAGCAGCTAAATCAATCACACCTTTGAAAAATATGCCAAAAACTGGGTTATGAAAAGAAATCTGCTTAATTACTTTAGCTAAATTACTAGCAAAAAATATAACTTTTTTGTTTTTGTACTAAAATATTTATATTGTGTATTTTATATTTATATATATATATATATATATATATATTTGTGTGTCTGCAAGCACATGTGTGCATATATGTATCAGTATGTATATGGTATTTTGTTCATAAAATCGTGCTATCACGTAAAACGGATTAAAACAGTACACCCACCCACGCACAGGCTGTGCATATGTGGATTTTCTTTTCTTTTTAATTTGTTATATTATTATTCAAACATACTGTTAACCCATGTTTTTGAAAGAAAGAAAATAATTCATTATCCACTTTAAGGTGTCTTTCTTTTATTTATTTGAATTAAAATTCGTTAGACACTCTTATTAAAATATTGGTAACAATGTCAACGTCATCTTAATCAACCACAAATACGTGTTTTATCGTATTGCCTTATTACAGTTCATTAATCTAGCGTTGTTTTATAGAAAAATTAATAAAGTCGGATAATGTGGGATGATTAAGAAAAAAAACATCACATTTTTAAATGTCGATGTTAATGTTTTTGCCCAGATAAAAATATAAAAATGCAATTAAAACAAACAATGCACATACGAGTACATGACGAAATATTAATTATTACGCTCTGCAGTATACCTACATTTTTCACCGAATAATGATTATCACAAGGAAAACCTATTCGAGCCCGGTACGTGATAATGCTGGTGTCCTGCATAGCTAAGCATCCTGGGGAAAACAATCATCTCAAAAAGTCCGAACAAATCAAGTTAACTGGCGAGGGACTCAAGGGGTCACAGGCGGGGCGGTGATGATGGCTGTTACTATGGCGACGGGTCCACCCCTAAACCTCAAAAGCCTGCGGGAAAACTAACACATAAGCCACGTATCCGCCTGAAAACATCAAGAAAATCACCGAGCACCTCGCAGAAAGGGCGATGACAACTCTTAATATTCTAAATACTAGGTCTGATTGAACTTTGTCTTTTGTAAATTTCACTGTTAGCTAGACTTCCGCTTGATCCGTGGGAATTCGGCAATAGAAATGAGGAGTTGCGAAGAGGTCTGTATATTCTGCACTTCGTCTGCGTTCGTAAACAGTCGTATGTCTTCGTTCGCCTGAACGATGAAACTTCAAGTGGGTTGAGTTGTCGCTTCGCCGAATGGAAGCGAAACTCGAAAGCTCGTAAATAGGAAGTATTAAGTCTCCTTAAATTTATTGCACCAAGAAAATAAATTAGCAAAAAGCTTAACTCTATTCCGTTCGTTCGTAGCATAAACCTTATTTACAAAAAATTCCATCCGCCGTATGCAATTACTATCAAAAATTAATAAGAAATTATTCATTTTTATACCTTTGGAATTTTGGGTATTGAAATCTAGTTGTGCATTAAAACAAAAAAAAAGAGTAAGTCATCAATGTTTTATTGATGGTAACAAGAATTGTGACATAAATGCGTTGAAACTCCTTGCCAGGAATAAAATTCAAACACAGTAGTCGAATAAAAAAAAACGTTATTCAATAAAATTAAGTTTAAATATATATTTATTCATTTTGTAAGGAAATCAAACAACACAGTTATAGTTCTTTTATATTACAAATTGAATACCCCCGGATATCCATGCATTTTCTAAAAACTGTTAACACCGAAGATATGGCAATTATAATGTAAGTTATGTTCAACAAAAAAATTATTAATAAAAAAAGGAAAGTTTTTATTGTGTTTTAAAATTTATTTTAAATTAAAAAAAAAACACGTTCTGGTTAGTACCTACCTACATACGTTTTATTAGTTAAAATCATATTATATCTTGTTCTCGTGTGGTTAGAAGTGTCATCATGTGCTCTTTATTATTTATTTAAAATTGGTCTCTAATACAATTTTAATAGATTTTTACTTCAAAGAATATTTTTTTAATGAAATTATGCAACACCAAAACATATAAATTTCAAAAAAATAAAATCGTGCATTTGGTTGCTACTTAAAATATACGTTAAAAACACAGAATGTCGCTGTAGGTACATTACAATGAAATAAGTTGAACATCGCCAGCAACATTTTCAAACAAATTAAAAAATAATTTAAATAGAATTACTTCATAGAAAATTATCAGGACAACAAAATAAAAGTTTTTCATTTTCATGCGGAATTCTCTACTTTTCCCATTTCCACTCACTGGTCTACCCCTCCACAGGGTGGCATTACTTATTGAGTAGATATATGGCCAGGGCACTATATGTACATACTGTATACATCCCCTGCCCGGAAAATACGACGGAAGTTCCAACGATAGGAGGCTAATGCTCTCAACTTTGCACTCTATCGTGAGCTCTTATAGGCCCGCAGAATGTGCGCAATCATCAAAATACTAAAGTAGATATGAGTTCTCTCATAGATGAAATTATTTATTGGATCTTCTTCATAAAGAAATCATACGATGATCAGAATTTAAACGTACTTCCTGTTTAGAAGATTTTTTAGATTAAAAAATAAGAAACATTAGTATTTTTCATTCCTCAATAAATAAAATTTGTATTTAAAAAAAAAGTGTGTTTGCGTTGCTATGATAAACCTATTTTAACACGTTGGTACCGGTCGAATACATGTTGAATTTACCCTGTGTCCGGCCCATTTTTGTGAAATTTCATGCTTTGTGAAGGGTTTCTTAAAAGTGTCATAATTATGAAAATACTGGGATAAATCAATTGCAACTTCTCAGATTTATTTGAAATAATTAAATAAGTAATTTTCGTATGATGGTTTCGCCAACATTGGTCTTTATGGAAAGCCACATTGCGCATTGCAATGTTCGCATATAAACACGGCCTCACTCTTTTTTTTTGTGTTTTGTATCCTGGAGCTGTGTAAACACGTGATTATAATAACCATGGTTGTGTCTTGGTTCCGTTTTTTCACGTGGTTTACCAGCAGCGAAAAAGTACTAATAAAAGTCACTAGATGTCAATAAAATGCACTTTTTTAGACAGCTGGTAAACCACGTGAAAACACGGGACCGGGGGACGCAACGCGTGGTTATATAATCACGTGTTTACACGGCTCCAGGATGCAAAGTGTTAAGGGCCATTTTCAACGAGTTATAACTTATTTTAATTACAAATAACTCACTATTAGAATATGGTAAGCAAATGGGGTAGAGTGAGCGAACCTGGGACCTCTGATCCATAATTCCACAATATTAAACACGGGACCATAACCACCCGATTCATAATATTAAAATAATAATAATAAAAAAATTATAATAGAATTATTAAATATATATTTTTTTATTAACGTACTACATAATTTATTTTTTTTATACAAAATAAGTAAAAGAGTTGTCTTCACTAGGGAAACCTTTTCTAAAGAGGACTATACTGTACAGTGTTATTTATATATATAAACAAACAAACTGTCACACCGAGGATAGAACGCCATATCACTCTATCTTTGCATACAGTCCTCGCTTTCTCTATATTCATACACCTTCTCATGTACGCACGCCGATTATTTCTACTTTTGACATGTCCATTTTCAAATATTTGATGGGCTTGATCTTGCCATGTCTTTTTCGGTCTTCCTCGTTTTCTGCATCCATCAACAATCGCATCGTAGATCCTTTTAGCCGTTATTTCGTTGTCCATTCGCTCTACATGTCCAACCCAACGCAGCACCCCTTTCTTGATTCTGTCGATAATTTATATCTCAGCCTTACAAAATTCACGGATCTCGACATTTGTGCACCTATCATACATCGTTTTATCACACATTCGTCTGAGGGATCGCGTTTTGACAGCATTTAACCTACTTTTATCATAATTTTTCCAATTCCATAATTCGCTCCCATATATTAGAGTTGGCAATTTAACTCCATTGTGAACTGCTAGTTTAGCCTCCAGCAATAAACATTTGTTCTATGTATATATAAATGTATATTTATATATGTAATGTATATATAAATGTATATATATATATATTTATATATACATTATACATGTCAGCCTAATTTTCCTTTTGAAATATCTGGCTTAAGAAAATTAGGTTAGGAGAAACGAAAAATATATTTTGATGGCATGTGAAATATATATAAATTAACACTGTATAGTCCTCTTCAGTGCGGGTTTCCTCTGGCCATATACTGCGTATGCATCCTCAGACCCTTAACCACGCTTGCCTACTTTACAAAGCATCAAGTTCTCGACGTCCTTGACGTCCACTGCTGACTGTTTGTAAGAAACTACGGGACACAAACCTGATACACAGGATCTGGCATCTGATAGATATGCCTGGAGGTTCTTCGTGGAAACCATATGCTCCAACTAGGGAGCGAACATTGAATGATGAATCTTATTGAAACATTTGTCAAAAATTCCAGTAAAGAAGCTGAAAATTGTAAACCTAATTAATTACTTAAACATGTTTTTTATTCATAAAACTAAACACAAAAAATGCATGTTTACCTATAGATAGAATAAAAAATGGTAATTGAAATACTGACATTTTTAGATAAAATTAATGTCAACGTTTCCCTGTGTTTTGAGAACAATGTGTTTCAATATTTTATATGGCTAGTAGCTATGTACGATGTCCATATTACCTTATGCGTTATATCTAAACAGGTTGACCTCTACGCTTCATATATGTACACTATTTTACTAAATATAATGTGAAAAATGTAATGCTTTTATATGTACCCTGTGTTTCTTTGTAATTTCGTGAAAATGTTCCCATCCTGTTGTGAAAGCTTTCAGAGTTAAGGTATTGACGAGATCTCAATAACTAAAATGGTTTCGCTAACGCTTTCAACTTTACACTCTATCGCTCGCCTTTATCGCTAAAACGTTACAGAAATAGGTACCCCCACACGTGAAATATGTATATCGCTTTTACCGCTCCATACAACCTACATAGAACTAGGAAATAAAAAGCTCGAACTTTTCACATGCGCTAGCATTTTTACTTTTACACCAAACGCCGAACAAATAATAAAATATGTTTTTTCATTTCTTGCTGTTGAGAGTGAAAACATTTGTGAGAAGGGAATGTGATGGTCTAGGGATGAGATCAAAAAAAGCCACATTCAGGATTTTCATGTAATATAATATAAAAAGCCGCACCATAGTCTCACGTTGTATTGAATACACAAATTCTTACTTATGTAAATACTAGATTTTACCCGCAGTTTCGCTCGCATGGTATCAGAGAGAAAGCTAATTAATTAGTATTGTCGTTTTAAAGTAACAACTTTGCAGACGATTTTTTTTTATTTTTTCGGGATAAAAGTAACCTTTATCAATAGCCGGTCCTCCAATTATCGCCATGCAAAAAAAGAACGATACGTAAGTCTATGGCGACGTATCATAGTTATTCTGTATTAATATTAATTAATTTTTCCCCTAAGAATTATCCCAAGGAAATTTTTTTTTTTTCAGGATACAAATAGTCTATCTACGTAGTAAGTACCTACTTAGTTTACAATATAACTGATAAAAACAGTCAAACTTTCAAATTTAAACTAAATTGATTCATTTTGACGTCCGTTACCTTACCGCTAATTTATTGTCAAATAATCATGGTCTTTGTTGATATCAAAGAATTAATAATAGTCCAGAAACCGCAAACGCACATCAAACAGAAGGCGACTCAACTACTCATAAATGAGTAGGTTTACGTTTTGACCAATTAGTTTCATTGTAGACGTCGCTCAGTACGCAACTCCTGATTTAAATTCAACTATGCCGTGTTGTGCCCTTTTAAAGTTTAGAAATACTGCCAGGATCTTAAAGAAACAGGATGCAATCACATTTCATCTGTAATTTGCAAATGAATGTGTATTTAACAAATGCGTTACTTAAAAATTGAATTGTTTTTCTATCTATCCGTACATGAACATTGATAAGACTGAGGCCTTCATCAGCTTCTTTTTGGTGTTAATGGTTATACTGCGATTCTTCCAAATCTCATCAGCTGATTCATAGCACTTTCGGAAATACTAACACGTCGCTGTATTTCACCTACACCCACCACCATCGCTGATGAGAGAATCTAAACAAATAGTTCTACATTATCTCTGAATGAAATTGTTGACCCTTTTTAAGTTGTGTTGCAAAGATAATGGGGTCCATTACAATGTAATTATATATTACCTGTTTCTTGTACACAAGAAACGGAGTAAATTGTACATAATTATTTTTGATAATAAACGAACAACTTTTGGAAAGGAAAACTCAAGTATATTGGGAAAAGAAAATATTATATCAACGCCGGAAAGGAAAAAGTTACAAAACGAAATATAGCAGCTTTACAAAAGAGCCAATCAAGGTTTTTTTTTAAAATGTAGAACTCTTCTTTATTTTTTTATTTAAGCTTTGTAGGAATCACGCACAAATTATACGTTTGTATGAGAATTTTTTATTGTTTGAAAAAAAAAACTTCGGCTCTTCTGTAAAGTTAGTTTATGCCGCTTGGTAACTTTTTCTTTTCCAGCATCGATATTTTGATCAAGAGACGCATTGGGAGCCGTACTTAAGCCAATAAGGAGCCTCTTTTGCTCTCGTCTGGTCTAGGTATTTAAATGTCATAAGCTAGTGTAAGCGATCAGCCTGCACACAGTAACATTAGCCATTCTGTATATACTTTAACGTCCATATTTCCCATCCAGTTTTATCTGTTGATCCACTTGAACCAGACAATGACAGGTCTGAGGCCCTGTAAATGACTACACTTCCTATATTCCCTCCTCCAAAATGTTCTCTATTTCTGTTATAATATGCTAGTCTAACTCTCAGAAGGGTGACATTTAGCCTTATTTACAAACATTTGAAAATCCTTAAAATATTGTTCGAAAAATATTACAATGTTTAATGAAATCAGAATGTTTCAATAAATTACTCTCACGAGTAATTTATTGAATTTAAAATACATTAATAATAAATAATTATGTTAATTTATAACAAACAATATATCAAAAAAGAAATCACAATCTGACCGAAGAAAATTAGGATAGAAGAAATAAATGGTGACTTGTGAAATATGTCAAATAAAGAAATTAACACGGTACAGTCCTCTTTACAACAGGTTTTCCTAGTAAGAAGAACTCCTTAATATTTTTTGGAAAAAAAATACTTATTTTAGTACACTGGTTTTTTTTTAAGTTATAAAAAAACGAATTGAAGTTTCCTTTATAATACAATAACACCTTTCCTCATTTTTAGGCGAGGGTGGTTTTTGAACAGGGAGAGGCAGGGTTGGCACAACACTCAGCATCCCCAAGGGGGGGTGTGATTCTATCAAATTACAAGCCACGTGTTTACATTACCGGCACAAATTTGTCTCGCCCGGGATGTGAACTCCCTCCACTTAACTTGTCACGCGGATATTGGTGGGAGGGTGATAACTGGCAAAGAAAATAAAAGATACGATGAAATTAGAATGATGTTTCATAAAATTACTCTCACAACCACAATGTTTTGATTATGTCCAAATGTTTCAAATAGTCTGAATTTACTCTCTTGGGAGTATTTTTTAGATCTGAATTTGTTGCAAAAGAAAGGGAAAACATATAAGAGTACGAATTCTGAATTCTAGGTATTTACATGACTTATGACCTGTAGTTGGCTGGTTTTAGTGTTTTTACACATTGTGTAACATTCACCATTCTGCCCGTGTTTAAACATCCACATTTCCTCAACCCTTCCATCTGTTGTCTTGTGTAAAGTAAAAGAGCATGTGAGCCTTTATGATAAAGGCCCACATGATAAAGATTTCAGCTCTTTACTTCAGAAATGTCAACAGATGGAAGAGTTGAGGAAATGTGGATTTTTAAACATGGGCAGAATGGTGAATGTTACACAGTGTGTAGTGTGGCCACTTAAATTAGCCAATGACAGGTCACAAACCCTGAAAATGCCTAGACATCCGTTTTCCTTCCTCAAAAAGGTTTACCCTCTTTGCTGCAACAGATTTGCTCTCACATCTATTATATATTTAAAAAAAATTGTTTTCCTCTTCAGACTCCCGACAGCGTCGTACAGTTGTAAATAAACCTTAAACTCTAATCCGATCAAAAAAAATATTATTTTGACTATTTAAAGCATTGATTTTGTGATTAAACATCAAACTAAATGTTATTTTATATTTGTATATAACAATTCGTAAAATTAATAATTCACCGTGAAATGCTTGCTATTCGTTCAGAAGTTCCAGGTTTGATTCTAGGAGAGGTCACAATATTAAAATTAGTTTTTACCTGGCCTGTTATGATGTAAAAATAAATAATAATATGTACCTACTCGTACCTTACACGGTAAAAAAAATAATAACACAACATGTCGGGTACTTTAAGAACATGTCGCAAGTCGGAAAAATCGGCGTGCGAGCATGAGAAAATCTATAAATGTAGAAAAAGCGAGTTCTATGGCAAAAGCAGAGGATAGTGGAGTTTGATGATATCTGCCTATCCCTATAAGGAAACGACGAGATGGTTTGTTTATTTTTTCTAACTCGGCAAGAAGACGCAAGGAGGATGTTTAGTGGTTTTTTATTATTTTTATTTTTTGTTAATAGACAATTAAACTAAGCCATAATTAAGCATATATGCATATTTATGTACCGTATTATCAGCGCTGTGATTTTTCACAGTTTTTTAAATTTTGAAATTGCTCCGCCGGTGACGTCTTAAGTTCTTGTCGGTGAGTTTTGCTGATTGATGAGTTAGCTTCCCGGAAACCGGAATCATAGCACTCTGTCATTGGTCGATTCGGTGGACCTTTTGACGTAGTCCAAAGCAGCTCGGTTTTTTTTTTCGTACATTTTCGAGAAACTTCGCGGTACATGAAAACATTTATAAATCAAATTTCCCTTAGCACTGAAATTTCTCTTCCCAATCAGGACATAGTATTTTATTAGAACAAAGTTAATAAATTATAAAACAACTTTGAAGTCAAATTTGATTCGAGACATCAATTTAATTATCTCGCGTGTACCCAATAAAACAGCACTTAACTTAATTGAAATGAGGGAATCAATCGGAGTGATGAGGAAGCGAAAGTATTGCGTGAATTTCACGCGTTCTCATGCTTGTGAACGTTGTTACATTCGTGTGTTGGAAAATTAGCAGAATAATCTGACGACGGGGACTCCCTCCGTATCATCCCGGCACCCTCAACCTTCCCTCGGGAACGTTCCCCGGCGAGAGGGGGATGCCCCCGGCGACATACTTTACATTAGCAATAACAATCTGATTTGAGTTGTTCTCTATCACCCCATTGTACATTTACTGCCAACCCCGAGATTAACTGATCGGGATTATCAAGAATAATTATTGGCCTTCAAACAATAATAATTTGGAAAAATTGATCCGATTTAATGCAGGTACATTAACTGTAATTCTCTTAGTTTAAGAGGTTTTGCGGCGGGTAAGAATTTTGACCAATGGGTATTTGAACATTCTGTTTCTTTTACTTTCTCGCAGATACTTCCCCAATTGTACAAAAATGGCAACTGCATGACGCGACGCCGACGGATAATTTTAGCTAAATGAAATCACCAAAATCGACGTTTCGCTGTCCCGTTTTGTTTTTTTTGTTTTTTTTTTTTTAAAAAAGAAATATTTGCGTTCTTTTGATTTACCCAAATATTTATTTTTGAAGGCCATTTTCAACGAGTTGTAAATAACTCACAATCAAAAAATGGGAATCGAGTTGGGGTAAAGTAGGATTCGAACCACGGACCTTCGGTCCGTGAGTCCGAGACAATAGCCACAGGACCACAACCCGATTTTTCATGTTTTGTTGTTTTTTTTATTTTTATTATACTCCCAGGAGTTATTAGAAACTCATTTGGGACCGTAAATAAGAAAAAACATTTTTTTGACAATACATAATATCATACAAATTAATACATCTGAAATAAAAAGAAAACATTATCGGATAAAAAACATAAAACACCATCTTATGTAAACTACATTAATAATTATCAATATCAAAAAGATTTAAGAAATATTTTTTAATTGCGATATTTTTGGATTTTTTATTGATTTTTTCGTGTCTTAGCTCACCAGGCAGTTTATTATATTAATACAGTTTATTATATTAATACAGTTTATTATATATTAATTTTTAATATTTCCTATATGTATTTGGGTTTTGTGTCAATCTGAAGCGTACGTCCACGGTCTCAATAAGAAAGAATCACTGTATTCCTTCACTGTCATGGTGTTAAGTTATAAAAAAGATAATTGTACTGACCATGCGTATAGGTACATACATAAATGTAATCATTATATGTGTGTGTGTATGTGAGGGCTTATTCTTATCCTTAGAGGTAGGGGTCAGTGCTTTTTAAACTCCCGACGTCACTGCGATCTGTGAATATCTATTGTGACAGATCCCTGTGAATATTGAGTACTTGCATATTTATGTATATATGCATATATATATATATTGTTTTTCATTACTTTTTATTCCTTTTTTACATATTTTTAAATTTGAATTTTAGACTGGAGCGTTCTTAACATTCTTAACAATCTTAACAATTTTACATCGATCGATAAGGTGGTTGATAGGTTTCCTCATTAAGGTTTAAAAAAAAAATATATAATTTTATAATCATTGATCAATAAGTCCACTTATATTCATTACACACTCTCGCATACACACAATACTCACACACCCATACACATATACACACACTCTCACACACCCTAAATATATATACTCACCCCAACTAACATGTACAATAATAAAACGGATACACTAAATACGAGTACGCATTGTTTTTTATTTATTTTATTTTACTGTGACTATTATTACTATAATTATTGATATACATTAAAAAAAACTTATTACTACTACGAGACTTTATTAATAATCTAGTAAAATTATATTCGATTGTATAAATTGCATCTATCTTGAATTAAATTTTTAAAAAAATAATCTTATTTAAATTCTAATAGACTGCTTTAATAACATATAATGAAAGCTAAATTTAGGTCTACATGCAATTTTTAATTTTTCTTTTCGGTGTTCACATATAATTGGTGAAAGATGTTTAGTGTTATTATTTTTTATTTCATAAATTGTATTTATTTTGTGATATCTTTTACTGTTTGTGAACTGAAAATAAATAAATGTGAATTTGACCAATTACAAATTAAAAGAACTGCAGTGAGGGTTTCAATGAAAACTTTTAAAGTTTCCGTGTTTTGTTATTTTTGTGGTTTAGTAAAGAAATACAAAATTTTCACACAATAAATTTTTAAAAATTAGTAGCGTAGCGACACAAGTTTGCATGAACAGTTTCGGGAAAGAGGTGGATGTTTTCACTATCCCGCTTTCTGCACCTTAAAACTGGATCAATAAACATGTTTTTTTTTAGAAAAAGTTTCAGAATGAAATTTTCTGTGGCGGGACCTTTCCGATTTGCAAAATTATTTCTTTTACTTGTATACCAAATAAGGCAGATAAAACTAAGAGCATTGTTGAGTTTTTAGATAGTCCTAGCTCTCGTAAGAAACCCCAATGGTATATACCGAGTATCGCGCGCAACTACACTGGCTCAGTATCAGGCATAGAAGAAACATTCACATTCTATCACTTCTTCACAATATTTTAAATAATCCCACTTCGCCTGTTTATCTGAGAGAGCTCATCCAACCTCTTTCACAACACGGACTATCTCTTCGTTCTAGTAACGAGAGAACCCTTTTAATACCCTGTCATCGCTCTAATTTTTTTGCCTCCTCTTTCACAGTAGTAGCCGTTCGATTGTGGAATAATCTACCCACTAATGTTAGAGACGCCCCTTCATTATTTACATTTAAGTCAAAATTAAAATGTCAATATCTAAATATTTAAATTGTTCCTTTATCCTTCTTCTTTTCTTCCCATCCCCTCTCCACTCTTCATAGTATAGTGTTATTTTTTTTTTTATGAATTTATTTATTTTTGTTAATCTTTGCTTTTAATTTTTGTATAAAAATGTAAGATTCAAATGTCCATGTATTTATAATTTTCTCAAACTGAACGGTTTGGGTAGGTAGGAATAAATTGCCTTAAGGCAATATGCCCGCCCTTATATGTATATTTATTGTATATGTATATAAAGTGTCAAATAAATAAATAATAATATATCTGTAGTGTGTAAAAAAAACATTGCTGTAGTGCCATAATCCAGGAAGAAGATAAGGGACTACGTTTGTATGAAGAAAATGAAGCCCGCGTTTCCTCTTAATGATTATTGCGTTTGCCTACTAACTGCACATCATCGTTGCGGCGGTAATACCTGTTAAATTAACTTTCTTACAAAGTGTTTTAAATATCTTAATAAGCTTACATAATTTAATTTTCATTAGATATACTAAATATTTTGTCGAAATAAAATTAAGTAACTTTCTTTTTAAATTTATTTCAACAGAGAGGGAAAACATTTTTGACAAGGGAATATGGAAGTCTAGGCATTTACAGGGCTTATGACCTGTCGTTGGCTGTTTTAAGTGGCCACTTTACACACTGTGTAACATTCACCATTCTGCCCATGTTTAAACATCCACATTTCCTCAAATTTTCCATCTGTTGACTTTTGTGAAGTAAAAGAGCTGAACCCTTAATCACGTGGGTGAGATTCATCTGGCTGAACCAAATCACCTACTAGGCATCGCCTGAAAACAATTTTCCAATTTTTAAACTTCTTCTTTTACCAGGTAGTAATTCAACAATATTTGTTCATGTTCAAATGCTTGCAGACTGGCTGGATTTCTTCCCTAGGGAGTTGTTCATATTTAAATTTATTTCAACAGAGAGGGAAAGCATTTTTGAGAATTAATTTTCAATCTCGATAACCAGTGGCGGCTGAAGGGGTTAAAAATAGGGAGGTTACTAAATAGGTACATGTGAATTTCACAATAATTTTTAAACAATTTTTTTTTTGCAAAAATATTTAAATATATCTATGTCTACATAATTTTTTGTAATATGTTACACAAATTTATAAAATACCTAACAAAGCGAGTGCACTTTATCTTGGCTCATAGAGATCTTAAGTGTCGAAAAATATATTTCCCTCTCAACTATCGCCATCGTAATTCCACAAATAAAAATTACTAGTACCTTACATTTAACTTTTAAAACACAAAAAAATTACTAAAAACGTATACGATTTAAATTTTACGAGTCAATATGAATTAAGTGCATACAAAACAGGACCCTAACAAACACTACGTAATTGGACACACGCAAGAAGCAATATTCTTTTTTTTTAATTCACAAATTTTGTAAAAAGGGACGAGAAAACACAAACTAATGTCAATTTTTTCCATTAAGAATTCGTCCTTTTTAAGTGTGGTTATGTAAAAAACATGGGAATTCATTAATCATCGTATTATCTCTTCCAGTCTAGACCAATGACAATATGATATTATTATTATCAATCGTATTCTTATCTTCCTTGTTTCATATTGTTATCTCTCCGGGACAATGCCTGCGTTAGAATATTTTTTGGGCGAAACGTTCAGATGTTCATGTACGCACGGGACGTTTCATCTCTTTCTTTCTGATAGGAAAATCTAGAAATCAGACATTAGCTTTGGGACAGTTACGGAAATGACCCGCGCATTCGACATAACATGAATATTTGACGGCGCACTTGCTTAATAGTATTCTAGATACCAAGTCGTTAGAACAATAGACATAATCCCTTAGTAACTACACACGTGCGTTTCCAGAAATTATCAAACAGCCAGTGGGCCACATGACGACGGTATCTACCTACTGTCTACAAAAGCTTCTCTTCGGACATCTATCTCCCTTTGTTAACCGTGGAGTTGAAACAGTGCTTGATTTATTTAGTTTTTTATTGCTTACTTCTTTTTTTATATTTTTATTGGGAATATCAACTGTAATACATGTAACAAAAATATACAGAGAATAAAACCAATAACAGATATCCACAGAAATACATTAGGTACTAGTGTGTTTGTGTGAGTGTAAGTGAGTGAGAGGGTGGGTGAGTGAGTGTTATATTGGAATGAGGGTGGACATGTGTGTAAATATTTCACAAGTGTCAAGTGTCGAAAATATAAATATGTATAAAATATTAAGAGTTAGAAATAAAATAAAATAAAATAAGATAAAATAAGACTTTATTATTGAAACTAAGTATAAGACAAAAAAGTATGTTTTAAGACATTAACACTTGACCAATTTACTACTGTGCTCTATTTTTTATAAATTTATTGAGATCATTTAAACTTTGCTGGAATTCCACTCGTCCATGCGTTCTGTAGCTGCACGATGATTGGTTATCTAGCTTTCATTTATCAACTTTAAAATACCTCAATTTTTTAAATGGGGTCAAGAATTCTAATCGTCTATGCGCTTAGTGGCTGCAAGACGTATTGTAATCTTACTCCTTTTTATTATTCTTACTATTATTTTTTTTTTAAATACCATTAATTCTCTTAATTTATTTGTCAATTTTTAAAATGTGTAAATGGGGGCTCAATTTCTAACTGTCTATGCGCTCTGTAGCTGCAAGACGTCCTGTAATCTAGCTCCTATCTGTTATATTTTTTTAAATGATCTTAATTGAAAACGAGGAACTAGAATCCCAACCATCCATGCGCTCTGTAGCTGCAAGACGTACTGGGATATTTATTAATTGTTCAGCGCCCTTGAGGTGATTTTCACAAAAATGGCGCTATTTAAATTATCCAACTATCTAGATAACATTAATAGGTTCTTATATTTGAGGGAATGTTTTTTTTTTATATTATAAAACCTAATTGCATTATATGATGTACTTTCCTTATAATGTATTTTACGTAAATTATTTTAATTGGTGGGAAGTTTTGGGGGGTCATTGACCCAACGGACATAAGGGAAAGCCGCCAATGTTGATTGCTGATTAGACAGTGGAATCCAGCTATGTCTACAAACATTTGGACACACTTAAAATATTGTAGATAAAACTTGAGTTGTATTCAAAATCTCACTCGGATAGCACGAGTATATCGATGTCACCCAATTTGACTGAAATATAGGATGCGTCACGCTTAGAATTATTTCCTAATCTTCTTGTCTCAAAGTGATTGTTTCCTCCGGGCTATCGCCCCTAATCTCACCGAGGGGTGTACAGTGTACATAATACGCACTGGCACTGGTAGCGGGTAATATATACCCCAGCAGCTATAAGCGCACATTGGCAATGTAATATCTTTATAAATTGACTCCCGACATATTATTTCACGGGCGGTTCCCCCGCTTTATTGTCACTGGGACTGCGATTTCATTCCCTCTTGTAAAAGAAACACAATTAATATTAACAAAATAAACAGTTTTGGTCAATTTTTTTTTATTATTTTTTAAAATTAATAAATTTCATGAAAGGTACATGTTTTTTTAAAAATTCTATACAGATCTACTTTTATACATCTATTAAATGTTATCACTGTAACACTCCAAAAAAAGAAACTAACTCTTGTGCTTGGAGAGTGACTTACACTGCTGTAGTTGTTTATAAAGAAAAAAATATATAAAGAAAAAAAACATAAAATAATAAGACCTTTATATTAATTAACATTAAATACAGTTTTAACACGTGTTCAAAAAAATTCTTTTGATTTACTTTAAATTTATTTATTGGTATATTGCTTTTATTGGTTTTTAGTTCATTGGAGAGATGATTATAATTTTGTACACCTTCGAAGACAAAGCTATTTTGACCATGACTTTTGTGGAATTAAGGAATTTTAATATTACTTTTGGCATCTGAGTGACTTATTCATATCAAATTCTTTTACTGTTTGAACCTTAAATATGTTATTTAGACTTTCCGTATTGAATGTTGAGGGTTTCTTTAAAATTACTTTAATAATTAATCTTTGTACCATTTTAAGAGGGTTTAATATATTGGCATATGCACCACCCCATCCTACAATACCATATTGTAACAAAGATTGTACAATTGAGTAATAAGCTATTTTAAAATTGTCGATTTTCTTAATATTCCTTAATCTAGTAAATACATTTTCTAATATGTTTAACTAGTCAATATTTTTAGTATTTCCACGTCTTTATTATAATTCTGGAATTTAACTCTCTCGGGATTTCATCGCCATCTTCTTCCCTTGCCACTCCTATCGGAGGCGGAGGTTGGCAACCATCATCCTGAACTAGTCACAATCTCGGGTCAGTCTCATCAGCGCTGCTGCATCCGGCCACCGAACCACTGTCTAAGATTTCTGAGACATGATGCTCTTTCACGTCCCATACCTTGCCTGCCCGTTATCTTTTCTTCCACAATTAGAAGGGCATACTTTTAATTGCAAAATATTTAATCGAATCATGAGGCTTTTTTTTATTTGCTTAAAACTGCTTCATTAGAGACACTATCAGTCCACGAGATTTATAGCATTTTTCTACACAACGAGTGGCCTCAATTTTGTTCACCGTACAAACTTTAAGATTCTAACCTCTGCTCCACACAGGAACATCGGCAATACATGTGATTTTATCTAACCCTCACCATCGTTTCCCAGTGGTACATAGGGCACTGCATCGGAACTCCAATTGCAGCGTATCAAGATCATTGTTGTTACATGTAAGGTAAAGTGATCAGTCCTACGCTTCTGGTCCAGTTCGAAACAATATATTATTGAAGTGCAGAACCACCTTTTTGATCAACCATTTAGGTCGACTGACCGAGGAATTGAACCCGGGATGACCAGCAAGGCAAATGCAAAAACCATTACACTACGAGATGGACTTATCTCTACTCGATTGAATTTTTCGGGAGTTTTACCAGAAGCTTAATCACAAATAACTATCGACATGCTTATCGACTAAAACATGCTAAGTATTTGAGCGATCACAATGAACAATAATGAACATGCTTAAGTTATCGCAGTCATAAGTCAACGCATGTGTAATCTGTGTCAGTTTGTTTTTTATTTTGTCTGGAGTATCTAATTCAAAAAAATTAAAATAAAACTACATTTACTATGGCGCCTGTTTTTCTTGACATTTGGCTTGCCAACCGCCGGCTGAATGCAATAAATAGCATGATAAATAATAAATTAAAAAAGCAGTGTAGGAATATTTTCCATATTTACATTTACACCGGTGAAATTTGAATATGTAATTGCGCAGCCGGATTATACGTCACGAAATGTAAATATATTAGGTGTTCACTGATGTTCCACTGTGATCGCGAATACGATAAACAACTAATAGAAATTGTTATCACGTCGATAGTTATTTGTGATTGAGCTGCTGAAGGTAGCTAGTAGTTATACCAGAGAAAATGCTTTAATTATACTACAACTGTGAAAAACAGAAAATAAATATTTAATAAAAAATGATTTATGTTTTTAAAGTACATTTCTACATTCTTATAGTATATAAAAAACAACACTGACAGCTAGTGTCATAGTTATGGTAACGAGTAATACTAAAATATGAACCAAGGAAATATGCTAATCTCTTTCTTATACGAATGATTGCATGTGTGTCGTGATTTGGTACCTCTTTTTTTCGAATTATTTGCCAAATCTTAAATGCAAATAGTAAGGGAAATGACGTGTCTATTTATTACAAGTCAATGATCGTATTTTAATGATAAGCGATTTGAAAACGATTAAGATGAATAAAATAACACATATACCGTTTACAAAATAGAAATAAAGTAACGCATTCGTTTCTAGAACGACACTCCTGTCAAAATATTTCACTAGCGCCCCATACACTTCGTTAAAAGTGAAATGTACAAACTGATGCTCCTCGCTGACGTACAAACATTGAGAATGAGAACATTATTTCCTTTGATTTTTTTCTAAAGTTCTTACGCTCTTGGACCGCTAATGAATTTATATCTCTAAGACGCCATCTGTGTGGTCGCTTAGATCGACTCGCTATACTATGTTGCCGGATTATTAATATCATTGCACGTGAAGCAAAATTATAATTTATAGCCACGAAAAAACTCCACTTCGAATTTTCTTCTATAAGGTGACTTCATGTAAATAACGAATTGGAGAAATAATAATCGTATTTCGTGCAGATTCGATAAGTTTCCCAATCGCACTATTGTATGGGTTTTGAAATGATCAGTTTTTTGCTTGATTTTATCTAGGATAATTTTAGCCTGAGTGCATTGGTATTTAATTCAGTATTACAAGTTTTCGATATTTATTTATTGGTTATGGTCACGTTTTTGTATTATTTTTTAGGTCGACATCATCCCCTTTCTACACCCATAGTGCATAGGATGCCGGTCCAGGAACAATGAAATATTGCTGTTCAAAAAAGCTTATAAAATCAATATTTTACATACATTTTACTAGAAATCGAATCCAGGACCTAAATAATGGTAGCCAAACGCGTCAACTAATCAAAAGAGATGTGAATTACCTTACTTAATTGTCTTATGCAGGATTTTTACCTGAGAGCAGCCATCGAGTCGAAAAAATTCTTTCAGGGTTCTGGTTCTGGTTTCATTTCATAGATAGACTGAATTCATCATCCGTTCGGACACATTCAGGGTGCCTAGAAGAATGACTAGACAGGTGTCACCGTTTTGTATCAACAATTCACGGACAGTGTATATTTGGAATGCCGTATGAAACAAACTTCATGAACTCGGCAATAGTTATTCTCACGTATCTGATATATTTAGTGAAGGGTATTGTTCCTATAGAACAAACCTTTTCAACTTTTTCAAAGATGGTGAGTGGTAATTATATATATTTATTAATGCACTTCATAATATTTGCAATTTTTTGTTCACATTGCCCAGCTGTATGAAACAGTACTTATGATTTTCTTGTTACAATACTTTAAAATATTTTATTATTTAATTTGTTTCTTACATTTATTCTTGAATTGCTTAAACTTTCTACTGAATATGTTGTAAAATTTTTAGGTTTTTTTTTTATACGTCTTGGGTAAAAGGAAATTTACGTTTTTGAAAAAAAATAATAGTAAGCCAAATATGTTAGTATTATAAATATTTGTAGAAGGCAGATTTGCCGTCAATGTTAATAAAATAAAATAAATAGTATTTTATTTCGTTTATTTTTCAGCTGCAATAATGTTGTTATTTTCTTGTGATATTATATGATTTATATTGCATATCGTATCTCTTTATTATGACAACAAACAATAAATGACTTAATTAAAAATATGTTTTTTAATTAAATTAAATTTTTATTTAATAAAAAATTCTTGAATGACAACTTTTTTACGTTTTCTCATTTCGAAAATCTATTTTTAAAAACTGTATTTAGGATTCTCTTTGTTTTCCTTATCGGTTTATATCGTCTCATTAATTAAGTCACAAAAATTTGTTTTACATGGGGCAGTAAAAAACATTATGGAACGGGAAAGAATATTTATGAAGAAAGAAATAAATAAAATTCAAGCAGCAGGTTAAGAAATGTGTGTTAAATATCTTTGTAATGAAATATATGCACATTGTTATTATTAAAGCACACATAAGAATATGTTTATGTGTGCCCTTTTTCAAGGATCTAGATAAATAAATATATTAACCTTCCTGCTTCTACATCGATTATATTATAAATGTTCAAAGGTTCCAGTTTTATTTTTACCACTGTTTTGCTTCTAAATTAACAATTATGCAAATCCTAGAATCCTTACAAAAAAAATACCCATGCAATGTAATGTTAATTAGGTAGAGCATTTTTTTAATGAAAAAAAACAGTTAGAGCTCTTTTTATTAACCAAATATATTAATTTTGATGCCTTGACAAAAATGTCGTTCTGCGAGAAAAATGGAATTAAATTAAGATAAAGTGAGGTTCGGCCCTTCAACCGTTGATCCTTGAGTCCCAACACTACCACACGGCCACAGTCCTGTACAAAGTTTTTATAATAATTATCAAATAGGTAAGAGGTATATTTGGAAATATAATGAAAGTGGGGAGTTGTGGAGGCGTATAAAGAAAAAAAATATTGGGAATATATTTTTGATATACTTACACATTTTAAACATCAATCTGATATACTTATATTTGTTATACGGATTGTGCCAGCGGGGTATTCCAATGAAAATTTATAGAAATGAAACACATTATTCTAATAATATACATAACGAACATTTATTTTGTCAAATTATTTATAACACTAAAGTTATCTATTTTTACACGTGTACGCAGGAATCTTTTGTTTATTTATAAATTATAATTAAAGTAATAAATTACCTTTTATAGTACTCTTCAACGATTAAACATTAAACATACCTATATTTTGCAAAGCTATATGTACATACATCAGCAGTAAAAACCGTTTATATAGAAATTTCTAATAATATTGACATAAATTAATTAGGTATTTACAAACACTTCTTATAAATACAGTTTATGATTAAGTACACACTGTGATATTGATATTAAAATTGTGAACCAATTTAAAAGTAAATTTGCAACTGATCATGTTTTTGAGTCGGTGAGAAATAATTAAAAATTAAGCAAAAACATGTGGGGTGCAATTATTTTCATTACGGTCGCCATAAATTTATATTATTGGTTTACACTTTGACTAATTAAAACATATCTGAAATCAGCTATAAATTTCAAAGACTTACGTGTAATTGTTGAATTGGGTTTTTTATTTCAATACATGGGTTAGAATTAGGTTACTAATACAATATTTTTAAAAGTTTATTTTGTAAAAATACAGTTTTTTATTTAAAAAAGGTGAGTTTTAATATGTTTCAGTAAGATTCACGGGAACCCAGGGGTAAGTTGTTTGCTTTATCTCATTTTTTTTGTGCAAAATATGGTTGGAATAAAAATACTACTTCCACTTGCCCTTTTTACAAATATTAGCTGTTTAAATAACGACGTTTCTTTGAATTATTATTTGAAACTGTGTTTTTACTTTTTCTCAATAATTTATAAATTAAAAAATCCATATATCACATTCACAATAATATATGCAAATATAGTTAAAATTGTACTCAACTGATAAAATTTTATTGTATTTAAAACAATTTCAGAGAGTAACTACGTATTTTTTAATAAAAAATGGATGCTTGTTGCTAAAAAAAATAATGTATTCTGTTAAAATTAATACTGTTTTAATAAATAATAAATAAATATATCTCTCAATATTTCAAATAGGTACGGATTCTCTAAACTCCTTATACAATAAACGAAAGGAATTAGGAATAACTTTTGACTCAAATTAACTATGAAATATTTTTCTTTATTAGCTAATGTAACATTAAAATTATATCACGAAAACGTATCTTAATACTGTTGATTAAAAATGAGAATCGTCTAATGCACTCATATATATACTTTTTTTTACAACATTTAAAGCTAATGGCTACATCAATCGCATTGTTTTAATAACATTATTTACATTTTTTTAATGAAAAAATCAATTAACATAGCGTTTTTGGATAGTACAAAATTTTGTTAGATCATGTAACATGAAAGTGTAAACAAAAGCCCTTTAATTTAGTGTTCCGTTTGGCTTTATAAGGAAATTATATTGTAATATTGTTTGCAGTTGTACCTGACTGTAACAGTGAAAGTTAAGAATGAAAAAAAAGAAGAAAAAAAACTGATGACATTTACACGTAAAAAACTTTAATGTTTTTCAAAAAATTACAACAAACGTGACTTTTTAATATGCTTCAATTTTTATCATCTGATTTGTCCGATACATGAAATTATCACGAAATCCATGATCTGGAAGATTACTATTTTTCTTGTACATAAATAAGTTAGAAATCAATCATGTTCATAAATTAGTACTTACGCCTGCCCTTTAGTCATAAGCGAATTTCTAAATACGGGTTAAATGTCTACATCAACTCGAATATTTCATCCATTTATAATTTTAAGGGTGACCTCCAATGTGTGGCACAAAGCGCTATTTTCAATATTTAATTTTTACGAAATTATTAAACACAACGCGCCATAGCTCATAATTGATTGCCCAGACCCTTGAAAATAAAAATACTGCATAGATTTACCGATGTCTGTCGAAATAATAAACTTGAATTTGCTATCCTAAAATCTTTTATAGTACAATGTTTTTTTTTGGGTGGAAAAATTCACGTTTCCCATATCGACAAACAACGATTATTGTATTATGTTCACTAATATTTTTTATGATTTTAATGATTTATTAAAAGAGAACGCGGAGTCAGAATTTTCTTCATACAAACGTACTCCCGTATTTTCTCCCCGAATTATGGCATTAGAGTAATGAATGTTTTACAGACTATAGGTATTCACACTTGACATGTCCTTATTATTTTTATTTTTTAAATTGTCTTTTATAAGGACAAGGACCATCCAAAAACCCTAAGGAGCGTTTAGTTTTATCTGCCGTCGTCAAAGGAGCAGTAATACAAATATGATAACTATTTTTGAAAAAAAATAAACGCGCTGATACAGGAAATTCTCTTTTGCCACTCTTTCTTTATACAAAATCAAAATCGGTTCAGTTTTAGGGTGCGGAGAACGGGAATACGAGACGTCGATTTTAGTGCAGACTGGCTAGATTTCCTCCTTAGCGAGTTATTCAGGTCTACATTTATTTAACAGCGGGAAAATATTCTTGAGAAGGGAATATAAAAGTTTTGACATTTACAGGGCTTATGACCTGTCGTTGGCTAGTTTAAGTGGCCACTTTACACACGGTGTAACATTTACCACTATGCCTGCGTTTAAACATTCACATTTCCTCGACTCTTCCATTTGTTAATATTTGTGAAGTAAAAGAGCTGAAACTTTCAGCATGTTGGTGAGATTCATCCGGCCAGGCCTACTATGCACCTACTGGGCAACGCCTGAAAAAAAATCTAATTTTTTAAACTTCTTCTTTTACCAGTTAGTTGAATGCCTGAAACTGGTTCGGCTCTTTTACTTCACAAAAGTCAACAGATGGAAGAGTTGAGGAAATATGGATGTTAAAACGTAGGCAGAATGGTGAATGGTACACAGAGTGTAAATGCTTAGACTGCCATTTTCTCTCCGTCGCAACATATTTAGAATTTTGTCCAAGTTGACGAACAGTTGTCTGTTTTGGAAAGAATTCAGGGAGGCATCCGCGAGAGAGAGATAGAAAAACTATATTCAAACACCTATTCGTCGAACCGCTCTTCGCGGGTTCTAGGTCGGGCTTTGAGGAGGCATGTCTCTTTCCGGGGAGGACGCGGGGGAGGCGCGGTCCGCGGCGGGCCCGGGGGCGGGCGAGGCGCGGCGCGGCGGGTAGGGCGAGTAGCGCAGCGGCGCGGCCAGCGGCGGCGGCAGCGGCGGGTACAGCGGCCGCGGCAGCTGGTGCGCCGCCAGGCACGCCCACTGCCCCCACAGGCCGGCGCTCCCGGGCAGCCCGTACAGGCCGGGCAGGCCGGGGGCCACGAGGGGCGCGTACGGCCCCGCCGCCGCCGCCGCCGCCCGCAGGAACAGCTGCGACCTCGCCGCCAAGAGCGCCTTCTCTTCCAACGTCAGGTTATTGTTGTGCCCGTCCAGCTCGAACGGCCGCAGCGGCGCTCGAAGATACTGCTGCTCGGCCAGCATGGACTCCATCGTTTCCCTGTAAGATAAATTACCAAAATATGTAAATAATTGCTTTAATCTACACGACCTGTGCCTTGATTCTTAAACATTACTTATTTATATAAACGATATATATTATTAAGTTTTCAATGTAGTGTAAATGTGAAAAAATAATCCGTAGTAAAACATGCAAAGACAAAAGATAAGGAACTCTGGCATATTTTTATTATTTTAACCACTAACCTTTCGACATTATTGATTACATAACCAAAAGTGATTGGATTCGAAAACACAACCCTTTTTTTATCTAGCTAATGTAGTAACTATGTTATGTATGTGTATACGAACTTGGTTTTTTAACATTAAAATGGAAGAGTCTACGATGGATCGCTTCTTATGTAATCAACATACTTTGAATATGAATGATTTTGATTGCAAGGCGTCAAAATTCAAATGTTACATACTTTAAACAAAATTAAAACAATAAAAGCGTGTACTTTGCAATCTACTTTTAAAAATATATATAAATAAATAAATACAATTCATCGGAGAAGCGTCGCGAGATATCAATCTCATTGATCGGAAAAGCCTTGACGTATCCGGAGGACATGATCCAGAAAGGGTGACCGAGTAAGAAGGGATAATGAAGGAGAGCTTACTTAGGATAGCCGGGAGGAAAGTCTGGCCAGGGCCCAGGGGGCTGCGGGGGGCCGAGGGGGCTCTGCCACCAGGGGGGGCGGTAGCACTGCATGAAGCTTTCACTTGAAAATAAAAATTCACCAATTTGCTTTTAAGCTCTCGATAATAGTCGAAATGGTGAAAGGCGTCTGATTGGAAGGGATTAGTAAGTATTAGATTTAGGCTATGCTATGCATTTCACAAAGGAAATTTTTAGTTCGGTTGTTGTCGAAAATTATTCTGACAACCAGGGTAGGAGATATTTTTGTTTAAAATATTTTTAACTCACGATGGTTGAAATGCTGAAAGATCAGAGGAGATAAGTTTAGATTTTAAATTTATATGCAATACAATGGATATTTTTAGGTTAATATTCTGTGCAAAGGAAAACAAATTTAATAATGCGTACGTTCAAAAATAAAATTTACAAGTTTCCGATAAAAGATGAAATTTTAATGGGGTTTATAAGTATTGAATGGGAAAAAGTATAGTAAGTTATGCAATGCATTTCGAATAAAGCAGATTCTAGTTTAAGTTGTTTGGAAAATAAAATAAAATTAATTTACCCATTTTTAAGCGATTAAAATAATTGATAGGGATCTATTTCCCAAATAAAAAAACATAAAAAATTAATAAATAATCTATTGAAAAAAGCCTTTTTATAATTTGTACAAGCATGCTAAAATACCAGAATAAAGCGCAAACTACACAATAAAATAGATGTTCAAAACATTTAATGATAAATAAATTTCAGTCATTTTGATCACCGGAATTCTGGATTGAAGGTCCGTCCTTAGTACGCGTCTTATAACTTTGGACTATTTACAGAATTGAAGAGCTTTTTGAATAATACGCGCAACAATAATTCGCAATACTGTGGATGAGTTTCAGAATATACCATATATTAATAAATAAATATATAATATATTTTTAGCCTGTATTATGATCACCCTAGAGCCCAGGTTCAAAATTATGTGGCATAATGTACCATACGATTCACCATAATTTATTTCTTAATTTTCAGAAGTTGTGTATGATTATATAATAAATTTTTAACATTGAGGTATCATTATTAAAAAGTAATATTTATGAATCGTTTTCATGTGTTCAAAAATTGTGGAATGTAATTTGAGATTTTTTTTTCTAAAATGTTTTTTATTTTTATTTTTAAATAAAAAAAAAAATTATAATGGTAACGATATCAATGTTTTTTTCGTACGTCGTCGGACAAATTTTCTACAAAATTGTAATATATGCATATTTTTAATACCCGAAAACGAGACGTTTCGTGGGACATACGGCATGTATGACGTTTTCGCGGCATACTTGTACGCTATGTTTATTAAAAACGCAGTCGGTAGGCGTGACATGTGACGTAAAAACGACGTGTCGCCAACTGCTAGCCGTTTTGTATGTGCTAATTTTAGATTTTTTTTTTTTATTAAAGATATTTACATCATTAGAATCGTAAAAATCTGTCCTAATTATTTATATATGATGATTTTAACGTTATTCCTATCTTGCGAAATACTCTAATAGCGTATTTGACTTATGTGTATAATGTTCGGATAAGATTCCCAATTTGTATAAAAAAAAATGGATTTTTTTTTTAAACATTGGTATCATTTCTTATACGTTTCCAAACCATTGTGTGATTAACAACGCCGATAATTAGTAGCAAAAATGAAAGAGTGTGAACTTTATTGTTATTTAAGAAACCTATTTTGTGTTTATAGTAATTAGGTATGAGAAAGGCGAATATTTTTTATCGAATATCTGTAATCTGGTAAGAAGGTTATCTAGAAGTAGTGTATGCTCTTTTTTGGATTGAGAAAAAGAGGGAAGTGAATTTTTCACCAACTGGGATTAAAATGATTGGATATGATCAATTCGGCGAAATGGTTACATAACTTTTTGAAAGCCTCAAAATTATTTTTGCAAGCCACCAGATATGTATTCCGACAGGACCTATGACAGGGCCACGGATAGTAGCGAGAAGCCTCATTTGGTAATCATAGAAAGAAGGGAGGGACAAGACCGTATGATGTGTCCAGTATATTGATTAGGATGTCCACAGCAGCAAGAAGAGGAATCAACAATAATATTAAAAACAAATAATTTTTCGTGTGTTTTTATAACCGTTTAAACCGCGAAAAAATTCGGCAAATGTCTACCAGTGAAGCATTTATTTCAACACGAATTTTCCAGCATGGCTTAGAATAGCCTCCACGGAATATATTATATTTAGCTCTCAACTTTGAACGTTATTATTTCTTGTACTTTGTCACATAAATATCAAGAGTAACATTTACGAATGTGAACAGCAAGATACTTGTCACGTGCATATCAATTGATTAGTCCTTGCTGATAATTATGATTGTTTCCCTTGCAAATGTCAACCTAATGTTAGAAAATTTACTGCAGTTACAAGATAAAACAGAATTTATATCACGACCCATAATTTGCAAAGTTTTAAAGCTATTTCAAGAAATAATGTTTTACCCAGGAATATACTGTAAAAAGATATGTGCGTATGTTATGTTTTTTATAAATATTTTAATTTTGCAGACATTTTTTTAAATCGTAAATAGCCGTGTTAGTAAAAAGAGAAACAAGCTGTGGCAGAGCGGGATTTAAATTCCAGACATCCTAGGCCCCGATTACACAGAATTTTTTTTCTTCTATGTACTTGTGCATGTTTGTATTTTTTTTAAAACATGTAATCACAGGTTACCGACGAAGATTTATATGCCAATAAACATGTTTTGTGTTGCAATCAGAGCTCTGATACGGAGTTCGCTACGTTTCTCACCGGAAAACAAACCGTCATATTTTTTTTTATTTACGTTATCTTTTAAAATATTAATTAGTCAGACTAAACCAACAATTTTTATCAATATTTATTTTTTCATTATCTGATTAAATTATTTTCACGTGCATAGAACTATTGAACTACTTAATTATTTATTTTTAAGTAAATATTTGCGTTCTTGTGATTTACCCAAATGAAATATTTCATTTTGGGGTAGATTTCGATGAGATTACTACTCATTCAGTACTGCATTTGCAGCAAGGTGATCATTTATAATATGCATAAATGGAAAGTGTATTTCAATTGGATTTAATCGAACTCGAGACCTCAGACATGGTAGCCATATGCTTTTACTAAGAAACTACAAAGCGGATTAATCTATACTCAATTTCGTTTTCTAAGATTTTAACCTGAAAGTAGCTATATTAGTACATTTAGATGTAATGAAATTGCTTAGAAAAATAATTACATCTCCATGTTTCTTTAACGTGACCATTTTGTGTCAATGTTTTGTTTTTGAAATTATTTTTGTAAGTATATATTAATATTTTTTATTAATTAAGATATAACTAGGCGTTCAAATTTTATTTGCACGACTATTTAAAAATAATTACATTTCATTACATATAAATCTTACATCAAAGATGCACAATGCGATTAAAAACATATTTAGAATAGAGCTAAGAAGTATCAAACCCCGACGGGAGTTAACTCGATGGTTACTTCTATGAACAAATCCTGATAAAGGAAATCGAGTGAAGATTAGTTGGCCTCGTGATGTACTAGTTAATGTTTTGCCTGGCATGCCCGAGGCCCGGGGTTTGATTTCCGGCAGAATCAACGTAAATTATTTGTTCTACAATCTAGCTAATCTTTATTTTTGTGTATGTAAATTAATTTTAGTTTATTTTTTTACATCTAATATGTTCTTATTTTCTTTTTTCTTTTCTTAAAAAAAAAAGTTGTTTAACTGTTTAACTCAATTATATTTCTTTAACTCAATCTTTGTTCTTATTTTTCACTTAACTCAATGTTGATTATTACTTTAATTGATTTAACAGACTTATTTAATATAATTTATGAAAGATGGTGAAGTTCTATAATTAAGGAAATATAAAAAGAATGTTAGTGATGCTTACTTAAAAATTGTATGTATTTTATGTATCCTTGTTGAACTTCCAAATGAATAAAAATAAGAAAAATAAAATGGCTGATCATTGCAATATTTCATAATCCCTGGACAAAGAAGAAGCGTAAGACTGATCATCTTGTCTTCATGTATATTTCAAATGATCGCTTAAACGCTGCGGTTGAAGTGTCGATTTAGTGCCCTTTGCGCCAATGGATGCGGATAGGGAATAAATAATTATGATATTGTTTAAAGGATATTTCATAAAAATACGCATCAAAACCTCCCGCAGAATCAAGGTGATTTTCAATTATATCATGCAAATTATTTTATTTCAAAATACGTAATTACTGGCTTATTTTGTAAAATAGTCGGGATTACAGAATAATTTGATCAGAAAAGTTATATTGTATCAATTAACAAGTTATGATTGAAATGCTTAATCATTCAAAGTAATCTTTTGTATTTTACAGTGATACAGATAAAGCTTTGAAACTAATGTCTACGTAAAACAATAATATAATTACCTTTCAAATTCCGTAAGTCTTGAAGAATCTCTAAAGCCTTTTGCGAATGGATTGCTATCGATCTTCAGTTTGGTAATCTGAAATGAAAGAGGATTTCAAGTAAAAATGTTGTTTGGAAGTAAAATAAAACATAAACTTGAACATTTCTAGCAACGAAAAATCTCAACGATAATTTTTAATTTTGATTATGACAAATTTATTAAATAACGGATGATAGGGCCTCAATTAGTTACAATAATTGGAAGTTAAAAGTTACTTTCAATTGTCCCAATTATAAAAATTTCTGTACGAAAATGTGTACCTGTATACTCGTATGATTTTAATAATTACAGATTACCGATGAATATGTTTTTAATTTTTACTCAGATATACACATTTTTGTTCAGAAGATTCGATATATAAAAGATAATTGAAGATAACCCTGTTGATTTTTTATTGTAAAACAAGCCTAGGGGTAGTTTTCAAACGCTCTCGCGGTCGTATTTTCTGGCGTATTTACATACGAAGTACACGAGAGCCGCACCTCTGGAAGTTATCCTTAGGTTATTTATTGATGTTAAAACATTCGTCAAATTAATATCGATAGCTAAAAGCCAAATTATCTTGGCCAGCAATAGTAATGGTTTTTATATTAAGGAAAAGTTTTATATGTTTACTTATTTGGTAAGATTATGTTTATCATTAATTTTTGCAATTACATTTGCACTTGTAAATTGTAATGTATATAATAAATATAAACTAAAAAATATTAAAAAAATAGTAGCTTAGTTTCATTCAATAAAATTCTTGCATATCGAAAATACCGTATGATTGAAATAAAGGAATAATAATTTATCAGCACAATAATGGTTTTATTCTCATTATAGGGAATGGAGGCCAATCATAATTCTGTTTCCGTTGACTGGTAGAAACAGGCAACATGGCGCCCATGGGTGGCCAATTACAGTGGGAGAATCACACCCCACAGACAATAGGGGGCAAGAGGGATGGACGTATCTCTTTAGCATTGTGTCAGACGGTGATGCCACGAGTCATTCTTTCTTATGTCACTTAATTAACATATTTTAATTTTGACAGCGGCCATGCGCGCTATGTCTAAGGTCGAGTGCACTCCAGGTTCAAATGTTGCGTATTCAATTCTAAGCGCTTTTACAAGTCTTACAATAAAGCTTGAAGATATTGCTTTTCACAAATCATTTAGTAGCATTCGGTTTTTTCATCCCTAATCAACCAGGTTCACTTGGATGGTATTTAAAAATGTAGGCATATCTGGCATATCATTGTTATTTGGACTAACGATCACGTAAATCAACCTTAAAGAAATCTTAAATCAAACAAAAAAAAATATTCACCAAAACGAGAAATCCAGATAATGTTTCAAAATTAGATACCCGAACTTAAAAATTAAGCGTACGAATTACCTTTCTTTCAAATTAATGAGCATGTAATCTAATGCAACGTTTTTATTTATTTTGAAATTGTTCTTTTTTAAAAAACAAGAACATTAAATAAATACAAGTTAAATATATTAAAAAGAATAAATAGTGTTGTTATTAGTGAGTTCAAAACCATATTTAAAAATTAATTCGTTTACACATATTTATTTTTGAATTCATATAAACCACTTGAACTTTAAAGTTATACGTCGACCAGTTTCGAGGTTACTTCCTTTTCATCAGGACTCGAACTAACTTGGCATTACTTGCGTTGCTATTTGTATTCTAAAATATTGTATGAAAGAAACAGATCAATAAAGAAGGGGAAAAAAAGGATAGTATAAATCATAAGGAGAGTATTTTAAAAAGCGTACTCGAAGTAAAATCTAATTGATTATTATTTATTATGGGAGTTTAT
This sequence comes from Micrasema longulum, assembly GCF_059751315.1. Classification (NCBI taxonomy): domain Eukaryota; kingdom Metazoa; phylum Arthropoda; class Insecta; order Trichoptera; family Brachycentridae; genus Micrasema; species Micrasema longulum. The sequence continues at coordinate 250,740 of NW_028277793.1, forward strand.
TTTGAAACCGTTTGACGTATAAATCTCAAGTTAAAGTGGTTTATGCAAATTTATAAATAAATAAGTGTTAAATGTCATACCACAAAGATAAAAATGTTTCTAATACTAAAAGTAATTATTTGTTTATTCAAAAACCACTGTGACAAAATGTAATTTTTCTTGGAATAGGCCCGATATGCGAAGTGTCTAAAATATGATATAAAAAATCTATAAATACACCACCTCAATTTTAATTATTAAAGTGTCCACAACACAACTAAACAGATTGCGTGAATTAAAATTATACTAATTTATTGTACGTAATATCTAATATATTCGTAATTAAAACATTTATATCATTTCCTTTATTTATTGTTTTTCCAAAAAAAAATATAACCTGTAAATAAATGTTAGCAAATATTTTTTAAAACTACTTAGAGACTTTTCTTGGTTTTTCAGTTACGAGACGTGCCTATCTCATCATCAGGACACTAAATACTTTCGTGTATTTAGTGTTCCGATAAAAATACGGGTACGTCTCAAACTTGGTAGATAAAGAATATAGATTATATTCAAGTATTTACTTACATTTATTGAAAAATTTCATGACAAAGTTAATTCCTTAGATATTAAGAATAACTTGCTTATTTTATTAATTCTTTGCAAAATAATTTTGCATTAGTAGTAGTAGTAGTAATTCAATATTTTTGTGGCTTTTATCTTAAAGGGCCCATGTCGGATTTAATTTTTTTTCTTGTCAACATTTTGTAGAGGTTCGAAGTCAATTGAACAAAGTATATATTTAAATCCCACCGTTTATTTAAACGCAAAAATTACTCTCCAGTAAAATTGCGATTTGAGACATAAGGACTTTTAAATTCAAACCACAGAATTATATTTTAAGGCGTAAAGTTAAAGGAAAATACGATCTTTATTATAACGGTGGGATCGCAGCAGATAACGAGAGGATGAAAGGCGAGTTTCTGGCGCCTCCAAAGCAGAACCAACCAGCTGAGGGAAGGTTACCCCGACGGAAAAATCTACTAGAGAAGGCAACGGGAAACCACTCTGGTCATCTTTTCCCGGGAATTACTATAGCGAGTACATGCAACAAGCATTTGACCTGGCCTCGGAGTAGCGCAGGACCTGATTAGGCACCGCAAAAAGAAGTGTAAAGTTATATAATTATATCTACCGCTTTAAACACAATGGTATTTTTTTAAAATATAAAACTGTTCGACATATTAAAGGATGAGTTTCAAATACAATTAAATAAGGATATTTAGTATAATTGGGCTTGTTATTTTAAATAGATGTACCTATATAGTAAACCCTAGTACACCAAAAAGCTAACCCTCATTCCTTGCTACCAGTAGTCATAAATTAGGACACAAATTCCCCAACAAAATGTAATAAATCCAGGGCCGCATCCGTCATTCGGGTCGCCCGGGGCGCGACTCTGGCCCCTAAAATAAACGGAATCGCTTCTGCACCGATAGGTGTCAAAAGCCTATTCTTCCCTCCCGTTAAAATTTCCTCCGGGCTTTTGTAACACTCGAGAGTCCGATGCCTGGGCGTTAAAATCCGAACGCGGCGCTAGAATAGACCCTACTCCCCCGTTTGAAAGAAAGTCACAGAAGAATGTATTTAGACATTTGTTCTGACTGTATTTTGAAGTCCCGACGTCAAGCGGTTAATAAATTGCTATGTAAGCCACACACAGTTTGTATAGTGGGTTAAAATGAAAGCAAAATCGAATTTAATATTATGCTGTTTAATTATATTTTTATACAATATGTTTGGTATATCTAAATGTTTGTAGACAGGCTGTATTTCACAAATAAATTTAATGCAACAGAAAGAAAAACCAGTTTTGAAAATGGAATATGGAGGTCTAGTCATTTACGGGGGCTTACGACATGTCATTGGCCACTTTAGGTGAAATAATTCCGCCAGATGAATCTCAGCCACATCGATTAAGATTTTGGTTCTTTTACTTCACAAAAGTGAACAGATAAAAGAGGTGAGGAAATGTGGATGTTTAAACATAGGCAAAGCGGTAAATGTTACACAGTTTGTAAAGTGGGCACTTAAACCAGCCAACGACCGGTTGCAAGCCCTGTAAATGTCTAGACTTCCATATTAGCTTCTCATAAATGTTTTTCCCTCTCTGTTGCAATAAATTTTGATATTTTTTAATGTATATTTATATTTATATACCCCACTGGGCAAAAGGCACAAAGCGTGCTGTCGGAGCATCCATTTACAATATATAATTTATGTATCTGGGTACCCAAAACAATAAGTTTCTGAAAATTTCATCACCGTTCCCTTTCCGCACCTAATGGTGAATAGGGCACTGTATTGGTACACTAATCGCAGCGCAACTCGATCATTTTTGTTACATGAGAGTATGATGATCAGTATTAAGGACTATGGAATATTAAAGTGTAAAAGCACCTTTTTAAAATAAATCATTCATATCAAACATGTCTTGAATCGAATTTGAGATCTCTTGTATGGTAGATAAACAGGCTGACCACTACAGCACGAGGCTGACAAAACTACGAGCAAATTTAAAAATACTAAATAAAATTTCTAAATACCCGAGAAAATTAAATATTTAAACAAAGGCTATTGCAAAATGTTAAAATGGCAATAAAGTAAGTTAAATACAAACTAAATAAATAACAAGAAGTATTGGAATTCCACAGTATTTTATTTTTAGTAGTTGTGTTTTGGTTGGTTTCTATATCCTGAGTCTGGATACAGAAACCTTTACATTGTCGCTCTCAAAACAACTGCAAGCAGTTAACACCGACCTCATAACAGCATTCAGCCACCTGGATGATGTTATTAATGCTTTGCAACTTTTGAGAAATAAAGTTGTCGAAGAGTACCTTCATCTGTATGCAGAAGCGAAGGTGATGCTCGAAGAAAATGGTGGTATACTGCTATTGCCACGTGTCGTCGAAAGACAACTGAATCGCTCTTACACTCCTGCGTCGGATATAAGCATGTATTACAAAATACATTTATTCATCCCATTTCTAGAGCACACAATTCCACAATTAATCAAGTAGTATTGGCATTATCTGGTGCGTTACATTCAAATTTTGCGGCCGGTTCTGAAATTGAAGACGTATTTTTTATGTATTCGGCAATGCTACCCGAAAGAAGTACATCTGTAGCTATGACTATCACTTCCTCTATTCCAAAATCTGCTTTGAAATGCTTAGATAAGTGCGATCAAAAATTATATCCAAATATTTACACATTATTACAAATATTGGCTACCATACTTGTTTCCACTGCTCCACCAAAAAGGACATTTTCAAGCGCATGGAGACTTCAAAACTACTTGCGGAACACAACGAGTGAAAACAGACTAAACGGCTTGGCTCTCATGAATACTCATTATGTGATAGAAATTTATGCGAATGATGTAGTGGATATATTTAAAACGAAAAACAGCAGATTAATTATGTAGTGCATATGTAATCAAATGAGCCTGCTGTTTTTTTTTTACATGTTTCATATTTTTCATATAATATAAAGGTTATTTCATGCACTTTCAGTAATTTTATTTTCTTGAACCCCCCTCCCCCCCGATACTAAAACCAATCCAGGCGGATGAAACATACAGTTCTTTTTGTAAAATAAAACCAGAAAACTAGTTTTTTCGACTCGATACCAATCTTACACAAAAATCCTGAAAGAGGAGAAAAAGGTTGCGTTATGGTTGACGCAATTACCGACCATCTTTAGGTCCTGGGTTCGATTCCTGGGAGGATAGAAGTAAAATTATTCTTTTTAGGTGGTTCCACACCGCAGTATTTCAATGTTTCTAAAGTGGTACCTTAACCGTAATGCTGATCACGTTGCTTTCCACGTAAGAAAAATAATCTTAAAGGTCGAGGTGAAATATTTCTCTAAAATTTAGTACCTAATTATCATTTCATATACCTTCACCATAGTAGCTGCACAACAATATGAAACCAACGTCCTGACAAAGAGGCAGGTACGTCTCGAAACCCTAAGAAATAGAAAAGTCAGTAAGTGGTCATATAAAAATATTTATTTACATTTATTGAAAGGTTTGACCACAAAGTTAATGCTTCCAATATTAATAATATATTTAAATTGTTCGTTTTGCAGTATTTTTAACGCAACTTCCTAAAAATTATGTTGAATGATATAAAAACTTATATTTACATGTAAGTTATTAATTTAAAAAATACTTGGTACACTTTCACTTATTTATTTTGACCGATTAGCGCTTTCACCCTCTAATGGGTATTTTCAGACTGATTCCATCGAGAATTGTCAATAAATAATTTAAATGAAATTCTGTTGAAGTTTGGACTGCATGATTTGTTGCTAAAATAAAAACGCTCTATTTCCGTTTGGAAAATTTTACTGTTTATTGTATGGTGTAACTTTTCTTAATTTAAATAATAACTTTAAAAAAATAATACAAATGGCGGCTAACTTCGCCGAAGCCAATATTAAAATCCAGAATAAGAACGAGTGATCGGAGAAGAGAGAGGCCAGCACTGGTCGGTCCTAATATTTATAACCTTTGTGTACTCTGAACTTAGGCGCGTACTCAGCGCTACCAATATAAGAAACTATAATAATAAGTCAAGATAGTAACACAAGAAAACAAAATATAATGATAAACCAGTTCTTAATCAGTCATAATAAAAATCCAACCAAATTCTGTTGTTTAATTTTGCTGTTTAAACGTTCATATCAACGGTGGAAAGGCAAACATTCCTAGCGACATGAAGCCAACTTTACAAAAGTTTTTTTTTAATTAACAAAAATATTTTATTCTTATTTAAATTATTTAGGAATCCTGACAAAACGGAATATAAGATTTATTTATTAATTTTTTAAAAAACAAAAAAACTTGAATTGACTCTTTTGTAAAGCGGCTACATGTTGCTTAGGAACTTTTCCTTTTCACCATTGATTCGATATGCTTAAGGGCTGTGATGATGGAAAAAACATGGCGCCACCCAGTATTCTTTATCGTTATAATAGTGAAAAGTAAATTCGTCTAAACTATCTTCAACACCTCTTTTTTAAAATAGAAAATGTCGTAGTATACATTTATCTATTTATGAATATTTGTATCCATATCCTTCGACAACATTAGAAATGTTTTTGATCGCTCGTATCATTAACGATATCGATGTCACCCTGTCAACTAATATTTGGAACTTATTCTACGAAGACCATTAATAAAGCGAGGAATGGAACCGTAAATCACCCATTCGAAGTTGAGCGTGTGAAATGTAGATTTCATACAGTCAACCTTATACGTTTCAGTCCATCATTAACACATCGGTTCACTAGTCCTCGTTAGACCCTTAACGATAGACTCCCGTCTCATTTAAAAACTATTACTCTCTCTCTCTTCCGCGGCTCCCGAAATAATCCGCCACTCCGGTGGCTTTGATATTTATGGCCGAATTTTTCCCGCCCGTCATTTTAACGCAGAAAGTAATTTCAGCGGGAGAATTAATGTCTTACCAAATGAACGCTGACGTAAAAATGCCTCGTAAATAAGTACTGTTTTTTGTCGACTTTACTAGTTAACATGTTTTCGAATGTTTCATTCCGTCTTACACGCTCGATCCTCTGCTTTTATTCGAAACAAGACAATCCTATAAATATGTTTCCTCGAGTTGCGGTGTCCGTTCCTTTCCTTGATTTATGCGTGTTTTATTGCTTTTTCCACAGAATTACTCATTGCTCTCAAACATCTCCTCTAGTCGTTCTCTAGTCTGAATCGCCTTGCTGCAACGCCGCTGCCGCCGCCGTTGGCCTTGCGGGGTAATTAAAAGGTAGTTAAAAAGTCTTGCATTTTACCAAAGAAATATTTTTTATTTTATTTTATCCATTTACTTATTTAAAGAAAAAAACAGCCATGACAGCAATTTTTTTTTTTATAATAAACCAAAATTATAAGCCAATTATAGTTTTCTATACATTACTAAATACAATGTCAAAAAAAGAAGAAAAAAAGCGTATATTGAAATAGCCACTCCGCAACATTCCGCACGTAAAAATAAATAAAATATTGCAGTAATAATGAATTAATAAAAAAAATTAAAGATTTTTTTTGTTTACTCGGACTTAAAAATCCTTTCGCCGGCAGATCCATACGGAGCTATCATTCCTCCCTTCTTTCTTGTTTCAAACAAGAGAAAATAATTACAATTTTAGGTAGGTACAGTTAGATTCAATTATAATATTTTTTTTAATTAGGGTTCTAGCATTTTCTTTAAATTTGTATAAAGTGAGGAAATATATATCTATTTCAGAAAAAAACGATTTACAATTATTTAAAATTCTGGGCAAAGATGCATTCTTATTATTATTCGTGGTTGAAATACCAACATGAAATAATTGTTGCAGCCGAGTTGTACGTTGAGAAATACAAATTTTAATTTTATCAAGCAGTTGAGGTCAATCTAAATTGTTTTTGCATATTTTGTAAAGGAAAACGGTATGATTGATGATTTTTCTAAATTATTCATCAATTAATACGCATCATTGATACATTAAAAATACAGATTGTTTCACATATAATTTAAATACAAACATGAATTTATTTCATGACGAAAAATTTTTACTTATTTATTAACGCCCATAAGGCTTTCACAATACATCGTGGTTTACACCAAAAGTAAACATACAAATACAAATCACTTTACAAAAATGAAAGTAAAAAACTTAAATTAGCATTTCATTATTTTCCAGGACACAGGACTTGATCATGAGCGGCGAGGTATTAAATAAACTTATATCATCACTTTATTGATTTTCAAGCTGCTGCATTTCAACTTGTGAATTTCATTCATAATTAATCCTACATTATAAAGATAATTAAATTAGGTTTGATATGTCAATGTTAGACACTCAATTTAGAGCAATTTATTAAATAATCATTTGTAACTGAATAAGACGGTTTTTATTGGTTCTTCTGCTCGATAGTAACGGTAGATTTAAATTACTCATCAGGTATTCATATTTTATTTCTGAAACAGGTAGATCTCATTTTAATTAAATATATCTGAAAAAAAAATATTTTCGCTCGTTTAAGATTATAAATACGAGAATCATTTAAACGAGTTCACTCTTCTGTTTTATTTGCCAGAATGTCTTCTTCTTAGTTTAGGTCGATAGATCTGTTATCGGCTAGAGGGTGACTCCTGAGACGGCGAGTGCCAGCTGTCCATCCATCTCTTCGGTGGTCTTCCGTTCAAACGGCGACCAGCCGGGATTTTGTGGGCCACGGTGAAGGGGATTCTGCCCATTCTACTGATGTGCTCTCTCTTGTTCCGCTCCGCCATACTATGGGTATCGCAAGTCCATCTAACTTCTTGCCAGAATGAATTTATTCAAAATGTTTTCATGGAGGCTGTGGCTCATTTTTGGTTTGGCCCATTTAAGCCGAAATTTATTTTTCTTAATTCTAATTTGGAGTTTTCTTACGCGACACAACATGGTAGCCGAGTGACAATATCTCATCACAAGTGACAGTCATTAAAGCTGAAGCGGTTGTCACATGACACTTTATGATGCTCGTTTACAAACATTTCCGACTCATTTTTTTCTCGCACACAAAAAACGCGTCAAAATAAAACTATCAACATAACGCCACGAAGCGGGGAGCTTTGGTACCGAACAAAGCTTTTTCAATCTAAATAAAGCTCCTAATACCCAATTACGTATATCTACACGAGTTGTTCCTTCCGAGTGGTAGATGATACTAGCGTAACGATATGCTTACACATGCAAATGAACTATGTACAAGTAGTTATATATCGTCTATTTGATTGCGTTTTTTGTTCCTTTATTTATTTCTTACATCAGTAAAAAAGGCGTAATTTTGACTTTCTGTTACTGAATCTAGAGACTTTAAAAATATAATTTTTCAAATCTATGTACCAACCGACGATTTCGTTTTTAGGTTCACCGCATACAATAAAAGGAAAAAAATAATAGGTACTAAAATTACATAGTTTAAATGAGACGACTTTAGCCAATAATTTGCTGAACAGTTACAGAACTACCACTTCATTGATTTTAAAACCACGTGAAACTTTAAATTACACGCGTTCGTTAGTGGGTTTGATATGTCGCATAATTAACCCAAATCTTAATTTAAATATGTTTCTGCATTGCAGTCGTTTAAAATTCTCGACCTGGGCATCTGAATTGAAATATAATCACCATACCATTATATATTTTTAAATTATGAAAAAACGGTTAATTTAGTTTACCGATGCAGCGTTTATGGTATATGGTAGATGGAGTATGATAATGATAGGCGTAAGCTATCTAAAATATAAATTAATCGATACTGAAATAATTAAAAGTAAATCCAATAAAATGTTTAACTTTCCACAAATCTTTGACAAATTATCACTTGCAGTCGCCTCTACTCACTTTCCTATTTCTTAGAACATCTACACATTGTTATTTTAATTTATTTCTGGACATTTAGATACACAATATTGATATTCAGTTCATTTATATAGTTTTTTTGTGATGGACTTAAAAATAACATATATCTATCCACTTACCTATTTATAAAAAAATTGGATGAAAAATATTAGCTTGACATATTTTTTTTATTTGAATACCCACGAGTATGTTCTTACGGAGTACGTACGAATACATTGAAGACTTTAAACTTCATCGGGTCCTGTAAATAACTTAATTTATTTAATTTAATTATCCTTATTTGTCTTTGTTTTGTTTATAGATCGACTAGCATTATTGAAGAGATCTTAAAACGAATCAAAAGATAATGATTTTATTTTATTTTGACCACCGAGCACTTCCACCTTATAAGGCATCTTCGGGACTAGTAAATTGTTAACAACATTTTGAACTTTCGTTATATTTATTACAAGGTTTTGGCAATTTAAAAAGATAACATAAGAATTATATTAAGGGACAGAAAACATAAATATTATCACAAGTGGTTTGCAAAAACTGTTCATTTTTAGGAAAGTTTAAGTTCTTTCTTTACCTTTTAAAAATTATTTAAAAGGTAAAGAAAGAACATGAATATAGAAGAAGTAACAGAGTGGCAAATACATTTTTAAGCACATTAACTTAGCTCGATAACTTGATTTTATGATAGTGAAGTTTACGTATTTTTAAGAGACATACCTAAATATTATATTTTTGTTTTCGCTCGTTGATCAAAATTTAAAAAAAAGTTAAACCAAACCAAGAAGTTTCATTGATAATTTTATTTATAATTTAATCTTAATCATTTACTATGGATATTTATTTTTTATTTCTATTTTATCTTAATCTTAACATAAAGAAATATCTATAAAAAACATCAATATAATGAAACGAAAGATGATAATTACTTAATATATTGATCTATTGACCACGAGTTTTTAGAGGATAGCAGTCAGTCTCGTTTACCGCTTTGCGGTCAGCTGTCTGACAATGCAAATGGCCTCACCTTTCCTCGGTTCGATATTTCCAAGAAGCGAGAAGCGACCGCAGACAACTGTCAATATAATGTAATATAATACCACGCCATATAAACGAATCAATAAGGTACAGACGCTAAATAAGTGTCTCGTTATTGCATGTAGTGAATACGCCCGCTGCTCGTTCGTGTTAAGTTGCCTTTCACCTCAATTCGATTTTGCAAATTGCAAATTATGAATAAATTTTATTGTAATATTTTCGTAGAACAGGCTCTAAGAAGATTCCATCAATAAATACGAGATTTCTCTTATTTTGATGATTTGAAGAAATATCGTAAAATTACTTCGTAACAACAAAACTATCTGAACGTTTCCCATCAAATCAGCCCATATTGTTCAGATTTAAATAATTGGTTTATAAGTTTTTATAATTTGTCAGTTTGTAACGCGAGTAATGAAATTTTGGAGGGTTGAAAAATGACATATAAAAATAAATTAGTAAACAAATATAGTTAAATCTGTTGACTAAAATTTAGTCAGTTAGTTATTATGTAATAAACCAAAAGTACCTAAGCAATGATTAACTCTTGACTGTTTTAAAAACAACTTGTTAATTCATTTTTCAAATGAAGTTTTTACAAAAATAAAGTACCTAAGTAAACTATTCAAAAGACTGTTTTAAGAAAAAGCTTATTATGTTGAATACGAGAAAGTTTAATATATGGCAAGTAAATTGATCATATGATATGTACTTTTAAAAAGTAGTAATATTGATCGGACAGATTTAGTGTTTAAATTTCAATTGTCTTGTTAAAATAACAAAAAATCATCATTTATCGGAAACGAATTAAACTGTGGTTGCAAATGAGATCATGAATAATTTTTCGGCACGTACATTATTTTTAAGTAGTCAGCGGCGTACTCAGTCGGGGAAATAAGTGTGACCGCGTAATTGGGTTTCGGCAACACTTCCGGACAATATAGTCAATACGGTGTCGGCCGAAATGTCTTCGGCAAATTACCGAAATTCGGCGAACTTTTCCGTTCGCAATTACCCAATTGACTCGGGTCAATTTGCGCGGCCGCTTCGTGTTCGGCCTACCGCATTGTAATTAGTTGCAATTTCTCCACCTACCCGAGTACTGAGTACTGAGTACTGAGGAGTGAGGAGTGAGAACTTACTACCTCAAGGCGGAAGTTCGTGCAATCGTCTGACAGTACGCAGTACCATACTTAGACATACAATTTGCGTACTTCTGCGATATTCATAGTCGTATCACGAGATGATAATAATATGATATAACTAGGATATTTTTAAGAAGCACTAAACATTCTTTGGTAATTTATTTCAATTGTTGTAACCCGGTAAATATGCTTTACTCAGAAATTGTAAACGATCGTGATCGATAGCGTGAGGAAATAATTAGACTCTAGTGTAAATAATAAATACAATGATAAAAATGTAAGTCTGGTTTTAAATGCCTATTAGTAAAAGCGCTACTTAGGCTAAAAAAACTATTAAAAGTGTGGGTACTAAGTAAATTAAATTATGAAAAAAAAAACATCACCCACAGAAAAAATGTCTCTTTTACAACATATTCGCAGTTTTGTAATCATAAAAGTTTGTTTTTTATATTTATAAAACATGTAATTCATTATTAATATACCTGTACCTTAAAGGATAAAACACGGAAGTCACATTCAACGAAATGTTCAGAAAATAAGGTTTTGTTATTGTGTAATTTCCAAAACATCATAATTTTTACACCAAATGATACAATTTAAATCTATAAAAAACTTTTAACGTTGTTAACAATAATGGTTACTTTGATGAAAATAATACATATTAAGATAGCATGTCTGGAATTGATGTTTTTTATATTAAACCAAAGTGAATTTCGGTGTTTTATCCTCTAATGTACAGATATTATATTCTTAGGAGTTGAAAAACACTCATTTGAACGGTCCATAAAAAATAATCTGACAAAATAAAATATCAATTAATTTATTCATTTCAACACATTAAACAAACGTATTCAAAATATCAAACCACAGTTTTTTTTTACAAACTATATTAAAAACTATCATCATCAAAAAGTTTCAAATGTTTTTAAGTTACTGCTTTTTGAGATTCATTTGACTTTTCGTTTTTAAATTCATCGAGCAGTTTATTAAATTGAGTACGGCTAAAGTTTTTTTTAGACTTTTTGCCAAACTTCGTTGAGTGAATTTTAGACACGTGTAGATTTATTGAGTTGCGTGTGAAGTAGATATGTATCTCACGATTAAATGTTTATTTCAAATTTGCGTGAACTAAAAATTTTATTAATTTCAATTCAACATTTTTTATGATACGGATTGGATTTGATTTTCTGCGAATTTGAAAAAAAATAAAAATCTCTTTAACCACCCCTGTAAACGTTAATTCCATATTCTTTACGAATTCGCTCATCTATTTTAATGTTGTATAAGAAAAAATAGTAAGTGAAAATGGGAATACTAAAATATGAAAACTAGTTTGTGGTCCTGTGGATAGTAGTACGGACTCACGAATGAGGAAATAATGTTCCCAATAAAAATAAAATATTATATTTTTGGTAGATATACGTAATAGGGAAATATCACATACTATAAATACTGATAAAATATATTAAATGGATTTGGAAAAAAACAATTTTATTTTCAAAATCAATATAAATATTGTGGAGAAATGTTTTCATACGTAACGTTAAAAAAGATTTTTTAAATATGTCCCTAGAAAAATGAAACAAAAAACAAAAAACGCGACATGTTTGGCATTGATAATTGTGACGTCAAGATTCGTGACGATGATCTATAAAAATTAAAACGGTTCAAAATAAACATGAACCGTGATGTGTTAGGGGCGTGACCAATGCAATGACCATTTTTGCGGCAATTCAAAAATTGTAAATTTAAGAATATTTTTTACGCTTCTAATAAGAAGTATTTTTTTATATTACTCGAGAGCATTTCATAGACCCTTATAACTTTTTTTAAAAAGGTGATATTTCGCTATCCTGTAAAATTATTAATTATTTAGTGATACAATCAACTTTTAAAATACGAATCGTTTTTTTATTGCGCTTTCTTTTAATAAAAATAACAGTAAATACTAAAATAATAGTACTTACTAAAATAATAGTAGTTGATGATTTATTAAAACTACAATTATAATATATATTTATATATTATAATTATTATATAATTATATTTATATATTTTTTTTAATTGATTGATGATTAAATTTTGTACCAGTAATGCGTGCAAAAATTTCTCCGATAATTCATGTAACTTTGGCTCTGAATAAGTACTTAATTTAACGAAATTCATAACTAGACGAGACCACAAGATTATAACCGAGATGATAAAATGTGATAATTAATTAACACTGGGAGTATCCTTTTAAAGCCAGCCTCGAAATAATTAATCATTAAATTTTTTACAGAAAGTACCTATGTACTTACTTATTGTGGAACTTATTAATGGCGGTATTAAAAAAAGTAAAGTCACCGTTAATAGAGATTTCGGGGAATACTTTTTTATAAATTTCATTAACCTAAGAAACATTTTATCATAATATACATTTATAACGCGTCAAACGATATATATTATGTATATATATAATATATATATATATATATATATATATATAAATTCACAGTTTCCCTTTATTTTTATCCGCCTTTTTATTATTTTATCCACTTTATTTGGAATCGAAACTCAAGTATAGTCAAAATCTATTGCAACAGAGGGGGAATTATTTTTTTAAAAAAGGAAGGACGTATTTCTGGAATTTACAGGGCTTATGAGCTGTTATTGGCTTGTCTAAGTAGCCACTTCACACACAATTTACCATTCTGCACGTTTTATTTCTCTTATTTGTGAAGCAATATTCGTTTCAAAAATGAGAGTTTTTGACTTGTAAAGTGATCTTTTAACCAGGCCGATGACTGGTCATAACCTCTGTAAATTCCTAGACTTCCATTTTCTCAACATCTTTTTCTCTGTTATTTTTTTAAATAATAAAAAGATTAAATAGGATCAGAATGTGTACATTAAAACATATATATATTTAGGTATATCATAGCAGTTTTTTTAGTTTCACAGAGAAAATCATTGTATTGACAGATTGAATAAATGTGCATACAAAATTTAAAATCACCAAAAAAGTTATACTTGTAGGCGTTAAAGTAAAGGAAATGAACAAATATCAACATTCTTTATTAATTAAGGTCCCTTTTAAAACTTTCAATGCACCATTTTCACTTTTATTGAGTTGAATTGATTATTCGTCTACCACACCCGAATAGTACTCATCGAATCATCTTCCTCACTAAGATTATTCAGTTCTTCACTGTCAGTGTCGTCAGTTAATTCCATAGCCACGTATTCCTCGTCGCCCTCGAGTTCGTCCAGTATTTGCAACAACTGGGAGATAGTGCCGAAACCAAAAACCACCATCACAGAATTAACTTTGTACACGTTTCTGGATACCCTAGTCACTATATCGAGCATCACTTCAAACACCCACATTCTAGTTTACCGCACATTTAAAAATATTTTTTTTCTATCAAATAAATGTAGACGGCTTTGTTATATTTTTCGCAGAATAATTGGTCTGAAAAAAATTAAACGTATAAATAACACACATTTAAAATACACAAAAAACGCCGCACGAAAAAATATACAAATTAAAATCATAATCATTATTTCCCTATCTAAATTCAGAAGTTCATAGAGCACTACATTGGCACTTCAATTGCTGCGTATTTGGATATATTTTTTTTGCTGAAATATTTTTATAAAATAAATAGACCAGAGCTTGTCTTGAGATAGTAACTTTTATTGAATTTATTGACCTGGCTTTAATTTTCTTTAGTTGTGTTTTATTTCAATTGTACCCGTAAATATTTTAAAGAAATGTATTAACCATTGTTAAATAGAATAAATGAGTCTGTAAATAAATAAATAAATATGGTAAATTAACAATTAGGTCCTTTTTCTTTATGTTCTCTTGACTAACAACTGAGACTAAGTCTTATTCAAATAAAGATCGTGATAATACTATTGTTGTTTTTTTTGTTTTTTTCTTTGAAGGAGAATATAAGTTCATAAAATATAACCAGGGCCCCGATCGCAATAGGATGTTAGCAGTTATCTACATGATTTAAAAATAATTTTATTGGAGTGTTAAAATTTTCTTACGATTTTTTTTTATTGACAATAAATGATAACATCGTTAACTCCAATTCATTGAAATATGGGCCCGGAGACATCATATAAAAATAAATATGAAAGGTTAATGTAATAAATAAATCACTCGAATCCATGCACGTTTTTGTATATTTCCAGTAGTCGATTAAAAAAATAACAATGGTACTAAAAAAACATTAATTCTTTTTTCATTTTAAGAACATCGACCCTCTCGCCACAACCCGACTTAACCAGCAATTCACCACCTACAGTGTTGGCAACATCACACCAATACAAATCTATTATGGTTTTCTTGGTCAAATATTTTGTACGACATCCTTTGTGAATGAATTAATTTATTGTGTTTTATCATGGCACCCCTTTCGGTTTACGGCTACCTCTGTCCTTGTTCCTCACGTCGAGGGAGATGGCGAACTGTGAGATGGGCACAGGTGCCATATCGTCTCCGCGTGAGAGCGACAAGGTACACAAAAATCGCTTCTATTATCATTGAAATTTGTCGAATTTATTTCAGCTCTCGCATGCGTGTTTTGACGCCTTTTCGAACAAAATGAAGAAGAGTTGGGTTCGCCCGCTTTGTTGGGAGTCAAAGCATCGTTTGTCATACGTTAATATTCCGTGAAACTGGCCCGCGGCGAGTCCATTCAGGTGACAAAGCGCGCTGTTTGCCCGAAAAATGTTTTATATCCCATTTTATCATTGTCAGTGCGACTTTTATCGGGACGTGATATCTGTGTTATGCCATTCGTCGCATTCCGGCTCTCGCCTCAAATGAGCATCACCACAAAATGATAATTTACTCGATAGTAATTCTGATTAACACACAAATCACTCATCAAATTATAAATTAGAAGCGATTATTAAACGTGCGGGATTAGTTAACTACAAACCAAATATCAACATTAAATGCTTGTTCGATCCAATTTCGGAATTTACTAAAACGAGTTATAAAATAGCATTCCAGATTTTTATGAACATATGAGTTAAAAGAAAAAATAAACCCAAATAGTTTATAAAAAAAAACAATAATGCTAACACTGTCAAAATAATGATGTGACAATTTAATGACAAGAAATCCAAATAATGGAGATTTTTTTTTCTATTCAAGCATGATTTCTAGAGGTTGACGTGAAAAAAAGCTATTCAGCCATTGAGGTATAATTTAATAGAGATGACGATTCATGTAACGCGAATTTGAAATCGTGTTCTAAAAATTATAAAACAACATTGCCGTGCAAAACGCGTAGTAGAGTAACATAACGTACTGTTTATGCCACTTACTCTGAATTTCAAGCTGTACGTTACGCCCTTTCGCACTAAGCTTCACATTTGCTTAGTATATACAAGGAAAAACACTATTTCCCACCAAATTCGAGATAAGCTCCGGAATCTATATTGAATGGAACACAAGTCAGGTGCTTAGTGCCGCATAATGTATAGGTACATATATCTAGAAGGGCCGATGTAAGATTTCAAACTTTTCTTGTCACCGTTTTGCAGAGGATAGATATCAATTAAAAACATTCATATGTAATAGTTTTATACACACACGCATGTGTCGAACAGTTCACTAATACGCTACAAAATGCTTAAATCATAATTACTCTCCTGTAATAAAACAATTTGTGACATTGGCCCTTATAGATCCAAGCCACAGACATATCAATGGATGTAACAAATTTATTTTTACAATAAACGGAATTTGCAAAAATATTAAGTTAAATATGTTATTTAGATTTTTTGATATTTTTGCTCTTTTTGAACCTTTTTTTTATTGTTAGAAAATTAATTATATTACCGTTTTAAAGAAAATTTGAACCTGAATTAATTCAACTAATTTATTGTTATTCCTAGTATTTTTTATTGTTTTATTTTAGAATGCGAGAATGTGGAGTACCGTTGTAGTTATTGAAATGTAATTTTATTTTTTAGCCCCTTGTGACATAAATTTTATTTTAAATTGAGTACGTATCAATAAAAATGTGACGTTCTGATTAACGTTAGCATCAGGCTGGCATTACAATATGTTTACTAGTGAAGCTGTAAATCGTGAGATGTTTGAATTAATTAATATGTCGGGGTAGAAGCTGACAGACAATGGAGCTAACAATCAATCAGGAAATACCCCAAGGGAAGTTAATGAACACTGATATACGAGAAGGATAGGTAAAATGTTTTATCATTACATTGGGTACAATAAAACAATAATATAAATGAATAACGCATAAAGTAATAATTAACATAAAGCCCACCGTATATTAAAGACTGCGTATAAATGTAGAATACAAGAATAATAAAGCTGAGAGGTCTCATTTTAAGTTTTTTTTTTTTACGTAGCACAGAACTTTTAATTTGTCATTTATTTCTATAGTTTAGGTCATTTTATTAAAAATTACATTATACGTCTAAATTTTTGATTTCAGGTTCAAGCAAATTCAAATAACGAATAATTTTATATTAATCGAATGAGGGCAATCACTTAATAGGTACTTGAATATTTAGTAGTCACAAAATAGAATTCATATCTTGATAAATAATCTTGTGTAGCTTTGAAACCAGTCGGTAGGAAAAATAAAAAATCAGTGGCTAAAAATAAAATTGTTTAATTTAAAAAAAAAAACATACATGTGAGTATGGTTTTAAATAAGTTATAAAATGTGTTTATTCTAGGTCCCACAAGAAGATAAATGTTATCGCTTCCTTATTTGAAGAAAAGGTTGAAAATGTATAAATACCTAAATGAAGCATAATACGAGTATAATCTCCACAATCATATCAATCCAAATAATAACTTATTTGTACAAGCTTCCAAATATCTCCGCATTTTAAAATTTATGAATTGGCATTTATAGTGATTTAAGATTTTAGATATTATATTAATATTATATTAGTCACACAATATAAATTATGAAATTATTTTATTTCAAAATATTATCACTCTCTCGGATAATTTGCATTCAGTTCATTATAGCGCGGCATTTAAAATTTGTGAATTTTCTAGTCATTTCAAAATGACATAATATACATTTATGATTTTCATTTTAATAAATCAGTTAAAAATATGCAAGGAAATGCATTTGTTTTTTAATTTACAAAAATATGCATAATCTTGAAGGAATCTATTATAACATTTTTTTAATTTGTAGTAAAATTTTGAACTCTTTATTAATGTTTATGTTTTAATACTTTTATTTACATCTTA
The DNA here is from genome assembly GCF_059751315.1 of Micrasema longulum. Lineage (NCBI taxonomy): Eukaryota > Metazoa > Arthropoda > Insecta > Trichoptera > Brachycentridae > Micrasema > Micrasema longulum. The sequence continues at coordinate 268,632 of NW_028277793.1, forward strand.
AAATTTGAAATGATGATAGAAGGTGGAACCGTGAACCTTAGTAGATGATTCACCGGAATATTAAAACATTAACTTGCGAGGTGACGCTGATTGTTTCCGGTCAGACGATGTGCTACTGACATAATCACAAATGCTACCAATTTTCTCTACTCTACTGTTACCTTAACCACTTCATCCTATATCCTTTCTTTATAAGGAACCGAACGAAAAAAATTGCACAATAAAGAAAATATTGTTTCAAAGTCTTTGCGATTTTTTTCTCAAAAATTTTTTGAGTCCTTTTAAAATCATTATGGGATATTTTAACGAAAGAGGAATGCGGATAAGTAATTACAGTTGTATAAACATTTGTGAGGAGTGACAATTAGTCTACAAATATATAGAATATTCTGGTATTTGTGTTTTCTTTACACCCGTTATTTTTAAGTGCCCACCCACACTGCCACTAACTTATGAAAATTTCCTTGTATTTAAAAAAAAAAAAAAAAAACATTTGAATTAGTCACCCGATGCTCTTCAGAATTTATGCAATCAATTTATAAGTAATGTCAAACCGTGAGTATTCTCTGTTACCGGTAAGTAGTTATATACTTACATTAGTTGAAATGTTTCACCACAAATCTTTTAAAATAAATAATAATATAATCGTAATTAAAGAAAATACTATTTAGAATAATATTAATGTAAAGTCGTGTTGTAATCAAGCCGCTATCAAACGTTCGGAGGTTCGCACCCCGATCTACCACAACTTGGTTCCCATTTTCTAATAGTGAGTTATTTACAACTCGTGGAAAATGGTCCCTAAAATTGAAATGTTAAGGTAATCACGAGAATAACGCAAATATTTCTTTTTTATTTAAAACAATAAAAAAAATCAGAATTTAGAATACTAAATATTATTCTACAGTATAAATTGAGAACGGTAGTGGTTACACACATAAATAGAGACATTTACCCAAGCGTCAGCCACAATTATAATACAAGATACTCCAATAGGGATCTGATAGTAAGTGAAAGGGTCAACACTGTTCTGGCATCGAGACAACACTATTGCGTTGGCAAGAAGGTTTATAACTTTTTGCCAGAATCGTGGAAAAGCGGGAAAGTTGTCCAGTTGCGAAAGGTGTTGACCTCGCTCTTTCATGACATTGGTCGTAGGGAGTCAGAAAGGCTGATGAATGCCGTGGATCGGAGATTCTTACTAAATGTTAAAAATAAAATATAAAAAAGGAATAATGAAAATCATGAAGTTTCGCATTATATATTAAATAAATTGTCTATGTTTTATGAATGTACGAGTGTGTATGCACATGGGTGTATACATGTGTGTGTATGTATGTATGTATATGTATATGTATGTATAAATATATATATATATATATATGTGTGTCTGTATGTATATTTGTATATGTGTGTATTTATGTATATATGTAAATGTGTGTATGTGTATGCATGTACATATGTATATGTATCAAAATGTGTATACGAGTAAGTTTATATTTTATTAGTCTGTGCTTCCTATTAACTTGTAAACCATTTCATGTATTAAAATGTAATTGCCTAGCTTGGAACGGGGTATGTACCCTTGTTAGCAGGGCAAAGCGAACAAAAAGTAGTAATTTTAATAAAATGTATAAATTATTTGTTTAATTTTTTTTTATAATTGTTTTATGTAAACGAGGGCTAGAACCCTAGCTGCTAATGTGCGCTGTAAGAGCTACAATACTAGAGCATCCTTTAGGTGATTTTTACTAAAATTAAGTTAGATAATTATCCTTAATAATTAGACTCATGCGTTGGGCATATTGTAAGTAATGCTTTTGTAATGTACTCGTAAGTAGATTTTTTTTTTTTTTCATAAAAAACAAGTTTAAAAAAGTCTTGCGATTTACCTAAATATTTAAATTTTGGGGGGCATTTTTAACGAGCTGTAAATAATTTACTATTAGAAAATGGGAATCAAGTTGGGGTATAGTATAGTATAGTGAGTCCGCAACACTAGTCACGGGACTGCAACCCAATTCATCTTAAAATAATAAAAATAATATGTTATTGATTACTTTAGGTAAAAATTATAAATCAAAGTAAAAAAAAACTAAACAAGGTATTTATATTCTTACAATTAAAATGCAGTTCCACCAATGTCATTAGAAAAACTCAATCAGTCAATTCGTATTTTTATTATGTTTTATTTATGAATGAGACATACACTTCAATTTAAATAAGATGGAAAGATACGCAATAAAACTTAATTTTCATAGACCAGAGAAGTTTCCATATTATATTGTGTTCGTGGTTAAGTACATAGTGAACTTTTTAAACTTCTCCTATTCTGTATTATCTTTGTTTTAAATATAAGTGAGATCAATAAAAAAACGCTCTGCCTTTAACACGGTTTCGGGAGTGCGGAGAAAATTTTCACTTCAAACGTTTAAATAATAAATAAATATATTTTAATGCAGATCCCTCTCTCCGTCGTGTGTGGCCGCTCCCACTCCCGCTCCGCCCTCGCCCCCGCCCCAGCCCATGGGTGCGCTAAATTGTTTACGTTCATGTTTCCCAGCTCCGAGTAAACAGATTAGCGTCACCATCCGCCCCGCGACGGTCAGCGGCTTGGGTAATTATCGCCCTGGGCGAGATGGACAACCGATGCATGTCACCAGCGACAGGCCTCGATAAGTCCGATCCGTCAACCGGAGACGGCCGATAAAAGGAAACTAAGTGTAAGAAAACGTCCCGAATAATAGAAAAATATGCGCTTTCTTAGCTATGTCACGATGACGCAAATATAGTATGTTTTACGCTGAAAATTCTGCTCACATCACAGAATGGCGTTTTCAACAATATATTTTTTGCGAGAAGTGTAATAGCAAATAATTTTTTGCAAATAGAAAAAGGAATACAGTCCGACGTAATCAGCTTCACCAAGGAGGGGCGCTTGATGTGGGCGGGCACATGATTATAATGGACTGTGATGATTCCTTAAAACGCCCAACTCTCCGTGCCACAAGGACAACGAACACTAGGAAGGCCCAAAATGCGATGGATTGTCTGCATCAGCACGGATACGGCAACGTTGCAAATGGGGAATTGGAGAAGCAGGGTAGTTGACCGACAAAAATTAAGGAGATTCCTGGATACAGCCCAGGTCCACCCAGGGCTGTCGAGTTCCTGACGACGTTGATGAGAAAAAGACGACTTGCAATATCCTTAAATGTTTGTTATTTCTGGCTGATCAAAGGACAATTAGGAGTATATGTATGTTTGTAGATAGTGTACAATTGTATAATAAATAATATGATTTTAACATAAGCAGTCACTCACCAATTGGTTCTGATACGCTGTAACTGCTGTGAATATAGATTCGGGAAAGATGAAAGTCTTGTAGTCTTCTTGCTCCAGGTCCGTGATGGGGGAGTTTCCAGAACCTTCCCTTCTCCGCACCAGGTGAATTCTGGGCTGGTACTTGTGCATTGAATTTAACACCAACTGCAAAAACAGTAATTATTATAAAAATATGAATTCGAAGAGTAGTTTATTGCAATACAGTATGTGCATCCATAAATAAAATTAATTTTAAAACAAATAGAAAACATGTGTATTTTTGTATTTTCTGCACCACAACGCAACGGGTAGGTTCAGATGTATTATCATCATCATTCCGCTTTTCGTAATCAGTGGTGCATAGGGCACTGCATTGATAAACCAAACGCAGTTTATTTTTCGATGATCTGTTAGTGCTAGTTCAGGATCAATAAAATATTGCAGTTCAAACAACTTTTAAGATCAATATTTCAGGTCCACCCGGCCAAGAATTGAACCCAGGACCTTGAGAATGTTAGAGAAACGCATCAATCACTACATAAGGAAGCGGATCTCTCTCCACTCGAGATTCTTTTTCAAGATTTTTAACTGAGAGCAGAGAAAACACTAGTCCAGGGTGTTGGTTATATTTCACACACACAACTGTATTATTTATTCGCCTAGACACAGAGAAAGCAGTGCATAGAAATTAATATTTTTTTAGCAAAAGAAAGTATATACATATATAGAGTTCTTATATTGGTATAGGAGTGTTTTAGTGTTTGTAAATAAATAAGTTTTTTTTGAAATCGCAATCGCATTTTAAAATTGAAGTGCCCGTTTGTTACGTACCTATATTAGTTTTGTCGAAGAAATTTGAGCATCCGAATCGGACCCATGTTTCCTTCACTTCGATATTTTAATGGTCAATTGTATTACGATTGAGCGAAGGTAGTAAAAGTAAACTGAAAGCATACGAATTGCGTATTTTACCGTGGTTTGCTGTGAACAATATGACAGATTTTCAAGAATTTGGCATATTATATTTCAAACTGACGCGACGTTTAAATCTTTTTATTACTTATTTTAAATAACGCCTGGGTGAGGATAAATTTGTTTTATGGAACTAAATTTAGTTCTTAAAAAAAAAGGTCAATTTTTAAATCCATTTGTCTTCTGATCAGTAATATAGACCGTTGTCATTGGTCTTGCACAATTTGATCGAACGAAGAACGTAAAATCGATTACCTACAGAAATAATCGGAAGTCGGTTTTAAGATCTTTCAAGGTTTCTTAGAAACTTTCAGATCTTTTTTAGATGACCTAATAATTGTTGATGGCTGATTACTTGATTATCATCGCACCCCTATTCGCACCAACGGTTCACAAGGCACTTCATTGAAACATCAAACGCAGTATATCTCAATCGTCTGTTACATGAAGGTGCAAGAGATGCTATTATGAACCTACAATTCGCACCAACTATGCACAGAACTCTCCTCTGATTCGCTTGGCGCGTAACTATAATGTATTTTTCAATAACATAAACATATTTAACTGCAGTAAACTCACTTTAAAAACAAGATTAAAGAACTATTGCATGAAAAAAATTATGTCTCTATAAAAACTCGCACACATGCACTTCTATGAATTAATATCTAACCGAACTGTATTTTTATAATTGAATTTATGTGGAAAACTAATTTGGTTTTATTTTATGTTTTTTATGTTTTGTATATTTTTTTGTATTGCTGTTGTTTTTCTGAATAAACAAAATAAAAAAAAAATTTAAAAATGAATCTTTTCGCGGGGATAGAGACAAAAGAAATTCAAGGGTTTTTTTTTGCATGCGTCTACATTTTGCTTCATATATGTCACACTGATGAATTAACGTAAAATAAACACGAACGCGTGAAACCAAATTTGATGATTTTCATTGAGTCATACATTTTACTCAAAACACTTAATTAGGTTGAATTGACCAAACTGTATTCGGTTACATGCATACACACATGAACCGGTAAAAATTCTTTATATGACTAAAATACACTAAAACTACATCTACAGCTACAATAACCCAGAAAAACATCACAAGAATCTGTAAGGCCGTGAAAGCCTGGGATCTTTAATAACAATATCAATTGGAAGAGTATTGCGGTACCTGTCCGTTCTTGTCCATCTCGTTGTTGGTGAGTTTGACCTTCTCGAAGGAGACGACCTGCTTGCGGAGCTGCTCGCCCGTGAAGGGGGAGTCGGGGTGCGCGTAGAGGCGCGCGGGCGCGGGCGGGTCCGCCTTGCCCGCCACCAGCCACGAGGAGCGGTGGTAGGCGTACCGGTAGCGCTTGTTGTCCACGGGCACGATGTCCAGCAGCACGACGTAGCGGTGTCCGGGGCCCACGCCGGTGAAGGACACCCTCAGGGTCGGGAACATCCGCCTACAGAATAAAACACGAACAATAGTTATAACAAATCGTGCTATAGAGAGGCACAGTTGAACGTAGTTATGCAGAAAGCAGCCAGTCCACAATTTTGAAAAAATGAGATATTGATATTATCGGGTGCAGTAAGGTCAATTCTATGTTTTGCTTAAAACAGTCAGACCGCTTTCATACAAAAAATTGTTCTAATCACCTTCTGAAAATGGTATCAATCACAAAAACGGTATTTCTCAATTAGCATAAAACACCCACAGCACTAGAAAATCTTATCGTATTAAAAAATCATTAAAACTGGTCAAATACATAATTGAATTTTTGTTTGTAATGTAAAAAAAAAAACAAATATATTCCTTGTTTATCATTTGTTAAAGTCAAAAACATTCCAACTGTTGAAGAGATTTGTTTATTCACTCTTTTCACAAAGGTGCTATTATCTCAGTTTCACTTTTCTATGGCTGGCTGCGTTCTGCATAACTACGTTCAGTTTATAATCTCAATCTTAGAAATTAGTCGTTCACTTCCAAATTCCTCTATAACGGATTTTCAACAAAACCCAAACTCAAAAGAAGTAAGGAAATCCTACAATTTATCCACTTTAAAACGCCGTTTTTTCAAATAAATGATATAGAAAAATTAACTAAATTTACGTTAAATATAAAAACAATGATTTTCAAGGTATTTCATATGAAAAATATACCTTTTTATGATTAAAAATAATACTTATCGACCGCGGGATTACGGCTCTTACAATTTAGAAGTTTGGTTCATTGATACTCATGTAAAGGCGAAGTATTAATATGAAATTGGTTCCTGTAGTTTTCAGATAATAGAATTAATAAAAAAGTTTAGGAAGCAAAATCTGAAATTTTAAATTTGTTGCAACAGAAAGGAAAAACATTTTTAAGAAGGGAATATGATAGTCTAGGCATAGCAGAAAATTCCCTTTTGCCACTCTTCCTTATAAAAAAAATCAAAATCGGTTCAGTTTAAGGGTGTGGAGAACGGGAATACGAAACGTCGATTTAAGTGCGGTGAAATCAGTCTGCAGACTGGCTGGATTTTTTCTCTAGAAGGTTATTCAGATCTAAATTTGTTGCAACAGCTGTAAAATATTTTTGAGAAGGGAATATGATAGTCTAGGCATTTACAGAATTTATGACCTATCGTTGGCTGGTTTAAGTGGCCACTTTACACACTGTGTAACATTCCGCATGCTGCCTATGTTTGAACATCCAAATTTTCTCAACTCTTCCTTCTGTTGACTTTTGTGAAGTAAAAAACCTTTATCATGTGGGTGAGATTCATCCGGCTAAACCAATTCACCTACTAGACAACGCCTGAAAACAATTTTCCAATTTTTTATGCTTCTTTTTTTAACAGGTAGTTAATTCAACAATGTTTTGAGTATGTTCAAATGCTTGTCGAATTAAATTCCAACACAACTGTCAGTTTTGAAAACAAACGCCCAGTTGCACAGATAATGTGTCTAGATTCTACCCTATTAACAAATAAGAGCATGAAATTGTCATAATGTGGCCACTATATAAAATAAAAATTAGTTGCAATTTTTTTATCTGTTTTACTATCTTCCTGAGTGTTCGTAGCGAGACGTTAAAAGAACTGGCTTTTTAATCGCTCGGTAGATAAACACAGACGATATTTAAGCATACCGTGTTGGTAATTGTCACAAGTCTTATAAAAATCATGTTCAATCGAGCATTTTTTGCTTGAATTTAGCAGTTTATAATCGCTTTGAAGTGGGCACTTTTTATCACAGAAGCCTATTTAAAGTATAAATGAAAACTATTTTGAATTTTAATGAAGTAAGGAACGCGGACCGAATTTTCGGGGTCATTCATTGGTTGGATTCGACCATAAGACGTCGAGATGACAAGTTAGTAGAACATACCAAGGTGTTAGAGATAATACAGAAGTGACGTGCACCGTCTCAATATTTACCGATAAAAACAGCGTTCATAATCGCAACACTAAATTACGGTACAACAACTATATATTTTTAAACATTATAGATAACCACCATTGGGCGTGTCCCTATTTTTTTTTTGTTGTTGTTATATTGTCTTTTGTAAAAGCTTGGACCATCCAAAAACCCTTTAAATGCTCCTAGTTTTATCTGCCGTCCTTGGAAAAACGGTATACAAACATAATAACTATTTTTTTTTAATAAAACATTTCGACACAGAATTTTTCTTTTTGATAAAAAAATTCAATCGGTTCAGCTTCGGGGTGCGGAAAACTAGGAAATGAAACGACGATTTTAGTTTTAATCTTTTTTGCACAATATTTTGGGAGACATCTGCGAAAGAGTGAGTTTAGTACATCAACCCATTAAAATACACATACCTTAACACAATAAATTCTTATATTTATAAGTGATCGTAATGTTGTATACCCATGTATGAATCAATTTATTATTATTTTTCTTTAGCAGCAATATATTTTTTTATATCAAGTTATCGCTTCAACGATAACATGTTCGGTCTTGCTTTAGTATTCAGGGTTGACACCTCCCACATTAACCGTTCCCTTCCTACCCAGACTCGGTAATCCCGAACTTAGTACCCAGGTGGTGGCTCTCACCGCCCTGCCCTGCACCTACATCCAGCAGTGTCCTGTTATAGGGGAGCGCGCGTGACTTGACCCCCTGCCCCTCGGCGGACACTCCAGAACCTGACGACATTTACTTACAACTAAACTTGGGCGTAGTTACGTAATCACCTGGACTTCTGCTAGTACAACAAGATCGAACAAAATATGATGGACGAACCTTTCTTAGCTTAGCTTTGAAGTTTTAGCTTTTAACGCCAAAATGAAACTGTTTCTGTGTTTTTTTAGTTTAGCCAACATAGACAATAAAAAAAAGCAATGAGACATAAAAAAGAAACGGTGTATAAACGGAAACCAGTATTTAAAATAAACATTATTCTTTATATTTTAAAGAGAGCCTGGTAGGTAAGAGGTAGTATATACAATAATGATAATAAAATGAACGATAAATAATCGTTGTACCAATAAAAAATTAACAAAATATTTTAATTATAATAAATATTAGTAAATAATTATACATAACCACTTTTTAACTATTCTATGTCTATTGGTTTCGAAACGTATCCGTCTCTTCTTTAAGACAGTAAACTTACATGCATATCCCACTATAAACCTTCATTAAAGTAGTTGCACAAAAATACAAAATCAACATGCTGATAGGACACATACTTTTAATAGCTAACTAATTACGTATTTTTTTATATTTGAACTTGCGGGAGAAAAAGTTGAAAAAAATTATACTCAAAGCGTGAGTCTTAACAGCACTCTGGGTTTTATTTGTGCAACTGCTATTTTAGCGAAGACGTATGGCGGAATTTTCATGTTAATATAATCAGAGACGGGTACATCGCAAAACCATTAGTCAAAAAAGCGAGTAAGTGGTTGTATTATTTATTATTAATATTATAGAAATGTTTGACCACAAAGTTAAATGATCTTGTCATTTTATTTCCAATTTATGAACTTCGAAAAAATATTTACTATGAAAAAAAACTCAATTTCAACTTAACGTCAAGGCATATGTGTTGAACAATTTATTAATTATATATTCGAATACAGCATTATTTTTAGAGCAGACAATGTATATTATGTATGTGTTTTTACTTTCAAGATTAAATTTATTCAAAGGAATTTGAAGTGACTCCAAAATACCTTTAAAGCTAAAAGGGAAGTACTTTATACCAGACTATTGTTAGACCGGCGACAAAGTACAGTTTAGAATGCTAAACAATTCCTACTTCAGGCAAATTCTAGGTGCAAATACAATCAACGGAGGTGGGGTTATCTGGAGGGAGGTGACATGAACTGCGATTGTGGAGAGGTGCACGATAATCCTCATCTGCTGCGGTGTCCACAAATGCAGTTAACTTGTGATGATAATGATTTGAGGATGGCGACTGACAAGGCGATATCTGTCGCTGCACACTGGAGTGGCAAAGTCTAAAGTTCGGACCTGATAAATAAGTAAGTACTTCAGGCAAATTGAAACAGCAGAAATGCGAATGCTCAGGTGGTCGGCAGGAGCATCATTAAAAGACGAAATCAAGAATTCTCGCATTTGTAAAGCCCTGGGTTTCCCTGGCATAAGCAGTAAACTGGAACGGAGACCGCAGAGATGGTACGGGCACATAAGACGGATACCACCAGACAATATAGTAAACAAGGTAATGCCTGTGGATTTTCCCCGACAGTTATCCAGAGGAAGACCAAAGACCACTTGGATAACTCAATGTTTCAGAGAAACACCCTAGATGAACGTGACACCCAGAACCAAAGATTATACAGCCTAAGAACAAAAACGGCGTTAATGATATCCATTGAATTAACTTATCCTAAACAATCGTAGAATGTATTTATATGTACAATAAGTATTGTCATGGCACGACCTAGGCAGAAATGGCGAGAGTGTCGTTTTAATTCAGGAGTGATAACAATACTTGTTTCTTGAATGTTTTTCTTTGCTCTAGGAACTTTTTTTTTTTAAAGCTAAGCCTCTATTTTGAGGCTTGTCAGCAGGTGGGACAGAGAGAATATGGAAGGAGGCAATACACAACAACACCCAGACCAATTGAGAAAAATATCTTTCTGGGATATTTTTCTTGCAACTGGCGGGAATCGAACCCGCGACGCCAGTGTCACAGCTGGCCGTCTTACCAACTGCGCCATAGCGCCTGTCATGCTCATCTACAATATGCGAACAAAACATAATACGATCATAATATGGGAATAGTTTTTATATGAATGGTTTTGGGACTGACTTTAGTTTTAGTTTCGGTAGTTGGCCTCGAGGTGTAATAGTCGCGTTTGCCCACCATGCAAGAAGTCTCGGGTTCAATTCCCGACACAGTTGATTTGAAATATTTATTAAAAAGAGTGTTTTTACACTAGAATATTTCATAGTCCTAGGACTGTTACCTGAAGCGAAAGACTTTATTCATCGATCTACCGGGGTTGCATTCGAAGAGAATGCGTTTGCCAAAAAATGGAAAGATGTTGTTTTTTTGTGCATAAAAAAAGTTTTTTTTTAATGTTTACAAACGGCATTTGTTTTGTTGTGGATCTCAATCAGATTTTTTCCTTCCTTATAATTTCTACCCATTTATTTCTTTTTTTTTGATTTTTGGTAACACTAAAATAATATTAAATTCAATACATTTTTAAAAATCGTATTCCTGCATAAGTACAACCCTTTGTTGGTGAGACGACCGGAGTTTGACGTTTGCAAAAAGAATGCCATATTTGAAAAAATATTTATTTTATGTTTTGGAATTCAACCATAAACAAGTACCTAGTTAAATTTAATATTTTTTTAATATCAGCAATTTTTAGTTTTGGAATTTAATCACAAACAAGTACCTAGATGAAAAGTATTTTTCCAAGATAATAGCAGGCAAGCCAACGTTTGGGCAGGACAATGTCTGTCGGGTCCGCTAGTTAATATATAAAACTCAATGATAATTATTTTTTACCTTAAGCATAGAAAAAAAAATGTCATTACTACATTACATTATATTACTCGGACGTAAGTATCTTACAAACGAGAAAAATACCCCTACGTCTTACATATTTTAGTGTATCACGTTGGTCACAGCATTGCACATAAATATAGCATCGTGTGCGGAAAAGGTGATATCGTGAAGACATCCTCAGGGGGCGCGGGGGCGGGGGCCACGGGGGCTACAGTGTGTAGAGACCTCAGACGACACACGGTTTGCGGGGGACGTCACGGACGTGACGGGACCGGCCAGGGACCGGTAGGGTTACCAAATGTCAGAATATATTCTGTTATGTAAGAACTTTTAGGATTTCATCAGGATCTTAAACATCCCTACTGCAAGAATCTGTTTATGATAATATATCCAGTATTCCTGAACTTGGCAAAATACATCGCACTTGTTCAAATGAAAATGTTTACCAAATCGGTTGCACCAACGCCATAGAGCAATTTCTAGCTGATATTCTTTACAGATGGTTGAATTTTTTGAGCATCGTTATAATCTACATGTCATTGTTGATTGTGTATCTTTCATTTTTCAACATGCTGCTCAGAAAGGAAGAAAACAGGGTAAAGAAAAAGCAGCTTATGAATCTCGCTTTGTATAAGCCAAAAGAAGAATCAATTACAAATGACAAAGTTTGAATCTGCATCTCAACGGTTCTGCCAAATGTAAAAATGTCGCTATTTCTCTAATATAATCGCATTTGGACTAAGATCAATAACTGTTCCGACAAATGGTCATTATGTCGTTAAATTTCGCTCTGTTACTGGTAGCATCGCATTCGGACTAAGGTTAAATAGTCATTTATCATCAAATATTTATCTGCTTCTGGTATTTGAACTAAGCTCAACTGTTTCGACTAATGTTCATTATGTCTCTGGTATCATCGTATTTAGACTAAGCTCAACATGAAAATCTTTTTAAATTATGTCTAACTAAAAGCAAGTCCTGGTACGCGATTACAAACGCTATCTTCATCGGTACATATTGAGACAGTATAAAGTAAAATCGACACTTATGTACGAAAGTGTGCATATTTGTATAATCATTAAAAGTTTCTTCGTCAGTAACCTGCAATTAGTAGAACATGTTTTGGAAAAAAAAATGGCAAATGGTTGATAGACATGGGAAGCAAAGTGTTTTTTGACAATTATAGCTTAATTTGTACCCATATGTTATATACATACTTTTTTATTATGTACATATTTATTATACATACTTATTTTATTTTATTCATTCTTATATATTACATTCAAACTTATTATATCCGTGTACACTTTTGCAAATACGACCCCAAATGATGATATTATTTTTGCCGCAACATATCGGTTTCTTAGAACAGGCATTGCCTATATGGGAACCGATAGATCCTCTCAAGTATTCCACTATACCGCACTCCTTCGCTTGCTTGATTTATCCTTAGTGTTTAAGTAAAAAAAATCTTGGTAATTTGGCTTTTATGATTTTTCTTATATATAAATAAATAGAAAAAGTGTTCAGATTTTTTTTTTTAAATATTCAGTTTTTTATAAAAAATACTGAATTTTATTTTGTAGATAAAGTTGAAGATGAACTTTAACTTTTTAATACAGTCCCTGGAAGGCCATTGACGATATTTTGGCTTTTTTCAACTGAATTAAGAGACGCGGGATTCACTTGGAGGAGAGAGTACTGGTTGACGATAGGGTCTCCCGGGGGCGTCCATGGGCGGTGATGTCCAAACGCTCTAATTACTGAGTAATCCTTACATTATTAACGCGTACTTTCGACAAAACCCACAAAACTTTTTTAACTGAAATCTTAATTTTGTCAACATTAAGTTGATATTGGTTGTGGTCTTATATTTAGCTTCTCAGACTTACGGATCAGAGGTCAAAATTTTGAACCCCGTTATATCACGACTTTCCATTTTCTTAGTTATTTACAACTCATTGAAAATGGCCACTGAAGTTTTTTAATATTTTTTATAAAAATAAATAAATAAAGCGGATCCAGAAACTACACCATCTACATATAGCTGTTTTAAGTCCAGAGGGATTCTCTTAGCGGGCCATAGACGAAAGTAAACTCAATTTTTCCAATGGAAAAGAAGGTCTTCTTTATTTTTGACAGATTTTTTTAGTTTTTTGCATGGTAACCCTAGAAAAGTGTGATGGGTGAAGGGGGGGGGGGGTGGCGCTGTCAGCGGCGTAGGTGACAAGTGCGCCACTCGCGCTGATTGGGCAAGGACACCCCACCCCGCCACCGACGTCGCTAGGACCCCGTCCCAGACGGACACTGAGTGGCTGGTTGATGGATGAAATTCACCCCACTCTTGGGACTCATGAGAAAAAACGGATATTTCCATGTCCAAACTCCCAACACCCAACACCCAATTTACTGAATACATTCAATAAATTATTTTTGACAACCCGAAATAACGCGTGAAAGTTGCACGAAAATCTAAAAGAGTTCATCATCAATAAAACCATTTCCGTGTCTTTTATTTTTTATTATATTTGGTGTTAACATAAGTTGTTTTTGTTGTTTTACATATTTTAAAAAGTTATGGTTCATTCGAATGAAAGTTTTCTACTCTCCAAGATATTGTGTTTGTATTTACGTTTTTTTATTTTTATTTTTTCTTAATAAATTTCATAAAAGGTACATGTTTTTAAAAAAATTCTATACGTAGTGACTTACACTGTTGTAGTTGTTTATTGATAATAGTTTATGTAATTTTAAATATACGAGTACATAAGAAACAAAATAAAAATATAGGATATATAAAGAATACCATAAACCAATAATGCATTCAAAGTAACTTTAATTTAATGTAGTTTTTACACGTGTTCAAAAAATTTCTTTAAATTTATTTATTGATATTTTATTTTTAATAGTTTTTAGTTCATTGGGGAGATTATTATAATTTTTTACACTTCTGAAATTTTGAAAATCTAAAACTTAATTTAATGATGTTTTTTTTATTATTACCTTCTCACAATATTGAATTTTTTAAATTAAAAAAAATAAATTGAGATGGCAAAAATGCATAAAAATTTTGCGATCAAAGTTGTTACTAATCTAACTTGTAATTAAGTACAAGTAAGGAAAGGTTAAATATATAGTTACAATATTGAAAAAAGTTTTTTTTTAATTTCATATTAGTAAACAAAGATATTTGTTTAAATTGTTTGAGTAAATAAAGTTTCGCTAACCTTAATGATAAATATGTACCTTTTCGTTTCCTATAAATACGAGCTTGAATCCTCTTGATTATTTTGAATATAATATGTTTGATTTAGAGTGAGTAGAAGCGTTCTAAACAACTATCAAAACTACAAGAGAAGCATTATATTATAACTTTACTTATTACATATCAAATATTATAAATGACAGACTTGTCTTCAATACACATAGATACAAAACAGGCTTCATCTTACAAGTATCCATTTCACTCGATATCAAAGACGGTTTCTTAGTATGAACACAAATATAGTGCACTGTCAAAAAAAAAACAATATTGTGTGTAAAAAAACCGAAATTCATCGCAAAATTTAATTTAAAAAATGTTTTTTTCTTTGTAAAACAGAAATATTTGCGTTGTTATAATTTACCCAAATATTAAAATTTTATGGGCCATTTTCAACGAATTGTAAATAAATCAATTTTGAAAAATGGGAATCAAGATGTGATTGAGTGGGGTTCGAACCTAGGACCTTTGATCCTCGAGTCCGCGACACTAGACACGATACCGCAACTCGATTTGTTTGTTTATGGTTATGTCTATTTTTAACTAAAAGATCTAGCTAGATCCTTTCTAGCTGAGGACCTATCTTGTCACCCTATGCTTGCGTAAACCGTCATCGTACATATTTTGTTTTGCGCGAGTTTCAACTCTAAATTTGTTTGAAAAATACTAAATGTGGTAAACCCGTGGAGTGAGGGAATAAATCATGCGTTAGACAGATAAGACAGTAAACATAAACCGTGCATTGCCGATGCATGCGCATAAAGTAACCTCATTTTGAACATGCGAGCAAACAGAATATTGGTAAAAAATTATATTCATTTATTTATCATTTATTTACTTAAAAGCAGTTTATTACACATTATTTGAGACATAAGTCGCAACTCCGTGAGACTAGAAGTCCTGTGTTGAGTTGGGACGTGCATTAGTTGACACCGACACAAGAGTATATCATCACAAATATTACATAGGATCAGAAACACAAAAAAAATAATAACAATAAAAAAAACAAATATATGGCACATCAATATGGTTACTCAAACATTCTGAAAATCATCAAGGAGTTTCCCACTCAAATCCCTCCCACTTAGGAAAATTCAGGCTTAACTCTTCTCTTGAAAATTGTTTTTGTCCTTGAGAGCTTTATACGCTCTTTTAAAATATTGAACACTCTCGGTGCGATAAAGGATAGACGTTTCTGAGCAGAAGTCGTACAGGTTTTTGGTATGAATTAATTCATGTTCTGGGAAAATCAATGAGGAGATCTCTCCTTATTGTTCGACCAAGTGTAATTGTTTTTTTTAGGTACAGTTGTCTCATATCCAGCACCTTCATGAATTAGATCAACTCTGCTGACGGGTATGTTGAAATGCACCGGAATAATATAATCATTAATAAAAAATATTTCCGTGAAATCATAAAATTATTATTAAATAATTTAGTAACGTATAAATGTGCGTAGAATACTATGCGTATAGAACAAAATGCAAACAAAAGCAATGGCGCACATTCCGATACGCAGGCAGTCATTGGACATATTGCTCGTTTACAGTATGCAAAACATTTTATACAATAGTTTGGTTATACCTAATAGAAAATCAGTTTATAAGATGAAAAAAAAATGTAATATCAAATAAACGAAACAAAAAAAAAATGTGTTGTTTAAAAAGCCTATAAACTTATTTGTTTTGTATGGAGGGAAAATAAAAGAGCAGATAAATAACAGTTTTCTGTGTTAAACGTTGTGCATATATTTGAATTATACAATATAAGCATTTTTACTTCCCGTAATGAAAGAGCAGAACATTATAAAATTGTCCAATTATTATGGCTCCAACTATCCTTATAGAAACAACCCGTAAGCAGAATAAATTGACCCTTAAGTATTTGAATACGTGTTTTATTACGATAAACATAAGAATATCACATTTTCCAACAAAGGCGTAGGAATCGTATAATTTATTATTAAATGTTTATGATACTACAGCTTTTAATATTGATGAAACCATAAACCTTTTCTCATGCATTTTCCAATTGCTTAGTTAAGAATTTCACATTAAGCAGAGTTAGAATAAAATTGTTTTTTTTTTATCGTATAAAATTAAATTGGAGCTAACCTAACCTAACTTGATAGAAACCACTTATGTGCACATACACAGTTCCCGGGGGTTATCAAGCAAAACTAACATTAATTTTACTCAAACATTTCATAGTTCAATGATCAAATCGCTACTACAGAAAGATGTATATCGCCAGAGGCACAATATTTAAAAAGCATTAATTAAATCCGTACTTAAATTGTCAGTTAGGGCTCTACTTACATATGTAACTTAATTTGACTGCATGCGTCGCACTCCGCGTTTTAACACAAATTAAAACATCTTTACAAAACCAGATTTACTCTTATATAAGGACTAGCTGTTCCTAAATATTACAATAAATATGATAAAAGCCATTGCAATACAGTATTCTTAAAATATGCATGTTACCAAACAGTGTCTCGATGAATATATGTCAAATATATTTGGCATTTGTGCGGATGTTGAGCCATCAGGAACTTACCGATGTAAAGGTGCCTACGACCTTAGCTTGTTACTTGACCTAATATCTGCACAGTCGTTAAATATGTGAGCTGTACTAATAACATTATTTTCTTTTTTTCTTTCTATCATTTATATCTGTGTGGATTTTAGTATGAATTTGTGTTATTTTATGTATATTTTTAGACACCATAAGTATATATTAAATCATGTAAATGAATGCCTCGACACGGGTTGTGCCCAGTGAGGTATTCATATTTTTTAAAAAGTGTAATACGTGAAATGAAAAGAAAAGAAAAGAAAAAAGAATACAACCTTAATTAAATACAGGAGTAAGACGAATGCTCAAATTGTGGTTGGCGGAAATGTTTTTTTAAATAAATAATAACTTTGAATGAAATATTGTAAACGTAACGTAACACACGTATAAAATTATAAGTTTAGGTTGAATATATGATTTAGCAAAATATATCAGAACCAGCTGACGAATTGCATGTTTGCACTTCTGTAGGACATTCAATTTAAAGATATTTTTTTTTCTAAGTAATTATTTTTTTTAAAATAATTATCGATTTCACCAAAAAATGAAGTAAATAATCAAAGCCGAGTTATTTCATTAGTTGACAAATAGGTTAACGGTATCCTCCTCCAACTTTGTTTCTTTTTTTTAATTTTTGTGAAAAAAACAAAATTACAATTTAATAATAATAAATACTCATCAGAAAAGTTCCTGCTCAATAAATATATTTCCAAAGGAAATGTTTACGTGTGTTTAAATTGAAGGCATATAATGAAAATTAAATTTTGGTGGCCTCCGCGGTGTAATGACACTTTACTCACGCATGGAAGGTTCCGAGTTCGATTCTCGGCAAGAACACAATTTTTTTTTTCTCAAGTCAGTGTTTCTGTGCTAAAATCACAACTGTAATTGAGCTATCTAGGCCGTTGTGGTGCAAAATAACATTAGACATAACATATAAAAAGAGATTCGAACATCGATTCTCAGACTTCGACATTGGAATATTATAAAAAAAATGGCAACCTGCTTCGAAGTCATATTTAAAATATCGTAAGGTGGCTAAGCTTTATCTAAAAAATGTAATAAATATGAAACACCAGCCTGTCCTGAAAGATAAACAGATATCGGAGTTACCAAGAAGAATGGGGCTAAGTTGGGCTGCTTTTGGCAAATTTAAGGTAGGTAAATCATGGATGATGAAAGCGAGTGATAGAAAGGAATAGAAACATTTGGAAGAGGCCTTTATCCAGCAGTGGAGAAAATAAGGCTGAAGAAGAAGAAGAATCTGTTCTGGTTAAATGCGTCAAAATGTAAAATTTAATGATATTTTTTTACATTCTAATTTCGAGTACAAAAGGATATGAAAAATAAGGCTTGAATTTTTTTCTTTAAGTCATTATAAAATCATATCTATCTGTTGCATATTAATGGAGCTTTGGGACAATTAGCAGAAGCCACAAGGGCGTCCGTGCATTCATGCGGCGCCGTAAACGACGCGAAGTGACGGTGGCGTCGCCGCGCGCCGTCGGCGTCGGTCTCCGGCCTACATTCCTCTCTCTCACGGCCTATTGGCGGACGATTATAAGATGTGTGGCCACTTTAACAGCCAGAGCAGATTTATCACGGAGTGCTGCGGATGGGCAATTATTTACTTCAAGTGAAGATTTAATTATAAAACAACGGACGAACTGAAATGAAGGAGCATGTAAAATATTTAACTGTTTTTACCTCATTACTGAAAGGTTTTCAGACAGTGAATTAGCAAATTCAAAACTTGACGGATGAATATATATTTGTTTTTTTCTTAAAGTTTGTTAAAAAAAATAAAAATAATTACATTTTCTTAAATTTCCTGTAATTTCTAAAATTATTTGAACGCGTTACGCAGTGGGCAAGCAATCACTGTCTGTGTCCAAGCTGATGAAAAATACAATTCGGCATGTGAAATAGAATCATGGACATATGCTTTTGATTTGATGGCTACTCTCAGTTAAAAGTCCTAAAAAAAAAATCGAGTGCAAAAAATTCCACCTCACGGTATAGTGGTTGGTATGTTCGCCTTCCATGAGTTCCTGGATATGATTTCAAGAAGGATCAACATTACTTATTTGTTTATATAATGATTTAATACTGTAATATTTTACTATCTCTGGACAGGTTACAGAAGTGAAAGACTGCGCCTTACCTTCCCGTAACACATAAACTAGATGCATTGCATGTGTTTTACCAAAACAGTGCCCTGTGCATTATCAGGGATGGATTAAGGTTTTGATTAGAGATGATGATGGATAAGTAAAGCAACAATTTTCATTTACGAAAAATGATGTAAAATAGTAATGTGTATTTACCTATTTCAATGAATTTATTTAACTTTTTGTAAGTAGGCATTTATACATTGACGGGCTTATTGCCAAACGGTAAATTCTTCCAACCGTCCAATAAAGTTAAAAGTCTTATTAGTTTTAAGTTTCAACGCGTAATATAGATATTTTTTTATATAAATGGATACAAAAAATAAAACTTACAACTTATACACAGTAATAAATTAATATCGATACTTGTTTCAAATTGGAAAAAGGATAAAAATGGTTAAGGAAAAGAGAAGAGATTTAGGAAGAGAAAGGGGATGATTTCCGCGGCGTGATATAATAATATATTCACTGGAAAAAGTAATATTATGACAATAATAATGACGTGACCTCATGTTTCTTTAATATTTTAATAAACATTATTATAAATTTGTTATCGTATAAAACGCTAAGACAATGCTCATCTGCCACATTTTCAAATAATTATAATCTCATTTACATCCGTTATGTCGAATGACTTCAAAGACAAACATCTGTCTTGTCTTTGTCGTACCTACACACGAACAAGATGTTTTTGTGGGAAATTAAAATAATTAATTGAGTTACAAGCTTACTCTGGAGACCTGGCAACTACGAACATGTTTCTTGATGTTTCGGAGCATTGGCTACCGGCGGGGCGTCGCGACGAACGAGTTAAGTTTCGCTCCAGCCGTGTCGAAAATAATAATTTACGAATAAAATATTCCAGATACTTTAGGGCAAATGTTTTTATTATATTTTTAAAATTATTTTTGAATCAAAAAAGTATTTAGTTTAATTTATTCAGATAAAAAAATATAATAATATATATATTTTTTTTTTATTTAATACAAGTATTTACATTAACGTTTCCCATTCCCATTATGT
The DNA here is from genome assembly GCF_059751315.1 of Micrasema longulum. NCBI lineage: Eukaryota > Metazoa > Arthropoda > Insecta > Trichoptera > Brachycentridae > Micrasema > Micrasema longulum. The sequence continues at coordinate 288,943 of NW_028277793.1, forward strand.
AAAAGAAAAACAATTCTTTTGTACATAGTTTTCAAATAATTATATATTAAACGAAGATGCTCATGTTTAGATAGGGAGTTTGTTTTATACAATTACTACATACTTTTTTGTAATATTTATATAAAAACATTTATAATTTATTTTTACAAAAAACGGTTTTGTTGGTTTTTCTTTTCCAAATAGTGAAAATGTTTTGTAAACAGATACATTTATTTTACATAAATGATATGTATTAGGCGAAATGTATAAATGAATAAAAAACAAATGAAATATGAAAACAAAAAATATACAACCTCTTGTGTTTCATGCCGAATTACATATCAGCACTATCGAAATGTTATTTAATAAATAATGGATACATAATGCAAAATTTATAAATATTATGTGTGCGTACAACATGCTGATGAGACTGATAAATACATAAAAATAATGTATTAAGCCGCTTACTAAAATAATACCAATTCATATTAAATCTTCTTCTTAAAAAATATTGTGATATGGTGCTAAAAAATAACAATTAACTAAGGTGTTTAATATAAAAATGTTTTCATATTTTCACTTTTAATTATATACCATCACTTAAAGTTAGTGTGTAGAAAAATTGCCTTACGTGCGCTTTACGATTCAATACTTAAACATGCTTTATTATTTGGCTAATATTTTTAATTTTAGGGAATGATTAACAAAAGAAGTGAGATTTTAGTTGAGATTTTAACTGTCTGGTACTGTCAATAATTCGCAAGTGCGAACGCAATTGTTTCCTGGAAGAGGGGTCGTCTACGGCGAATGCACGATCATCCTAGTGTTTGGGCAGCGCCTATGTTCAAGAAATTCAAGAGATAAAAAATCCATATTATTTTTTTTACTATCTTTGCCAAACAAATAAAAATATATATATGTGAGATAGGGACAATCATAAGCGTAGTGATGCTTGATACTTCCGCTTACAAAAAAAAGCTACATTAAAAATATTTTAATGTAGGAAATATTATTTATTGAGTGTCTGGCATGTTAATGCTGACAAATTCTCTCGACCAGGGTTTGATCAAAGGTCCGGAAATTGTTTTCATTAATTGGATAGTTAGTCACTTCACCTACTAAATACGAAACTATACTCTCATTCTGTCATCTAATTCTTTGTTCTTCTATTCTTCTGCTCAATAATGTTTTTTTATACCACTTAAAATATTCATTTTCATAATTTCTCTGTTGTTGAGGCTTATGCGAAACGACTGCTATAATTCCTGTCTTATGCTCGTAAATTAACGAGATTTAAAAATAGTCTGGATTGCTTTAAGCTAGGTACTATTTGAATCGTGATATTATTGTCACTAACAAACTAACTTTGAATCTTTTACACGAAAAGAAAAATCATTTAAGTTTGTAAGTGAAAATTATTGAGTTTGAAAGTTTATTGTAATTTAAATAATAAAAAAAAAATTAAAAAAGGATAAATAATTTATCTCTTCTATAGGCTATAACAAAAACCGTCGGTAATATGCACTTTTCGAATAGTTTTTTAGTTGAGTTTCATTGATTGTTCGTGATTATATTATTTTTATAGAGGGCCCGTGGGCATTTAAATGAATGAAAAATAACTAATGGAATATCCGTCAATCCTTTACTTAAGAGGCTAGCAGGTTAAATAAAGAATATGAAAGGAAATTATGAAAAATACAACATACCAATCAGACCAATTGAAATAAAAAAAACTTGGATTTCTATCTTTCAACTGGAGGGGATCGAACCCGAGACGCGAGTTTCACAGTTTGTCATCTAACCAACGTCAATTTTGCCAACCAGTTGTATAAAAATCATGTTTATTCAAATGATTTTTATCAAACAAAATTGTAGAGCGTAAGGACTGGTAAGGTCCAACAACAAGACGCTTTATCCAGAAAAAAAAATATTTTAAAGGCATCACCAGATTATGAAAAAAGTGGATGCTAATAAATACAAGTATTTTTTATAGAATCCTGTTAAATGTAATTGTTCCTAACCTTTTTTAATAATTTAATATATTTTATTACTAGGTAATGGCGTAATGGGTAATGAAAGGAGGGTGAGTGCCGGGAACAGGGTAAACGGTGCACTAAAATCTACTTTGGCAAACAAATGTTTATCTCAGGAGGCTAAACTAGCAGTTCACAACGGAGTTCTAGTTCCAACTCTAATGTATGGGAGCGAAGTATGGAATTGGAAAAATAATGATGAAAGTAGGTTGAATGCTGTCGAAATGCAATCCCTCAGGCGAATGTGTGGTAAAACGATGTATGATAGGTGCACAAATGTCGAGATCCGTGAAGTGTGTAAGGCTGAGACATGCATTATTGACAAAATCAAGAAAGGGGTGCTGCGTTGGTTTGGACATGTAGAGCAAATGGACAGCGAAAGAACGGATAAAAGGATCTACGATGCAAATGTTGATGGATGCAGAAAACGAGGAAGACCGAGAAAGACATGGCACGATCAAGTCCATCAAATACTTGAAGATGGATATGTCAAAAGTAGGAATAATCGGCGTGCGTGCATGAGAAGATGTATGAATGTAGAGGAAGCGAGGTCTGTATGCCAAGATAGAGTGTTATGGCGTTCTATCCTCTCTGCCTACCCCTACGGGGAAACGGCGTGATGGTTTGTTGTTGTTGTTGTTGTTGGTAATGGCGTATCACTATTATTTTGTGTTGCTGATCTGGCATTGGAAATCACCGATTAATTAAAGCGGATTCAAATAAGTGTATTTATGTATATTTTTTTTATTTGAAGCACTAACTTTGTGATTAGATTTTTATAATAAAATAAATAAAACAACTTTGTTTTTAACCACCATTTTTTTCCATAGACCGGTTTCATAGCTAAAACAGCTTATTTCTTAAGGTACACTTTTCTATTTTATTCACGAATGTATTCTTTTCTATTTTATTTTATTAAAATGGTGCCAACGAAATTAGACAACCAAGTCTTTTTGTCTTGAAAGGATGGTAATGTGCGATGGATACGTTCGAAACTAGACACGAGTGGACTAAAATAAATTTAGTTTATTTGGTTATAAATATATTTTTTTATTACAAATCGCTTTTTTAATTTCTAAAATTTCCAAATTCTTTAATTTTCAACATGAAGAACTTTTGTAATCCAGTGTTTCTTTTGAAATTATGATTATTCTATCAGATGGTTTGCGAATTCAGAAAAAATATTATTATTTAGGGGTATTATAAGTGTTCTTTAACTGTAATATTAAAGTTTCTTTTAGTTTTTCTAATATTGATTGAATCGCAATCATTACAATTTAATTGATATTGAATATGTCAGATTTATTATATTTATGGACTTTGTGTTAGTGATTTTTTAACAATGTTCCATATTATTACTTGTGTAGAATGCAGTTTTAATGTATGATAGTATTTGTGTATAATTTACTTTAGAATTCTGTTACATATTATCTAGTTTTACAACACGTCATTGGAATCAAACTACAATGTGTGCGTATTTCTTAATAACATTATTCAAAAGCCATATTATCGAACTCGTATCTTGTTTCAACGATCACTGATCTATTTGATATTCTTCTCAATGAGTGCTGACGGATATCTTTGTATCCTGACACCTTCGCTAGATGTCACCAGAGGTAGGGAGGATTCGTTCGCACGGAAAACTACACTTTTCCTCTCTCCGGAGGGGCCGACGACAGATATACGCGCGTCAAACGTGTTTTTCGCAAGCGACAACTTATCTATATGCAAATAGCTGCGTTGTTTCAAGAGACAGATCCAACACGGTGGCTTTGGGAAGATGAGAATGTGGCGCACGACTGGTCTGTCAAGGTGCGAAATGTCTTGTAGATTTGTATATTTGTACCTAGTTTAATCTCGTTAAAAAATAATAAACGAAATAATCAATTTTCCAGGAATATGTAATTATTCACTGTGAAACGAAAAATGAGAATTAAAAATTGAGTTTCGCAAAATCAGGAAACACAGTTAGATTTTTTTGCTGTAAAATAATAATCTAATCAAAAAGCGAAAATTACCGTTTAAATCAATATTATTTACATAATTTATAGATTCGTTAATACTAATAATCGTAATTGAAAGTTATTATGTCATTTCTCTAATGTTAAAAAAAAAAAATAGTAAAAAATGTTTTTTTCATACGATTCCTTTAAATTGGCAGTATTGATATAGTAAATAAATACTGAATTTCGTACTCGAAAACCTTGAGAGCTAAATGTTTATTTTGTGCTTAAGATTGTCGAAATTACGTAGGTAACTTTTTATGCAAAAAAAATAAAATAATTTTAAACAGTAAAAAAAATATATGTTTACGAATATTGGTAAACTGGATGCAGTGTACTTCGATGATCTGTTACCGAAGGTAAAATGTTTGGTCTCTCGCTTCAGATGCCAGTCTACGAACTATAATTAAAAATAATATTTCACGTCCACAATGGCGAAAATTGAACGACAGGCGAACACGCCGACCAATTTACAACGAGGCGTACTTCTCTCCACTCAATTTTTTTATTGAGGATTTTTACCTGAAAGAAGCTATCAAATAGAAATCCTTCAGTCAAAGTTCTGGTTCTATTGCACACACAGAATTGTATTATTCATCCGCCTGGACACAGATTTAATGTGTATGTAATGCAGTTAATTGTAATGTGTATGCTAACACATTTATTATCATAATATAACACATTAAAATAATAAAGTACGTATGACCATAATCAAATATACATTTTCACGCATCTAATGAGGGTTTTAAACATATCACTACAGGTAGTAAAAATAATTAACTAGTATAATTACACACGGTTTGTTTGCAAAAGTTAATATTTATATAATCGTAGCTTGCTAAATAAAATAATGTGTTTAACACGATCTTCTATCACTGAGTAAATAGGTTGCAGAATACAGGATCGATTTCCTGCTGAGAAAGATAAATATATTTGCATAGTTTTTATTTTCCAAGGTTTCAGTTTTGCAAAAAAATTAACTATCGACAAATGCTTTAAATATTAATAATACATTATGGGTATTTATTAACTGGAGACTAACAAAATATTGCATAAGGTATATCATTTTCATCTATCACACTAGCAATCTACGTAAGACCAACTTTTACATGTAAGTATCAGTAATGCATTGTAAATGGTTTCTTAGAAGTGTTGATATTATTTGACTGTTTTTTGTAATTTCATTTGTTTCTATAAATGTCGACCGAAGTTGAAACCTGCAATCGGGGCGTGTCAGATTACGTTCGGCTGTACTCGGGTTTATTACTGCCTAACATAAAATATAAAAATTAGATCAGTCTACAATATCAGTTTTGTGATTTGTTGACTATAGTTAGTCGTCCTTAAATCTTTCATTTTTATATTTTTGTAATTATTTTATACTTAATAAGTTAAAGCTCCTATAGCGTAACATAATAAACTCTAGGTACGTATAACATAAGAATGCATCTTTGTCCGGAATTGTAAATAATTACATCACGTTTTTTGCTAAAATAGATATGTATTTTCTCACTTTAAACAAATTTAAAGAAAACGCTAGAACCCTAATTAAAAATAATAATAATAATTTAATATAACTGCACCTACCTAATATTATATTTTTTGTAAACTTTAATATTGTAATTATTTTCTCTTGTATGAAAGAAGAAAGAAGGGAGGACTGAAGAAGGGAAGATGAGGACTGAGAACGTATTACTCCGTATGGATCCACCGGCGAACGGATTGTTAAGTCCGAGTAAACAAAAAACTTTTTCTTTTATTTTTTTATTATTGTAATATTTTATTTATTTTTTACGTGTGAAATGATGCGGAGTGGCCATTTAGATGTATGCTTTTTTTCTTATTTTTTTGACATTGTATTTAATAATGCATAGAAAACTATAATTGGCCTATAATTTTGGTTTATTAGTAAATATTTTTTGTTGTTGTAATGGCTGTTGTTTTCTTTTAATACATGAAACAAAATTTAATAAATAAATACAAACCAAAGAGCGCTAAAAATAAACAAATTCGATCATTTTATTTTTACCTTTTATTTCATTCTGATTTTAATTAACGCTTATTTTAATGAACTCAACAATAAAAACGCCTAGTTTTGGGCGTTTCGAGGTGAATTTTGACTTATTTAAATAACTTTTATGTTTCGGTGTCAGCCGAAACTAGAACAGAAACCGATATTCATTTTGGGTTTCGACAGAAAATCTTGTTTCAGTCTATCACTAGTAGCTGGGTTACCTATAGGTATCCCGTTTGTTTAGGAATATACCTATAGATGAGATTTTTACTGTTTTCTTTTACAAATCTCGACAAAAAAGCTTTAGTAAAGCTAGTAGGTACCTCTACCTAAATAAATATATTTTTTTATGTCAACAGAATGAAAAAAAGAACAAAAATTGTATACCCAAGAAAACTGTATTTTTACACATTTGCGTTTTTTGTTGCTTTTATGAGTCTTTTCGTATTACTCAAAATTACTAATGCGCACGTATCTAAATATGAATGTACCCACATGTATGTGTGTGTATATATATGTATGTATGTATGAGTATGTGGGTAGATGTATATATATATATGCCAATATATTAAACCCCCTTAAAATAGTACAAAGATTAATTATTAAAGTAATTTTAAAGAAACCCTCAACATTCAATACGGAAAGTCTATTTAAAATATTAAAGGTTCATACAGTAGACACTCTTTATAAAATAAATTATATGATACAAATATATAAAAAAGAAAAAATAAAAGAATTTGAGATGAATAAGTCACTCAGATACCAACATATTACAATTCCTAAATTCCATACAAGTCATGGTCATAATAGCTTTGTCTTCAAAAGTGTAAAAAAATATGATAATCTTCTCAATGAACTATTAAAAATAATATATCAATAAATCAATTTAAAATAAATCTAAAGGAATTTTTCTAACTCGTGTAAAAACAACATTAAATTTTAATTATTATGAATGTATTATTGTTTTATGTTTTTTCTTTATATATCCTATGTTTTTTTTTCATGTACTCGTATTTAAAATTATATAAACTCTTTTAAATAAACAACTAAAACAGTGTAGGTCATTTTCCAAGCACAAGAGTTAATATCTTTTTTTTTTGAGAATTACTGTGATAAAATTTACTATATATGTTTAGATTTTAACAGAAACATGTACTTTTTATGAAATTTATGAAAAAAAAATTGTATATATTAATGTATGTGTGCATGTTTATCTGTGTTTGTATATGTATGTTCATATGCGCGCCTACGTGTGTGTGTATGTATGTATAATGAGATATATAAATAAACATATATGTTAGTCTGCCTAAGTACGGGTCTTCTCCTACCAGGGATTTCTTTTTCATATTAAAAAATAACTTTACACAATTTACCATTGTACATACATGTAGATACCTATGTATGTATGTATGTCTCAACAGTATGCGATTTTCGTCTTCCCTTGACCGCTGCGGACAGCGCCACGACAGTACCTATATAACACAATAAGTATATATTCTAAGTCCCCTTCATTGATTTTCTAGCAAAACTTGAGACACTAAAAATGTCGGCCCGCCCTTCGCGGGTAGGCGGGGGCGACAGATGAACCGCACAGCGCAATTTGAATAACACCCAGGGTTCGGATGCCGCCATTGCACATAATTAATCTTCCTCCGGAGCGGTATTAGATTTACTTGCGGGGCGGGCGGCCGCAACCCACGATCCGGCTTCAACAGAGGTCAGACCTTCGACGCGAAGATGATGAGAAGCTTAATTGGTTTATAATGCTCAATTTCTAGTACTAAAATCACTGCTTCGTCACGTGACCCCGTGACCATGTAGTGTTTGTTAAAAATAATAATCATACAATTATAACAACTAAAGATTATCACGCTGTTTTCCCAAAAAGGGGGGTAAATACCACTGGCGGCCCCCTGAACAAAAACCTCTGCAGTGCATTTCTTTACAATTTCGTGACTTTAGTTCGTTTGTGTCCAACATACCGTTTTTAACGAAACTGAGTTATGTGCAGAGGAGTTCTGAGAAAGACTTTATTTATTAAATTTACATGAAAAAAATCCTTGTTTTAAATTGTTAAAGGATTTTTAAACGAATTTTGTCGAAAGTTGTGGTCATTATTTATGCCCATTTCGTAAAAAAACTTTTAAGCTCTATTTCTGCAGATTTGTGTTTCGGTCTGTTGAATAAAAACGAACTGAGGCGACGTTCTGTCAACTTGTGTATAAATTGTAAAAATATTATAAGTCTGACATGGTATAGGATCGATAATAACATGACAGCTCATAGGTACTCTTTTCTACGAACTAAAATTATACGCATATTGTTCGTAACTAAATTAACTAAATTCATACTAATATTATGTCATTATGCATGTTCAAAGTTACGTTACAAACGAACTCAGTACTTCAAATCTGCGCATGCGTTGGCTATGCCCGGAGTATGTATATTGTCTTCTCTTTCTAACGCACGATTGGCCGTAATGAAGCGTAGTCTATCTCGCTCAAATCACGGTTTTAGCAAATATGGTGTTCTTTATACAAATAATGAGATATTGTAATACACAGAATACACATGGTGACGATTGCGCATGCGTAAAAAAGATTAGAAAATCGTCCGCCAGAGTCGATCTCGCTAGATCTTTTGGCGTTAGTATCAAACGTAATGTTGTACACGTTTAATGTTGCAACGAATCCCTGTTTCTTTGTATTGTGTATTTTTAGTATCAATTACTTATTTATTTACACGTGTTTTTACTTGGCAGTGCACTACACTTATGCCCATACTAAGGAACCGCCTTTGGTAAATTTGTTAGAACGTCACACTATTCCATCTTTACGCAGGGTACAATTAATATTTAGACTTCTTTACTTGCACGCTTAATATTTAAAGTTTGCACATTATGTATATTTTATGTATACTTTGATTGGATCGTGGCTTGATTCGCTAATAAGGCCTTCTGATTACGTGCTTTATGCACGATGGTGAAAATTTGAATGGAAACAATATTATACTGACGTATTAGGTAGGTACATGCTTACAATAAAATTAATTCACAAAAAAACACATTAATTTTTATGTTACTTACATGAACTTTTGTATTTAATCAATACACCACGATTTTTTTATTTAACCCAAATTCACAGGTAAAGTAAAAATTCTACTAAGAATTTCGCGTAATCTTTTTATGTAGTTTCTGTCAAATTAAATTATTACAATAATGACAAACAATGAAGATTCAATGGGCAAATAAATCTTATGCAAATTACGTAATATGTAAATAACTACGTAAGCCTTTCTGAATACAGTTATACAAATTTTCTGTCTTCAACATTTCGGGGTGCGATAATTTTATCTCTCCTTTCTTAATTATTGAAGTTAAGAGTAAGCGAGACATCTTTATTTTTTTCAGTTCTGTATACTGAACGCGCCGAGGACACATAACCGCAAAGCCATTCCCCAAACACGAATGAAAGCTGCGCTTCGGGTCGTTACCGTCATTCTCCTTTCAGCATCCAAACGTGCATAGGACACCGGATTGGTACACTAAATGTAGCGTATCTTAATAATCTATTACATGGAGGTAAAGTGCTTAGTCTAACACTTCAACTGACGCTGTATACACAATGAAATCATGCAGTTTAAACAACGCTCAAAGTTTAAATTCAAATTTCATGTCCACGCCGCCAGGAACCAAATTCACGACTGCAAAAATGGTAGGCAAAGACAACAACCACTACATAACGAGGTGGACTTATATCCACTCGATTTCTTTTTTCAGGATTTTTACCTGAGAGTAGCCATAGAGTCGAAAACACTCGTCCGGGGTTCTGGTTCTATTGCTCAGACAGAACTGTATTCTTCACCTTTCTGGACACAGATAAAAGCTTCTACAACGCTTCTTGTTCTTGTAGGTACTTAATGCATAATAAATACAGTAGAACTCCATTTATCCGAACTTTAGTCATCTGGATATTTGGAAATCATTTTATCAGGAAATAAACAGTAAAGCAGATGTCATAATAACAAATAAAATGCTCGTAAAAGAGTTTTCGTCAAAGCAATTGACATTGCTGGACATGTTTAAGTCAGTTTTTAATGTGATTCCAATTCACTGTATTATTTCAAAAGCAATTAAGAGGTTATCTTACAGTCAATTTTGTGTTTTCTTTTAAAACATTGCCTTTATTTAATGTTTAATCCAATCTTCTGGATTTATACATATCCGCACTCGTGAATCCGAATAAGTGGAGTTTTACACGTTACAATTGAAATTTTATATTGGTAGCAAATTTTAAGAAACAAATGAAAGAAAATTAAATACCTACAGGTATTCATACGTTGATGTTAGCCTTACATTTTCTTCACGTTCCATTTCCTTTACAATTGATTGAGTCGTGAGAAGCGGGAATATTGGGCAAGAAAAGTAGAAAACTGGTGATATTCTATAAGTGGAATATAAAGTCAGTGTGGAGGGCGCGGGCGGTGACGGGGTTGCCATATGTCACCAGGGTAGGTGCGACAGGGGAGGAGTGATACGAAAAGGAAGGGAGATATTCAGGCTCGCACACCACAGCAACTTTCTTCGTAGAAAGTTTCAAATTACTCGCTGCTTTTCCACGCCGAGCTTACCCTGTCTGCATTCTAATAAGCCAAAAGATTCTGATATCTTTGGACCTCACTATTTGAACACATCTCAAATTTGATCAAGATTTCAAAATGTATAAGTCATTCAAGTTAAATTGCTGAATTTAGATTAAATATCTTATAAAGGCTTCATGAAGACAATATAATATATATTAATCATAATTTTATAAAGGTGAGTTATACCTCTGTTTGGGTAGGTGCGTATTATAATTTTACGATACCATTATGCATCTGCCATTTTTTAACATTGACAAGTATTGATATTATGGAACTACGTCTTATTGAACAATCAATCGTGAATATTTTAGTAAACAGGAAAAAAATCACTTTCGTGACACCAGGAATAAAAGTAAACTTAAAATTCTATTAGCAAAAAACACATTCATTCAAAGAGGACTCATATGCAATATATGCATGGCTGTTAAAATATGGAATTGGTTACCAAAAATGATAAAGAAAGATAGGCGCCGTGGCATCACGCGTCTTAGTAAGACGGCTAATTGTAAAACTGACGTCACTGGTTTGATCCCCACCAGTTGCAAAAAACAAATTTAATATGTACTTTTTATAACTTCCTTCTATATCTCCTCTTTTTCACCTGCCAAAAATCTTTTAAAGTGGATGCTTATTGGGTTATTCCGTTTTAAAAAATATAGAAAATTTGTATCAGTGTTTACAATAGTGTGCAATCAATATTCTGTGACTATAAACAGGAACTAATGATGGTTCAAGTTGCAATCCTATCTCGAGATCACAACCTAACACTGGTTGTTTGAAAGAACTATGGAATTTCTTATGGATCACATATTATGTTCCGCTTATTATATCCGAGAAATAGATACCTTACAGATAATGTACGACAAAGTAACACCAAATTATAAAGCATTGTTTACGGTAATCTAATCTCCCATTTATATGAACACGATCATTAGTCGAGAAGCTATCTCTTTTTTTCACGAGCTGCTGGTTTTGATCATTTGTGAAATAAATGGCGGTGCGAGCATTTTTATTATAAAGTACGAATGATACATTTGTACCATATTTAGCTTGTCCGTTCCGGCACAAAGATGGCGCTGTCAGCGCGGAAGTAGGCGGACCTGGCGCGCCCTTCCGGAAATTACCTTCTTAATTGCAAATTAATGACACATCAAACCAAACTCGATTATCAAATACTTTTTTATAGTTACATGGTTCTCACACGTAGGAGATACCTCGAGTCGTTAAATAGTCATACAAAGAACAAAACGCTCGAAGCAGTTCACTTAAACTAGGATCTGCAGAAAGATGGCAGGCAGATAATCCAAATTTAACGAAGGAATTGTTAGAATGAGAAATATAGAAAAAAATCATTTTTTAACAGTACGGAATGAAAATTCTGAACGGCGCTCGTGGGGAAATGGTTGATGCTTACTAGACTTCCACTGAAACCGACACGGAAGACAAACACAATAATGTGACAAAGTTGCACTAGTTCCGGGAACATTTCACTTCTTCTTCCCAGAATCCCGAGAGATAATGACCGACAGACGCTAGAAGAACAGCGCGAATAGTTCTGTGTTGATTTATGGTTCTCGGAAGAGCGTGTTGACTACTCAAACCATCAAAACTGACATCCTGGGTGAAGTGAAAGCGTTGTTTCGCGAACTCTGCATATTTTCTCTGTTTTGTCTCGCTTATGAAGGTTTACCGTTCCTGCGAATAGTTTTACGACTTGTTTAAGATGAGCAGAGTTATGACCGTTTTCAGAAACGTTGACAAAGACGAGTCCCGCGTTATCTTAAAATCTCAATTACGCAATTAGCCCTCGTCTTGTATCTGGTAGCATCGTGTGTCGACTTGAGAAAATTATCTGTCTATAATCTTCGGTAGTTGTCGCTTTAATTTGTGTAAAAACCAGCTCAGTTTTTATGACGTGACGAAATGGCCGAAACGCGTCCCGACGCGGGCATCTCGGCGTTAGAAAACGTTACGTTTTCACGAGCGAGTTTCCCGCCCTAAATTTACTTTGTGTCAAATTTTCGCTAGCGAGTCCTCGGGTTGGGGAGGCAGGCACTCGGCTTATTACACGACGTTGGAATTTGTTATTCGGCTGTCGTAACCCGCTCCCTGTAATTTGACGTTAACAGAGAGTAAACTGTAGCCGCGGAAGTTCGCGGATGCCTTTAATATTTGATTGTCGGCGCGGTATGATGCGAAGGCTGACACCGTTTCCCGCCTTGACGTATTTCCAGGATTTGCATAATATGCTAACCGAGAATGTTCTAATGAAAATCTCAGAGCTGTTCGGGACACTTTGTGGGGAGCCGAGAATTGAATATCTCTTTTAATTGTCAACTTCGTTTCATAAAATCGTTTTCATAATTTTATTGAACTTTTTAAATAACTTACTTATTATTACTCTTCTTTCCATCCCCCTTTTAAAAGTTAATCGTCTGAATAAAATAAATTGTTTTAATAGGTGCTTAAAACTGAACAAACAAGAACAGAGATAACCAGACATTTTAATGTATGTATTGGTTAATTTTGGACACCATTTTAGACGCATACAATTAATTTCAGAGACATTCAAATACGTTGAAAAAACCTAACTAAAAAAATAGTTTTGTTCGAAAATTTACACACTCACTAAAATCTTTTTAGATTGAATTAAAAAACCAATAAGTTTCAACTAAATTATCATAATTTTAAAAAATATTTTTTTTTATTTTTCTTATAAAAACAAATAAGAATTTATACAACGATTTCAATATGTCGGTAGAAATATAAAATGTGTCTCAACTACATTTAGAGGACAACTTTTATTATTATATAAGTACTTGTTTTATTGTATCAGTGCTATTATTGTACATGTTAGGGTGGGTGGGGATGTGTGTATATTTGGTATAGTGAAGATGGGAAATTAAGATGAACTAATCAAATTGATCATATAAAAAATAAATTGAAAAAGCAAATTTACTTTTTTAAAACTATAAGAAATATAATAAGCCTACAAGAACTTGTAAAAATATATTACGCAATAACTCAATCAGTTTTAGAATATAAGATAATTGGATGGGGATGTGCAAATAACACACTGATCAAGCAAATAATAATTGCACAAAAAGCTTTAATAAAAATTATCTTAAGAGTCCCAATCAGAACTAGCTCCCTGGGTATATTTGAAAATCTTAATGTAAAATCTATTAAACAACTTTATGTAAAAGCTTTGTTCCATACGCACGTAAACATTATTAACTACCCAACGTTAAAAATACAAAAGTTACTAGATACTTCACCCTGATGCTGCAAAAAAATAAAAAAACAAATACAATATTTGGTTAAAGAAGATTGGCCTACTACTCGGTTAAAGTGTACAATCTACTTCCATTATCTATAAAGACAATTATTAAGTTCTCACAATATAAAATTGCTGTTGAGAAATGGATAGTGGAGGTGGGTTGCGCACAGATCGATGAGAGGATCAGGCCAAATAGGTAAAATGTGTGTACTGTTAATGAAATTTGTTCTATTGGTCTATTTAAATTGGTTTTGTTTTTTATGATTATTTTAGTTTTTTAGTGTTTATTATGTCAATGATAATTAGGTTAATTGGATTAATTACGTTTTTTTTATTGTTATTATTATGTTAACTTTGTTAAATAGGTAATCTTAGGCATGTTTCACATTTTGTAAAATGTTTCTCTCGGCACGGGACACCCCCTACCCCAGTGAGGGAACATTATTCTGTATAAAAAAAAAGAATACATACATTGTGAACGTATAAATTAATAAATAAATGGGTTGAGTATTGTATGTATGTGACGATGTGTGGTGAATATAAGTGGACTTATTAAAAAATGATTCTCATAAAATTTCTGATTTTTTTTCAAACCTTAATGAGGAAAGCTAACAACCACCTTATCGATCGATGTAAAATTGCTAGGAACGCTCCGGTCTAAAATCCAAATTTAAAAATATGTAAAACATTTAAAAAGTAATACATATACGCAAGTACTCATATACACACAAACATATGATTACATGTATGTATGTATAATATGAACATATTTAGGATGATTATTTTAGAACATCAATAGTAAAGTTATTTGTTCATGTAAAAATTAAATAAAATAGTTAAATATAAAAAAATATCTCATGTTCATAAATTAGAATATTTACATTTCTTTGCTTTAAGTATAATATAATTATTTTCTAAAATACTAATTCCAGAAACAATAGACAATCCAATACGTTATAACAAAGTATGAATATAGATCCAATAAAATCACAAAAATGGATTTAATCTATCATTTTGGCATTCAATTTTTATGCAGTTATTTTTTACCTTTTCAATGAAACAAGTCAGTTACTCGACACGTTGATAATGACCACTCCACCAACAGTGTAGCAGAACAGAGGTAATATTCGGTTATTTGACAGGAAACATCTCTACCCCTTCCTCTACTCCTGCCATCCCCACCGCCACCTCGTGAAAGGCAACCGTAACACTACCGTCACAACATATCACAGTTCAACGCGATTTTCAGTGTGAAACTTTACACGTGACTGACTGAAACGAAAACGAAAATTCAGGAGCCAGGCAAATTTTCCGCGGCGTTTATGCACAAAAAGCGGAAAAGGATTTTTGGTACACTCCAATACTATTTTTGGCAACATGTATTAGCAACTAGTGTCAATCAAAAACTTTATCGACTAACGCAGACGTCGACAGTTAGACATGATTTTTTACCCTTTAAAATTATTTTACAATTGTATATTTCACGTGATCGGCGCGTTCGCTTACCATGCAAAAGGACTCGGGTTCAATTCCAGACATGGTTGACATGAAATATTTAATTAAAAAGGTATTCTTACGATATAATATTTCATAGTTCCTGTACTGGTACCTGAATCGTAAGACTAATCATCTTACCTTAATATAACAAAACTGATATGCACATTTTGGTACGGAATTGGAATGATGGTGATGTTTTACACTAGAACATTAGCACATTACAACAGAGAAAAAAAACATTTTAGAGTAAAGGAATAAGGTTTTTAGGGTTTTTGGACAGATCTAGCTCCTATTAACGTCGTAGAGTGTGTGTAATAATCATTACTAAAATCTAAGGAATAATATTATATTAAGAAAAGTTAGACCCCATTTCCTCTTAACAAATATGATCAAGATACGTTGAAATTCAAGTGCTCTATGCACCACTGGATGCAGATAAAGGGATGATAATTAAATCAACCATTTCATATCTCGTTTATTAGTGAATTTTACGTTAGAATTATTAATAATAAGCTTACGTGGCGAGAATACAGCATTAATATTTGTCTTTAGTCTAGAAATATTTATCAAACTAGCTCTTAACAATATATTTAATGTCTATTCGCTTTCCACGGCACATATTTTGCTCGCTGACATGAGAATAAATTATTTCATCCGCCATTCGAAATACACCCACGAGGTGTTTGCTTTCTGGCAGTAAATAAAACCCAATGTTTATATTATTTTTTTTCCCGTTAGGTAAGATACTGAAAAAGTTCAGTTAATGTAAGTAAACAATTGTACATAAACACTTACCGACATTTCCATGTCTGCCGGTTTCGAGATAATAATATATTGATTGAGTTATAAAAATAGTATTTTCAAAGAGACGAAACAATACCGAAATCAGACAAAATAGATAATATTTAGAACAAATAATGTTGTTTACTAGTTATTTTTCCTGTATTAGCTTTTCGTAACCGAACAAAAGTGCTTAGTGCATCGCTAGCCAAATCTAAACAAAACTCAAAGAATCCCTGTTTTACCAAACTGTAAGAAAAGCTGGATGCACAAAGTCGAATAAAACAAGTGCTGCATCTCTGTCACATGATATAAAGAGTGAAGGAGATGTGGTGTTATACAGAGATCCCTCTTTTTCGATTATGTAGTACTTTTTTGGGTTGAACCATGAAGAGAAGTGGGGTAAAAACGTGCAACAACTTTATGGGTGACACCAGCAGTTTGTTTAAGATGAAAGTTCAACCCGAGAGATTAAAATATAATTTATGTTTACGCCAAATGGGGGAGAAAATGTTTATTTTGCGTTTTTCCGCAGTTTAGGATTTTCACAAAGCTCTGAGAACTTGGTCATAATTTTTATGGGAAAATTCATGTAAACGGTTGCTACCACAACAACCACTCGTATTTTGTTAACCTAAATGAAGCAATCTTTTATTATTACTGGTTGTCTAAAAATATTGAATGGTATCAGCGATGACGTGGGTACTATAAAACTATTAAAGAGTACGTAAAATTAATGTTTTATTTTAAAAATATTTTTCGAATGCTCACATTTTATTATTTCCCTTTTATTTTTCGGAAATAATAATTTATTTATTTTACAGAAACAAACAGTGAAGTTTCTAAATAAAAATCATACATATTAAATGTGGTACAACAAAAGGGTGTGTTTATGTGTATTTGTATAAGAGTAAGTGTCTAGGTGTGAGGGTGTGTATTTATGTGGGAGTAAGTGTTCAGGTGTGTGTAAGTGTGAGCATCATTAATAGTAAGTGGGATCGTATCGCAACCAGAAAGAATAGGTGTTACTTTATTTTTAAATAAATTAAGGGGCGTGTTAAATATATCAATATATGAAAAAAAAAGCATTGTAGTTAGAGCAAGATCGATAGAGGAAAAAGTGTTTTCCATAGTTAGTACTAAAGACTGGCATATGGAATAAATACTTATTTCTTGTCACGCGAAAGGGAGTATTAAGATTGTTTTTGGAGATTTGGTTATAGAGAGATTTGGTTATAACTTTATTATTTAATAATTTAAAGAAATAGCATAACTCAAATAAAGGCGTCTATTTTCAAAGTTAAAAAATATGGATGTTCAAACATAGGCAAAATGGTAAATATTACACAGTGTCTAAAGTGTCCACTTAAACAAGCCAATTTATAAGCCCTGTAAACGCCTAGACTTCTATATTCCCTTCTTTAAAAATGTTCTCCATCTCAGTTGTACTTTGTTAATCTTAATGATTCCCTTGGGGGTGAAATCCGGTCTTTTTGTCTACAAACATTTGGACAGGCCTAAAATATTGTAAAACTACTCGTACGTTTAATAACATTTTAACGTAAATAACGAAACAGTGTTATTTTTTTCAACAATTTGCGTTTTACAGACTTATCTAGATTAAACATTCAATTTGTCTTAAACTAGATTACATTGAGTGAATTTTCGTAGTTTCAAACACGACACTAAGGTACTGCTTTGAAAGGTGGAATGTTCGGAATACTTGTCAGGAACAAGGAACTTGAGACACAAATGCAATAAAAGTGGACTTTTATTGCACTTACAGCGAACGTGTAACGTGTACCGAGACGGAGTTTGTTCCGGAGTGGTGTAATGTTGCCGCTGATAGATTTGCTAAAAGACGCCGCTGGGGCGCGAGGCGCTGCCGCCTGCCGTCTCGGTCGGCGGCGGCGGCAGCGGCGGCAGCGGCGTCCCTTCCCATTCCTACTCCTCTAATGATCTCACATGTCTGCGTGTTGTGTTCCCGCTCGAAATGTCACCGGAATGAAGATGTACCGCTTCTCGCAGCTGCACTGAAAGGAGCATATTAATGCTGCCTCGCTATACAGACACAATATGCGGAGGTAGATATCTAGACGCCGACACGAGCTTCTATCCGGGTCGGCGTCGTGAGTTTAATAATTCTTCAACATTTGTAAAATTTCTTAATTTTTTTCACAACTCTTTAATTTTTTATACTGGAATCCATAGAAATAATTTCGGTATTCGCTCTGCCTTGCCTAGAATTCTTAGGTCTGCCATTAAATGGGAAGATTGTGAAATGTAATAGATGGACAGAGTAGTGTTCTTATATATAAAACGATCATATGTCTACACATAAATTACTGATCTTTATTATTTTGTTATGTTATGAAGAATAAATTAAAAATATACAAAATCTTCAAAATAAGACGATATGGAATATACTCAAAAGAAATATATATTTTAATGTAGAAAGAATGCACAAAGAAATTTGCTTGCTCACAGTAAAGCAGCAAATTAAATATAATGTGGCAATTTTTATACATAAAATAATTAAGGGGATGAATAAAATAAAAACAATAATAAAATTTAACCAATAATGTCATACATATGAAACAAGGAATGAAAAAAATATAAGATTACCAATGAGGAAAAAAACAGAATCTGAAAACTCATTGTACAAGGGATTGAAGCTGTACAATGAGTTACCTGAAGGAATAAAGGAGATAGAAAAGATCTAAATATTATAAATTAAGTGAAAAAAAATGTTATTTAGATTTTTTTTTTTAAATTATAATATTATTAAAAGTTATTATTAGTTCTTAAGATGTTATGAACTAACTTAATAAAGCATAAATAAATATAGTCTTGATTTCTTTGACATCAAGAGGTCTTTTTTAATGTAATCACTGATTCAAATTAAACTGTAACCATCCATCTGCCTCTTCTATTCTCGTCTAGTCCAATTCCCTGTCTTCCTTTAACTTATATCCATTGTTTTTTTTCATAGTTTTGTGCTTTATACTATACTCGTATAATATCATGTTTTTTTTTCTATCGTTTAATATAATGTATATTTACCTCATAAATGTGCACTGGGCGTATATGTAAATGAATAAACAATATATTATATTTTGAGAATTCGCGTTTTGACAAATGAAAAAGGATTATCTTTTTTGAAACCTTACCAAAATCTGATTTACGTACTTAATCAAGTTTTTTATCGCTCTTTTGTAAGATTACATTAAAAAAATATTTAAATAGGTGAAAACTCAATCTATCCCTTCTGATCTATCCAGTATAAATACTAGAAGTCTCGTAATTAGTAGATATCAATTTCGGAGAAGCTAGGTTAAATGGAAAACACAATTTTTAATGATTTCGATCTAAAATAAGTTTAAAAAAAATCATATTGTTAATTGAATCGGCATTAACTTCGTTACACTTCATTATAAATTATTATAAAAAAATAAAAATATTGGTGTTACACAATATTAATAGTTCGAAGTAAAATAAACAAAACTTCAATCGGTTAAATCTCTAACCTTCTCCAGAATAATTCAAGAAGATTTCTTTAAAAAAAAGAAATATCAGCTTTCTTATAACTTACCCAAATATTTCAATGTTGGTGGTCATTTTCAACAAGTTGTAAATAACTCACTATAAGAATATGGAAATCAAGTTGGGGTAGAGTGGGGTTCGAACCTAGGACCTTTGATTCGTGAGTCCGCAACACTAGTCACGGGACCACAATCCAATTTTATTCAATACCCATAGCCACTTAGGAAATGTTAGGTTAAGTAGGTGTCAGAGTTTTTATGAATATAAAGTAAAATATGTAGTGTTTATAAGATGAGCTCTTATTATATAATTCGAAGAAATTTTTGTAAAAGCATTGACATCTGCAGTTTTCCAGTGTGATTTTTTACTTTAAAACTTATAAATAAAGTTAAATAGAAAATGAACTTGAATTAATCAAATACGAAATCGAACCCTAAAATATTTTGATCAGCGTAGATTAAGAAAGCATATAAAAAGTACTGAAATAATACATTATAGTAAATGTTATATGTTAATTATTAATTAATGTATTTGATGTTTATGTATCTCAACAAAAATACTTTTAACTTAGCCGTTAACAAAATTATTAAAAAATAGCAAATATATTGAATAAACGCTGTTCTGCATAGCTAAAAGTAGAATATATACCTTTTTATCAATGGCATAGTATCTGTACTTTTTTAAGTCGTTAAAAATCTTCTAATTAAGTGAAAAATGTTAAAACACAGATCCAAACAACCAGTATTGCATGTGGTCATTGAATAATGAGTGATCATATTAACATTAATTTTAATAAACTCGGCAAAATGAGTACCATTGAAACAGCATCGTAAAGTGTCTTGATACGATCAATACTTTCGGCGCATAATTCGACATTAACACAAAATTAAAGGCCGCGCGCGTTTTCAATCCGCCATTTGCAATCGCCAAACGCGTTCGCGGCATTTTATTGCGTCCCGGAATAATTGCAGTTGGCAACTCTCGCGACTAATGAAGTGTCCGAGTGAAAAAGGATGCGCGCGCAGCGGAATGGCCGCTAAATTTTCGCGACTTTTAATCACCCACCTAACCTGCAGAGGGCGATTGATGAAGCCGGAGTTTCAGCGGATAATGATGGCGGGAATTACGCTAAAGTCCGATCTTCACTTTGGATTAACGAATGCAATTGAAGAAGCCGCGATTTCCGCGTAAAAGCCGCCATTTTTTTAATAGTACCATGTATTTTTAAGGAAGTATCAACACCTAAAATAAGCATTTTTAGGTTAGGATTAGGATTAGGTGAGGAAAGGTAATGATGATGATGATGATGATGAAACTCTGAACTACCGAACGTGGACCTTACTTAGGGGACGCACAGGAGTTGGCCGTTAACAGATAAGTTCGGAGACAATTTGTCAACTCCATAAGCTCGTTCTATGAAGCAGACCAAGAATATGTTAACCAGACTTGCTCTAAGTAAGAACCTAGTAAGAACAATAGGTATAATATTTTTTAAAAATTAAATTCTGAAAGAAATTGTTGATACAGTCATTAATATATTAAGTATCTAATATTGAAGAATTTTAAGTAAAAAATAATGCATCTATAGACTTATAATATACCAGAAGACGCGAAGAATCATGTTTGCATACATCGCACTGTGTCCAAAAGTCAGACATCCCGCCTGAGCGCATGCGTGAAGTGGCCGCGTAATGTTACCAAAACCGCGAACAATAATAATAGCACGCGAATAAGATAATTTTGTGTAATGTTATGTTATGTTCTACCACAAAAAAATATTTTACTCACCGAACTATAAAAAAACAGATACTTTTATTAGGCAAACGTAAAAAATAATAATAAAATAATCATTTAGTAATATGGTAAATTAATACCGTTTAATATTATACTAAGGTTTATTACTAGAAAGCCGGGTAAAAAATCGACTACCTTTGCAATACTAACAAAATGTCTACCTTGTTTTATTAAACAATCTGACAGGCGGTAAAATAATCGAATTCTCAAACAACATTATTTGTGAATTCGCCACTGCAGTGTTAAGACATTTACAAACTACACAACACGGCATAATTGAATTTGAATCGGCAGTTGCGTACTAAGCGACGTCAACAGAGTAAATAATAGCCAAAACGTAAAATTACTCATTTATGAGTAGTTTGATCGGGTTCAGTTTAATGCGCGTACGCGATTCCTGACTTTTATGATTCTATAATAATGATAAATGTACCCATCTACGCTCTTCATCACTCTAATAATTTCCCTAACCACATCTAGTGGTGCATAGACCAGGCCATTGGCAGTCTAATTGCAGCATATCTAAATATTCTTTGCTACACGAAAGGTAAACTGATCACTCATATGCTTCAGGTCCCAGTCTATAATCATTGAAATATTGCTGTGTAGAATCATCAGTGGCAGTAATCGAACCCAGGACGTCATGAATCGTAGGTGAACGCAACAACCACTTTTTTTCCTAAGAGTAGCCATTAAGTCTATTATCTGCCCGGATATAAAATAAATCTACGCTACTCAAAATAAATTTGATATAAAATAAGAATTTTAATAATTTTATCTAACCAAAAATTGCTTTAAGATGTTTTTGTTGATATTTTGTTGATATAATTTTTGGTTTTGACAGTATTTTCGTGTTTGTAAAACTGTTTTTAGTACAAAAAACTTCATAGTCAATTTGGATTATGTCTCGGTAGAAAACTTTACCTAAAAGTTGGATTTTGTGTCGGTACTAATTCCGTCTGCACCGGGCTTTACTTTCTAAAACCACGGGAAAGTTTTCCGACCTCTACATTAGAATTTCAACACAGTCCAAGTATAGTGTGACTATCATACAGCATTATCAATTAGATACATTTCAATTAAAAGCAGAAAATAATGAATCGATCGTTTGATGGCAAATTTAAAACACACTAAATATGTTGTTTTAAAGATAGGATGGATACCTTATTATATATTATCGTTCATTAGTAGGACATTTCCAAATAAAAAATAGTCACCTAAATCATATTGTTTAAATGTAACTAAATTTATTATTTGATCAAATTATGTTGGGTGATATATTTTTTTTATTTATTATGACTGTGGCTCGTAATGAGCAACGAATGAATATAATAATGTCAGGAGCAACTCTGAAAAACGCGAAAGAGTTTGTGAACCTTGGAAGCAGGATCACCTGGGATGGGAGAACAAAAAGAGAAGTCGACTGCCGCATACACCAAGCTAGGCTTGCGTTTAACAAAAAATCAAAGATTTTTGCACGACATCATAGAGGGAATGGCTGAGGGGACAAATTATAGAGGGCGCCCCGGCGGGAATATTTGGAGCAAGTGTGCGAAGATTTAAACTGCGCCTTATATACTATATATTATACTAATTTCTACAATTTAATACTCATTAGTAAATAGACATTTCTTATAGACATCGTTTTGTGCTTTATTTTAACACAAAACATAACTCGGACGAAAAATCTAATGATATTAAATTAAACGCTTGTGTACAAAAAATGTGATTCTCAGTTGATTAAGCCATTACTAATGATTATTGATTTGCTCGTCGTTAATTGGACAAATTGCAGCGTATTTTTATGGTGAACGCAAAATGAAAAATCAAACCCACGAAATAACTTTCACGGAAGCTTTTCACGAAACAGACTGATTTTTAAATAATCTGAAATATTCCTTATTTGTTTTATCATAAAGTACATAATTGCACATTCAATATATGATATTTATGAATAATTAATTAATTAATTTTTTCCATTATTTTTCGTTTGTAAGAACATATCTAAACAATGAAAAAAATCCGCTCTTGTTGCTTTTTGGCAGGACAAATAGCTTTACGGTAAAATTATTAATGTTTACATCTATATTTAGTCTTGCAAAAAAAACAAATGTAAATTATTCTCCATATTTTTTTATTTAGAATCGTGGAAAGCGTTTTTCTTTTCTAGCACTCATTTAATTTTGTTGTTTATATTGTGGAATTAAAGTTTTATTGAATATTTTTTTTTAATGAGTTTGTAATAAAAAAGATTGATTTTGCTGCCGTATTTTTTTTCCATAACAATTACTTCTCTTTGTATAAAAAAACGTACTGAAAATTCATAAAAAAAATTCGGATGAATATTACTAAGTCATTTTTTATTTGCTAAAAGAAAATCCATGATGTATTAGTTATGACGCTCCTTGTCAAAGCGTGTAATAATTTAAATGTTAAATAGGCTCACATTGGGGCAAGCTGTTATCATCCCTTTGGTATTACATCAGCAAACATATTAACCGAACATAATCTCACAAACAATAAAAATATTTGGAGAATGAATTATCAAGGGAGGAATGATAAATCGTTACTTCTCTCGTAGTATTAGGGGTGAGGGATGAGAGGTATCAAGTGAAATATTTAACCAAGAAAATAATTCAACTGAACTATGGAATTATTAAAAAATATGAGTGTGTACCTTTTAAAAAAAAAGCGCAATTAAAAATGAATATTGTCGGCCTCGTTTGCCTACCATGCAAGAGGCCTTAGGTTCAATTCCTGACATGGTTGATATGAAATATTTATTTCAAAGGGTGTTTCACACGGGAATACTTCATAGTCTCTGTCTGGTACCTGAAGCTTAATACTGATCACCTTACCTTCATGTAACAAAAATGATCAAGATACGCTGCAATTGGTGTGCCAGCGCAGTGCCCTATGCACCTTTAGGTACATATTTTTATTATTTATTAACAAAATTCATTATAAAATATGGATTATGGAATGGATAAGTTAAAATAAATAACTCAGTGCACTAACACTTATTTATTAGACTAATTAGCGCTTTCACTCTCTAACTGCCGTCTTCAGACTGATAAACATTGAAATTAGAAAAATGATTTTTTAAATTCAAAAGCGATAAAAAAATATTTCTGTGTAAAAGAAAGGGACAATGTTAAGCGTTGTATTTACCAGTTTAAAGATGCTCGTTAGGGAGTGAAAGCGCGAATCATATGTAAAATGATTTATAAACTATAAGTTATCACTTAAATGGTTTTTAAATGAGAATTTGATAATTTTGACTATCATTTAACGCTAAACTATTCGTAGTAACTTATATTTAATAGAGATAATATAGTTTTATCGACCACTACATGTACATTTAATAAGTTCTTACGAGAGTGTTAGTTCTAGCTAGTAGTACTTTGCGGATTATAAAAGACGATGTAAAAAAGGCAATAACTTATTAGAAAAGACAAACTTACATTTTCAATAAGCCCATCAATTTTTTAAACAAAAAAATCAGAAGATATTCTATTTATAATATATTCATATAACGTGCGAAATCCTTATTTTATAGTGTTATTTTATAGCTTAAAACTGACAATAAGTACATCAGTTCAAAATGGATATAAATACAAAATTTAGTAGGTTTATTAAAAACATAATAATAGGTTTATTAAAAACGACACGAATCATTTAAACCAGCCAATAACAAGTCATGAGCCCTGACCCTGAACGTCTATATTCCCTTCATAAAACTTTGAATGACAAAGTTCCACCTGACACGGACACCGTATTATTTAACACAAATTTTGAACATTTTACAAATTGTATCAAATAACTGGATGCAGTATGCTTTAACGCTTCCGAATTTCTTTAATATTCATTATTTCTATGTTAGAATGTATAAAAAGAATAAACACTTGCAAATTGAACTTTGCTCGATTGGTTGAATTAAATCTTAGCGTTTGAAGGCTTAGTGTCTTCGTCGGAATCTTGTTATCCCGAGGGGTCAAAATGTCAATTTTGATAACCTGAGGGGTAAAATCCAGCTTGGTCTTTGAATATTTAGAAATACTCATTTTCTGTACTCTTAATTTTCTTCATTCACCTTTTTCTAAATTCACCTATTTCTCAATTCTCCGGCGAATTTGTCGATGTGCTGCGGGAGGTACCTAAAGCAGTATTCACTGAATTTTCTGTCCTTAGTGAGACCACTGGCGCTGGCTCAGAATTCAATACAAAGTGGATTACGCTTAAACCGCGCCTAATTTGTCCAAATATCTCGGGCGGGCGCTATGACACTATCTGTCGCCTGCCCTGAAAATGGATGGTGCTCGGGGCTTAAGCCATTTAAAACGGACAGATTATCATAATAAAACGGTGCTTGGGGAGGAGATGAACTTAGGGCTGCCGCAAAATTTTATTTATTTTAATTCTTCTTGCAGTGCTTTATCAGGTCCCCCGACGTTGGCGATAACTACAGCAAAATCATATACGGGACAACTGCTTATTAAATGTACTCGCCATAGTGATTCCTGGGAAAAGATGACCAAAGTGGTTTCCCGTTGCCTTCTCTGAATTATTAGTTAGTAGTGATTTATTTTTTATTACAGATACAAAATTTTTAATAACTGACAAAAAACACGAATATGTGACAAAAGATTTTTCAATGTTTATTTTTGATATTTCATTTTATTTTATTTTAATCACCGATGTCTTACGGTTTAACCAAACATTTTAATTTTAGGCCAGTTTTTCAACTAGTAAAAAAAGCAGTTTCTAGAAAATAGAAGTCGGGTTATGGTCCTGTGGCTAATGTCTCGGACTCACGGATCAAAGGTCCGTGGTTCAAATCCCACTCTACCCTAACTTGATTCCCGTTTTCTAATAGTGAGTTATTTTCAAGTCGTTAAAAATGTTCCTCAAAATGAAATATTGGGGTAAATATAAGAACGCAAATATTTATTTAAAAAAAAACAGAAATTGCTATTCTCAAATTACTAGATACGAACCTCGAAAATCTGAATTTAAGTCTCCGACAACACCTCGAAATACAAAACCCTGATGAAAATAGCTAATTTTTTTTATACTTTAATTTGATAAAAAAATTGGTAACAGCTCCACTGGATTAATATAAGTTACACCGTCATACTAGTAATATTTTAATGCTTAAACTAATTTTATTTTAGTTTTAAATGTTGGAATGCCGTTTTTATTATTTGATTTGTTTTAAAAACAGACATAAAATTTTACACAATAAATAAATATTTTGGCAAAAGTACAAAAGCAAAAACAAAATGAAATCCATATCAAAAAGAGACAAACTGCTGTGCTTGGCGCGGTAACTATATATGTATATAAATTTATCAACTAATTTTTATTTTAAATACTTCGTGCAATAAATTTTGAACAAATAGTCAATAATGAATTTAAATGCAAAACTGCCAACAGTGAAGGAGAACATTTTGGATAAGGGGATTGCAGGGCTTATGACCTTTCATTAGCTTGCTTAAGGCTGTAGTCGGTAAGTTGAATCGTACGGTTTGCCGCCGAATGCGTAAAATATACCGCTTCAAGACAAAGCAATCAAAAAAAATATCCTGTTACATTGTATGTTCGTCAATTTTTACGTACTCTTCATACTTTGTTTGACAAAATGAGAAAGACAGAGATAGATAGAGTTTTTGCGTGTTTATTTAATAGGTAAAATCTATAAATAGCACTCCTGACTAGCGTACTGCAGAGATAATGTAGAATTGTATAACTATCGGATAATCTGTGACATATGTTGATTTCTGGCTTCTGGGTAATTATGGATATTTGTATTTTCGAAGTTGACAGATAACACTGTTATGTTTTAATGAAAATGCACCATGTCACTAAAGTGAATGCCAAAAAAATAATGCACTTCATAATATTGTTTTCAAGAGAAAAATTATTTGATCTCATCAAATTACGTAAGTAAAAACATTTTTTGACAGTATGACATTTTATAATATTTTTCCTTTAAACTGATAAGTTTTTTTGAATTTGCACTTGATCATGTATTTCGTAATAAAATTGGAAAAATATGGTAGATAAATTCTAAAAAATTAACAACATATAATGATAAAAGACTCGGCCAAATACCTAAAAATATTTTTATAGGTTAAGAATGTATTGTGTATATTATTTTAATTGATTTTATTTTCTTAGTTACTATTTAAGTTCAAAACCATGATAACTATCAATTAAGGTAAGCATTGCATTTAATCTACGTAAAATTTATAAATACATTTCATTCCAGGTGCAACAGACAAAAGAATAATGCAAAAGAATAAAGTCAAAAGGGTGCCTACCAACTTTTACACTAAAAACCTATAAAAGCACATTTAATCACCTATCTAAGAGTTGTGTATCAAGTTCTATATAGTAAAGCATGTATTCCACTCAGAAAATACTAAAAGGATGTCTACATAATCTTACATGAAAAAAACTAAAACGGTAATTCAAGCATTTTAAGAGTTTTGTGCATATAGTGGAAACCTTGTATTGACAAAATACTGTAAGCGATTATTTTAATATGCATTGAGAAAATATAAATATGCTAAATTACTTACATAATAGTTTTATTTATATTTTTACACCTATGTGAGAGTGACGTAAAATATTTTAAAAATATATACAAGTGTTTTAAACCTTTTCGAAGTAAATAGAATTTTGGATAGATCATCATCCCTATCACCTATTGGTGCATAAGGCATTGCATTTGAAAACAAAATACAGCGTATTTAATAATATATAACATGAAGGTAAGATGATCAATCCTGCAGTCCCGTGCCAGTCCAAGGAGAATTAAATATTGCAACGTAAAAACACATAAAAAAAAAATTTCACTTAACCCTGCCAGGAATTGATCGTGGGACCGCTTGTAAGTAAAAATAAACAAATTGTGGAGGAAAATTTCATTTTTATTGAAAAAATACTAAAGTGCAAATGGTTCAAAAATATATATTATTGGGAAGAACCAGTAAAGAATCCCAATATTTTTGATAACAATAGATCGCTAGTTATTTTATGAAAAATACATTGTGAAAAAGAACTAAGAATATATTTCATGTTACAATGGTCTTGATTTAGGGGGGACAGGTTCAATCAAAGTTGTGTATCTGGAAACAGAAATGAAAAAAATAATAAAAGCAACATCTACATAAATTAAAAAAAAAAAAACCATCATAGTTGAAAGAGGGCGGAATTTCTAAGCTGATTTAGGTAAATATTTTTCTGAAACTGGTGAGTATAATTTAACTTTTACTGGTTGATGGGATGTTTTCGTTAAACAGCTTTTTTTAACAATTTATGACTTTATTGGGGGCAACTTTTTTGTTTTCGATAGCCTCGAGAACATTTGGTGGATCTCTGATAGGCATGGATCGTGTAACTCGGGGGTCAACAAGCTCTGGAAGCAAACAGTTTAAATAAAAAGATTTTAATTTTATGTTGGGCTCCGGTCCACACTCCAAAAAGACATATATTTTTTTTAGTAATATGCAACTGTCCTTGAACTTGGTAATACCAATCGTGATTCTGATTTACATAATACTCGGTATGGTTTCTATTTCTTTTCCAAAACTTAATTTTACCACTGTCGATGGCGGTTTCAACAGTCATAGTCATATTAGAAGCAGACGATGGACATTTTATTTCTATAATGATACCGCCATGATCCGTACTAATGTTATCTGGTGTGGCGTCTAGAAAACAATATTCACTATCAATAAACAGCCCACACTTCTGAAATTTGATATTTTCTTGAAGGCTTAATTGGTTTAATGCGGTCAGTTCATAATCCTGACCATATTTAATAGAAAAAATATTACTTAGCGATTTACTATATGGCATACTTTTAACTAACCCTGAACAACTAATTCCTATTCTTCTTTTACAAACTTTACCAAACCATGACGCAGTGAGTAAATTTCTACACTTTTCTAACCATTCCCCGCTATCTGATTGTAAAACCGTTCTTCTTTCTATCAAATTTCTTTCAGAATGATCGCCGATTCCATACCACTTGAAGATCCTGAGTAATTTTTAAAACATTCATGTTTTGGTGCCTCAATATTCTTATTAGTTGCTCTGGCACAAATCACACAGTATTTATTATAAACACCCATATATAGAACTTTCCCCGTACGAAACCCTACTATAGAAGCTGCGCCCGAGTTAGACGAGTAGTTGGTTTTGTATGATCTCTTAGACCAACACCCGTCAGCCACAACAGTTATCATTGGTATACCATTTTCATCAATTTCACCATTCGCAGTAGCCAGTTGTCCCTCTTCTTTCGTTGCCTCCTCCATAACTTTTAGTTTCGCAGTATCCCTCCATTCACACAATTTCTTATTGATCTTCAAATACTTCCATTTACTCATGCAAGGAATTCCAACAGCAGCAGTCAACTCTTGCAAACCACTATATCCAGAACCGATACTCGATATTCCAGACACAAACGATTCATTTAAACTCATTTCATTCGATCTGTCCTTGCAACAATTTATAGAAAAACATAATCCACACATATTACATTTTAAATTTAATATAGAATTAAAGCCATGCAACTTTTCATCCACAATCACCATATTCGTTCCTTTGCAATCAAACATGGAAGAATGAGAAAATATTTCCTGGATTTTAGTGAAAAATTCCTGGATGTCCACAACTCTCCTGCCTTCCAACTTAAAGGGGTGTAATGGCTGTGCTAGCAGTTCTGGAACTAGCTGTTGCGCCTGAAATAATACAGATTAATTAAAAATCATAATCCAATTTAGATCTCATTAGCTATTTTAATGTAAATACTTAAAATATTCCTACTTCGATATGAATACTAACCTGACAACCGTCATCTTCTAGAATATCAGTTGAAAGATATTTCGCTGGAACACCCTAAAACATTTCAATTTGCATATTACCCAAAAGGCAAATATAACCCTACTTATTGATAGTCAATATTTAGAAAATAAGGGTTATAATAATTATTATTTGTACTTTTTTATTGTGAATGCAGACAATTGGTAGAATTCTTTGTACTTTATTACTTAATTAATTATTGTACTTTATTTTTTTAAATATATAAGAGCGTATACTGTGACGCGTTTCGTCTTGTTAGGACATTTTCAAACGACGGAATGCGTCACAATATAAACTCTGGTCTTTTTAAACAAATAAAGTAAAATAAAAATCCAATAAACGTGTTTTATTTAGGGATACATTACCAAATTCAAACTTATTTGTACATTTAGTATTGTTTTGTAAAATGTTGTAGGAATTTTATTTATCTAAGTAAATAAGACAATAACTTACAGTGTATTCTCCACAGGCCTTAGTTAATTTGAGCTTTTTTGAATCCTAAAATAAGCAAATAATAAACTGTTACATTTATTTGTAATGGTGATACAATGATTTATGTAAATCAAATGTCTGTCCTTTGTATTCTAAATTTTAATACTAATAATTTAATCAAATCCAACTTACATTGCATTTCTCCTTTGGAAATTGGGATTGATTTAGTTTTCGTTTGGTTTTTTCGGCATTGTTATGATAAAATCGGTCATTAAATATTCCAAATTTATGGATTAAAGTATCACTCGTCTTTGATTTCTATAATAAAGTAATTCTGATTGATAGAAAATATTATTAGTCTAAACGTCAAACCATCACAATGAAGTTGGCTGCGTTCGAGACATTGTAATAATTATATGGCTGTTTAGTGACACTTTGTACATAGTACCTACCGAGTGCTGGTATGTCCTAGATAAATGTGCAATTTGACCGTTTTTGTGTACGAGTAAAATGACGCCGTTAATTGTTATTTGAATATGACGTGAAATTACATTTTTGAATGATTTATCAAATTCGAACAAACTATTCATTCAAAAAATAACTTGGTTTTGATCCTGGTTTAAATTGTGTTAGAAGGAACACAAAAAATATATGTTTCGAACTAAATTTTGTTTTGAAAAAGGCATTAAAATTTTGAGCACAGAAAACACGTCCGTCTGCGGCCGCTCTGAGGGCCGATCTGAATGTAATAAAAACCCAAATAAGACATTGTTTAAAATTGAATATTACAACTAGAATTATCGTATTGAAAAAAAAAAAAAAAATACAGTTCTATAAAAAAAGGTTTAAACTAAACTATTTCAATATTTTAAAATTTTTTATGGTATTACTGATTGCATAATTTTACGTAGAAATAAAGGAAAAATTTATGTGATTTAAAATGCTTATATTTCTTTTCAAAAACAAAAAAATAAGATTCTGCCGCGGCCATCTCCTTTTTAAATTTATTATCTTCAAATCATTATTAAGAATTTAAGTTCAATACTTAGTCTTTATTGAGATCCCAGATTAATAAGCTTAGTCTAAATTTTGAAATTGCGTAATCTGCCGGTCTGAAAGTAATTATATATAAATAAAAAAATAAATTTAAAAAAAATACAGTTCTATAAAAAAAGGATTTAACTAAACTATTTCAATATTTTTAAATTTTTTATGGTATTACTGATTGCATAATTTACGTAGAAATAAAGGAAAATTTTACAAAAATTTATGTGCTTTAAAATGCTTATATTTCTTTTCAAAAACAAAAAAATAAAATTCTGCCGCGGCCATCTCCTTTTTAAATTTATTATCTTTAAATCATTTTAAGAAAAATCAGTTCAATACTTAGTCTTTATTGAGATCCCAGATTAATAAGCTTAGTCTAAATTTGAAATGGCGTAATCTGCCGGTCTAAAAGTAATTATATTTTATTTATATGAAACTTTGAAGTACATTTTTTGATAGAAATACCTATAAAAAGTATTGTTTTTATCTCATTCATAATTTTTAATTTTTTTTATTGCGCGATTTTTGACAAACATTCGTTTTAAAATGGCAAAATCGTATGATTTCCTAATTTTGCGTTCGTTTTACCAGACTACAGCCTTAAGTGGCCACTTCGCATACTGTATCACGTATCATTCTGACTATATATCAACATCTACATTTATTCAATTTTTTCAACTATTGATATTTGTAAAGTTAAATAGCTGAAACCTTTATTTATGCCGGGAGATATGATTAATTTATTTCACCTACATACTAGGTATAAGCTGAGATTAGTTTTTTAAAAAATGCTTCTTTATGGACTAATTAGTTTAATCAAAAATATTGTAAATATGTCCATATGTTTTGAGACATGGGCGGGATTTCACCACCAAGGGAGATATTATGATTAACTTGATACTATTTCTTGGTATGGAGAACATTTTAGAAAAGGTAATTTAAATCAAATAAGTCCCCAGATTCCAGCACAGTCGAAAATTTGTAAATAATAAGGAAAAAAAACATTATTTTTTTTAGTAGGTGCGTAAGTATTTCACATTGTAGGAATATTTTTAAAAAATGCATCCCTGAATAAGGTTCCTTGTGTTTTAGCATCCCCGCCAAATTGATGGGGCTGTGCAAACAGGGGTGGGGGCTATTGTGGTTGTTGTCCTCTCGGAACGGATTGTTTTATAGCCCTTAAATCTGAGCGCGTACACCCCTGCGTATCTTTTGTATCCCCTATTAAAATATACTTTGTAACAGAATGCGATACAAGTACCCATGTACAGGGTTAGCTGGTAAAAATACAACATGTCATCTCCGCTAAACACAATGAAATCATTGCTGCATACAAAACTAGAAAAAAATGCATTTTCGTATCAAATCTAGTGGTGCACTGACAGCATTAGTTTACTAATGTAACTTGATTTGTTCATTTAATTGTTAAAAACATCATACATTGAAATCACCTGAATGTCTTTCGTCAGTTTTACATATTCACTCTCAATTTTGTAAAAACTAACAATGCTAATTTTTTATTTTTTTAAATTAAACCGAAAAAAAACAGATGTAGAAATTTTAAAAGCTTTTGTTGTAACCCTCACTCCAGTATTGTTAATTTGCGATCAATTAAATACACTCGTGATCATTACCTTTACCTTATTTTAGTTTCCTCGCATGACAGAAGGAATACAGAGTTTGTTCAAAATTTGGACCCCGGTCATACATTCCGGACACCACTTCGATAGAAAGAATAACGTAGTAATACAAACAAAAAAAAACTACACATGAAGATTGACAGAAGACACGGGTTTCAATTTAATGAGTATTTATAACATGGAAAATAAATAATGTCATCATTTTATTTATTTTTTAATTTTAAAATATCATTGATACAGCCTTACGGGTTACATACATTTAACAAAATATTTTTACGTTTGAAATTCACATTCTACTGTTAATTATAATATTTTTAACGTCTTTTGTAAAGGTTGTCTGGGTCTTTTGCTTAGTTTTGTCCCGTAGTTTATGGTATAATTTCAGTCCATGGTTTATTAGTCTCGACTGTCCTTGTCTCGTTTAAGAAGGTTGTAAATGATATTTTTCTGATATTCTCGTATTGTGTCCATGTTTAGTACAATTTTTTTCAAGCTTTATTTCTTTGTCTACAATAAAATGAGTGGCTAATTTATAATTACATGTTAAGGATTCTAGGTCAAATAGTTCAGTTACATTTAATTGTTTAGTTTGTTTTTAAAGTTCTTTAGTTGCTGTTAGATAGGGTAGGTCATATACTAACTTTAATACATTATTTTGCCGTCTTTGTAGTCTGTTTATGTCATTTTGATTTCCTGTTCCCCATAGTAGTTGCATATAACATATTTTAGTTTTTACATAGGCTTCGTACATTAGAAATTTTTCCGTTTTCGGAACAAAGTTTTTGATTTTTAAAAAAGACTCGATAATGACGCTATTTTGCTAATTAAATTGTTGATATGAATTGTCCATGTCAATTTTCTGTCTATTGAATTATGTCGAGCGTGTGTTACGGTGATGAGGAGTTGAAGTAATTGCACTTGAACTTCATGCTAGAACTGAGCGACTGCGTTGAACTGACCTGTTGGGCTGACTGGGCGTTACCATGACCAGTTGTCTCTTTACAGGCAACGTTTATTGTTCATGTTCATGTTTCACAGGACGTCGGTCTTAAGTCTTGCATAATATTATACATAACAAGAAAATTCATCAATGACGTCTAATTATATACGACTAAGAAAAACTATTTGCATTCCAAAGCATATCTCATTATATTATCACATTAAAAACTTACTCAAACATGTCCAGCAAAGTTAAATGCTCTGACAAAGAAACTCGTTCACCGCTTTTATTTGTTATTTATTTATTATATACGCCAAGAGGGCTTTTACATGACAGGTCCTACTTCAAACTCACGTGTTCATGTTATAACAATTCAATATGTGTTTTTTTTTTTAAGTGTCGAATTACATTATACCTTATAGAAATACATAGATAAATATAGAATTCTACAAACAAGAAGTTCGATACATAGTTTAACGTGTTTAAAATTTTTAAAAGTTTAAAATAAAAATAAAAAGGATTTGCTGTAGGTATTTTTTTAAATATAGGTAAGGAAAATACCAAAAGTCCAAATGAAGTTATTGTCACATCTCCTTTATTTTTTATTTTCTGATAACGATCCGGATATTTGAAAATCCGGGCGACTAGAGTTCTGATAAACAGAGTTGTATCGTATATCTATATTTCATTAATAAAAGACCTACAACAATTTTGATATTTATTTATGTTATTAAAAAAACCTATTTAATATGAACATGATAATATACTTCCAGGAATTATAAAAAAAACTCATTTGGGATGGTACATAAAAAACCATTTTTGTGACAATACATAATATCAGTTAATACAATCCAAAATAGCAAGAAAACGTAACATTATGAACAAAAACACAGTATTATACAACATCTATATAAATTATATTAATAACTATCACTATCAAAAATATTTAAGTAGGTAATATATTTATTTGGAAGACTTATAGATTTTATATTCGACTTTTCGTTTTTTAGTTACATTGGTTGTGTTATTTGCATTGTATTTTTAAAATACTTACGTATTACAATTAAGGTATAAACATGAACGTTCGAAATATGGTATCTTAACCTGTGACCAATTGGCATATGTTTGATAGAACGGACTTCTGTTGCGAGCATTCCCCAGCTACTTTCCTCCTAGCAAAGACCAAAATACCTATATGTACGATAAGATACTGCAAAAAAATGATCTGGAAAAGATAGAAAAAGTGATGGTATAACTTTTCACCGGTAAGTAATGTTTAAATCTTAATCAATGCTTGTTTAGAATAGCTATTTAAATGTTAAAAAACGTTTTATTAATATGTTATCAGTATTTATTAGTCTTAAGATATTTCTTGTCACTGTCCTGCTCAGTTAGTCGGACGTATAGTGAAACGATAAACAAAAGTGACGCGTATGCAAAAGGAAGCGACGTA
The DNA here is from genome assembly GCF_059751315.1 of Micrasema longulum. NCBI lineage: Eukaryota > Metazoa > Arthropoda > Insecta > Trichoptera > Brachycentridae > Micrasema > Micrasema longulum. Next base: position 324,893 of record NW_028277793.1, read on the forward strand.
CTAAATAGAACTTACAATAGACCGATGTAAACAGTCCGTGCTTTTTACTGTACTACTTTTTTGCTTGTCAAAGCTGACATGATATGACGTGACGTTAATTGCTCCCTCCGCAGGTCGTTCTCTTTCCTTTGGAGACGACTTTTTTGCTCGGATTTGTATGGAGTGTCATCTCTGTATATTATGTCTCAATGCGTATTACTAGAAATTTATACCGTACCGCAGTCTTTAAAACACACACAACCCCAGACGGTGAACAGAAGAAAAATAAAAAAAAGACACAAAAAGACCCAATTCATTCTAAATACAATAATAGATCACAAATTACAGTAAATATTTATGTTATTAAAATAATATAACAAAATGTAAAAAAAAAAAAAAAGTTAGAAAGTGCTTTCCTAAGGGAAGGCCCACTGTCGTGAAATATGTCGACATCCGAGGCGATGCGATTAAGTAGCAAGATTGTTCTACCAACCGACATAACCATTGGCAGGTTGGTTCTGCATCGTGGTAGGTAAAACAATCGATGCTGTCTTTGTCGAAGATAGTTATCAGGTACGAACAGACCTACATCCATCAGAATTTCTGAGTTATGTATGCGACCACCGATCACCTGGAAAAAGTGAACACCCAAATGAAAGTCCCTCCTCCTCCATAATGACTGATAGCTTAGCATCCCCAGTAAAAAGAGGTTGGGAAGAGCCAAGGATAATATCCACACTCTTTTGTTTAAATCATCGCCCACAAGTGTTAACAATACATGAAATAACAACCCAAAAAAACACAGTCGGTAAGTACATGTATCTCTATAATATGCGAACGTAAATGTATCTCTATAATAACAGTTTTTTTCCGCCCATGGTGGAGATCGGGAGTTATTTTTTCTCACTCCGCGGGGCGTGCGAAAATCACTGATAAACATTTCGACCGAGCGCTGTCAATTCGTTACGTCCGAGTAAAAATTTAAACTGGGGCGGCCACAGCGATAAGATAATGCAAAAAATATTTCTACCATCGCTCGCCGTAAAAAAGATAATTCTGATTTATTTGACAAAACGCAGCGCAATTCTTTACGGCGATCAACCGCCACGAGCTAGCGAGACGAATTGGATGCACGATCCACCCCTTCCCATCTATACGATCCTGGAAGAATTTATTCCGGGGGACGCAAATATTTAGAAAATTGCAAATCTTTTATTTAAACGTACGTAATTGAAAAGGGCGACTTATGCGTGGGATTAGGCGAAACAATGCCATGTTTTTTAGTTTATTATTAACCATATATTAGAGTTTGATTCTATAATATGGTTTCCCATCTACGAAATCCATAAAAAAATAATTGAATCCGTGCAACGCAAATTTCTTAGAACAATTACCTATCGAAACAATTTAATCAATACTTTAGATCATTACTTTGATAGACTGAAATGCTTTCATATTTTTAGCTTGGAAGTCGAGAGAACTTTTTTAATTTAACATTAAATTTTATCTGTGGAAAATTACAGAACCAACACTGACTTTTTTTCACCAATGCCAAGAATGCTAAGGCTTTTCGATGAAGTGTCCAAAGACAACTCGGTTGATGTATTCCTACGGCAAAGAGAGTTATTTAAAAGACAAATAATTAGCTCACATTTCGAAAGATGAAACCGACAGAGCAATAATGTTTTGTCTCATGTCTTTTGTCTCTTATCACTGTGTTATAAAAAATATTTATTTGTGTATTTTTTTCTTATATTATGTTGTTTCTTACATAATTTATGTTTGGATCATACTTTTTGTTTAATAATTAAATTAACTTATTAAATACTTGTTCATATACCAATCCATAAGGGTTTATCTTATAACCTGTCGATTGGTTTAAATAAAAAAAAACATAAACCTCACCTTTTAAGACTATGTAAGTTTTATTTTAATCCAAGAAAAAAAAACTAAGATTCGAATTCTTTAATTTCTAATACACGTTACTTCTTTTCATATCTTTCACTCGGTAAGTCGGAATCCATAGCGACAGATTTAGATATGAAATATTTTATAAAAATCTTTTTGTAACATTCGATTCGGTGGAACGTCTTAAATATACATACTCTAAATCGAATATTTAAGACACGCATCAATATTTAAAAGGAAATCTGTGATTTTTGCCCTACTAAATATCTAAATGCACAACGAAGAAAATATGTTTACAAAGGTAATATGCCAAAAATTATATTTAAATATTTTTTTCATTTAACAACCTCATTAAACAACTAAACTTTAATGCTTTAACTCCTTAATGTCAAGAACACGTAGACATGTGATTTAAAAAAAAAACAGAACAGTTTTACCTTTATTTTGTAGACTCCTTGATACTTCAAGGCTTGATGTTGTGTGAAAACTTAATTTCAGTGCTATTAAGTATACTGCCGATATTTATTATTCGTATACGTAACATTTTCAATAATGTATGCGAAATTTCATATTAGTATTCAAATTAGAATTTACTTTACCGAAGAGCATACGAGTAGGTAAATTTCTCGCTGTCTCGTTTTAATACATACCTGAGGTATATATCAGAGGCGAATCGTCCAAATAAGCTATTATGCACAGCTTATTATTATATTTTACTGTCGACAATAATTTTTTATAGTAAGTATGTTTATGGAATAAAAAATTAAATAATCGTTATTTTTTATAATTCACCGCCACCGTTTACATCTTCCTGGAAAAAAAATATCTACATG